>NW_015094506.1:47270696-47407627 GCF_001431845.1 Calidris pugnax
ATTCTATGCTTTCTTTTATCAGCACATTGCCAGAGGGAACACAAAATACCTGATAATCCATTTCCTCTTACAGTGATTTTTTTATGACGGAGACATTTTCATCTTTCTGTATACAGGTGATCAGATTTTCCTGTTATCTGTCTCATAATTTAATGGGAGGTGATAGCACTCCATAGGACAGGGATGCAGAGGTTCCAGCTTGGGCTTCCTCACTAGCTCTGCTGTGGGCTCACTGGAAGAGGGACAGGGACATCAACCCTGGATTCCAAAGCGTTGAGTAGTTCAGGGAAGGCTTAAATCTGTCCAGCCAGCCTTGCTCGGTTCTGCTCCTCAGCTTTTCCTTAGCTAAACCCTGCCAACAGCTACACATAAATGAACTCAATTAATTCCAGATCCAAGTTGGCATATTCAGAAGGTATTGCACACTCAGCTGGTTACCAGCTCGGACCTGTGCTACCTTAAATCTCTGTACACAGCTCCACTGCATGAAATAGGTTTGGCCTTAGTGATTGTGATTGATAAACTTCATTTGACGTGTCTCAGGTCATTTGCCTCTGGAACTGGGATTAGACAGATTTGCTTTGCAGGTGTGAGTCAAAGCGCGAACGTCCGTAAAATCGAGAGTTTCAAAGGGAGGGAAGCTGTGCTCGCTGGATTAATAGCCCGCATTCACACACCTGCAAATTCTTTATCTACTCACCCGCTGAAATTTTCCATCCCTGGGATCATCCCTTGAAAATCAGTGTTTTGGAAAGTCTGAGGAAAACTGAATTTATGTTCCAAGAATTAGTTTCTGGAAATGAGATAGCCCTTTGGAAACCAGTAGTAGCACTGTGCCTCAGCAATGTGTAGGCTGGAACATCCAGTACATTGTCCCATGTCTTTTTTGATTGTCAGTAATGAAGCTCCAGATTTAGATACCAAATTTAGGTGTTACAGAGTTGATGCCTATATGTGTGATAAGTTTAGACAAGTATAGACAATAGAAATCTGGTAAACATCGAGAATCCAGAGACCTTTTCAGCTTCTCAGTGTAGGCGTCTGTTCTCAGAGAAGAAAAATAAGTCTCTAATGGCAATGATCAGCTGCCAAAACATCAGTGTACAGCATTAGATGCTGTAGGGTAACCTGTGAGTACTGCTGCAGCAAGGCACTGATCCTCCTCTGGGATGAGGTCATACAGCCCAGACCTGTGTAGATGTATGACATCCTCCAGGGCATCTCAAATGGCATTAGATATACATATCCAACCGAGTCCTCTCTCATTGACAGCATCAGCTAGACCTTCAGCAGCTGTACCGAGGGCTGATAAATCTGATTGGTCTGTAAACACCTACACTGCAGACACTTAAAAAAGTTAGGTGGAGCTGGTTACCACTCTGGTTTCATACCTACCACTCACAAGTGCATCAGCTGTAGTCAACAGCCCAGCAACCTCCTTGAGCGTGACAGCTGCCCCGCAATAGTGAGTGATGGTGGCTGGGAGTTTGTGCTGGTACACCATGACTGAATCATTCATCTTAATCTTTGCTAAGTTGAAAGGTGGCCGCAGAATGTGTGTGATATTTCATCAGATTTCTCCAATACTGTGTACAAGAGCGGTGAGTTGTGGGTTTTTTTCCAAGACTTGTTGTTTTCCTGTGGGTTTAAAATGGCACAGCTGAGGGCTCTGTCACTTCTCAGCAAGACCGATTAGTCTGCGTGGAGCACTGCCCTGAGACAGACATGCTGCTCCCAGCCCTGACTGATAACTTGGGCATGCCTTCCTGGGGAGACAGCCCTACATGTCTGTGCATCCAACAACTATATTAGCCACTACATCACACTGAGAACACACGCCTTATTGACAATCAGAATGCTTTTCTGATTCACTGCCTTCTAAAATTCAATCCTTCCTCCTGCAGGTGTGATGGAAATGTGAATTTGCAGGTGAGCATGTCTTATGAATGAACTTATTTTGCTCTACAGAGCTGCCCTGACATTGTTTATCAGGTCCCCCCATACAGCATTAAGGGCATGGCTGGACTGAGGACTAAATGCTTCCAGAAGCAGAGGGGGTTTCACTGGAGCTCTGATGTCCATTTCTTTAGCAGGCATGACTCCGCTTAACTTACAAAAGCTGACAGCAGATCTGAGTTGGGAAGATTGATTCTTGCTTCTTTATTCTTTAATTAACCTATCCTCTGCTACACTGTCTAGTTAATATTAATGTGTTCTCCTTGAGCTCAGCTACTTACCCATCATGCTACGTGATCTTCCGTTGCCAAACAATTAAAATATCCCCCTCTCTTTTTTTTTTTTTTTTTTGCTTTTAATTAACTTACTGACTACATTTGATGAGATGGAGGTATTTTATTTTACAAAATCTAAGTATTCAAATTTATTAATGTGGTGAAAGCGAGCAAATATTTGGAATACAAAAAGTGTCTCTGTGGTTGTTCACATAGAAAACCCAAATATTTGCTTAGCTCTAAAATGAATTAATAGCAACTGGATAGTTTGCCTTCTGCTACTTATGCTAAATGTTTCTGACAGATGAGTGAGAATTGCAGAGAAACCATATGCTTTATTTTAAAATGAAGTTTGTGGAAAAGCAGCCAACTTCATAAAAATTCTAATTTGAGTCAATTTTTTCTTAATTTTTTTCTAAAAAAGCATTAAAAACGTATCCTCAAAATTTTCAATTTTTTATTGCGTGTTTAACCAAAAATGGATAAATATTTTTAAAAATGTATTACAGAAAATTCAGAAAGAATAAAAAAAATCATTTCAATCCTCATAGAATTAAAGTAACATTAAAATTTAAAATTTCCCTATATCCAAAGAGGCTGTTTTTTCGAGGTATACATAAATATTTTTTATTAGTTGTAACTTGCCTTTGTAGTGCACTACACTTAAAAGGAAGTGTTTCATCGTCATAAATAAATTAAAGATCCAAATATTTCTTGTAACTGAATACGTTTAACAATCTACCTAGAAAGACTAAAAAATCATTAAAACTTTATGGCAAAGGAAATGAATTTTGAATGTGCAGATGCATAAAAATGCACAAGGAATAAACCAAATCTGAAACTTCTCTGTATATAACACATTAGTAAAAATATTCTTATTTTTAACCACATGCTCCAACCACACTGAATAAACACATAATCTGACCATGAAAATGAAGCAGAATCTATTAGAGATTTGGTGGAATAATGTTTTTGTTTAATGGCTATTGAGTTTATGACACTTTCATACCTTGTAAATAAATAAATAAGTGTCAACATTTTATGGAACCAGATATTAAAGCAAAATGTGGACTATGTGCAAATCAAAGTCTATTGCCAGTTTGAGACAACAGAGCATAGGCACAGCATAAGACAAAAGCTAGTAGGGTCCAACAAGTTTAGTAAGAGGCGTAGAGCTGCAGTTCCATGTCTGTCACCTGAAGAAATCACTGCCAGTCTGCCCAGCACAGGCACTGGAACGCTGGCAGTCTGAAAGGACACGCACATAACAGCACATTCAATATCTCCTATTATTGTCATGTCAGACAATGCACTGTCTTTAGGCACTTGCCACTTGCAAAAGCTCTCTACCTGAGCCCTGAACCCTCGGGGAATGACTTGAATAACTGAATAACTTGTTCTTACCAAATTGTGTTAGATACACTGATGAAAACCATTTGCAGCAGTTAAATGAAGTTCAACTAGCGACGGCTTTGGTTTTAATCTCAGCAAATAACAAATTCAGTTCCTTTATAATGGAGATTCAATGAAAAGGTGATTTCAGAACTTTAAGTTTCATTTACTAGTAAGCAGAAGCTGAGGTGGAAGCTTAGACCTGTTCACACAGGGTTTACCTACACCCCGTCACCGAATGAGTGACAGGCAGTTTACGCCCCAGTGGCTTGCAACCTGATTGTCAGACAATGCACTGTCTTTAGGCACTTGCCACTTGCAAAAGCTCTCTACCTGAGCCCTGAACCCTCGGGGAATGACTTGAATAACTGAATAACTTGTTCTTACCAAATTGTGTTAGATACACTGATGAAAACCATTTGCAGCAGTTAAATGAAGTTCAACTAGCGACGGCTTTGGTTTTAATCTCAGCAAATAACAAATTCAGTTCCTTTATAATGGAGATTCAATGAAAAGGTGATTTCAGAACTTTAAGTTTCATTTACTAGTAAGCAGAAGCTGAGGTGGAAGCTTAGACCTGTTCACACAGGGTTTGCCTACACCCAGTCACTGAATGAGTGACAGGTAGTTTACGCCCCAGTGGCTTGCAACCTGATTGATCAGGAAATAGAACTCTCCCTTCCAGAGTAGTTTATTTTTAGTTTTGCCATCTCAGCATTCTGAGCTATATTATGCTTTGTCCATCTTCATGAAGCCAGTGGACTTACTCTGGGGATTCATCAGAGCTTTTCTGTCCATGAGACTGAAGAAGAGAAATGAAATATGAAATGTGAAATACGAAATATTACTTTTCTTATTGTTTTTTTCTATTAATAGAACCAAGCCTCTGTTTATTATATACTTCAATAATAACTGGGTAATCTTTTCTGTCCATGAGACCGAGGAAGAGAAATGAAATAAGAAACGTGAAATACAAAATATGACTTTTCACATTATTTTTTTCTATTAATAGAATCAAGCCTCTGTTTTATTATATACTTCAATAATAACTGGGTAAGTTGATTTCTATCTGTGATACCCAGTAATCATCAGTAATCCTGTCATGAAAAGTGCTTATTATGATATCTTTTGCCTGCAATCTGGTTGGCATCTGCATTCAGTTTGGCTATACTTTTCCCTTTGCTCATAATTAATTGTTAGTGCACTGTAGTCCATTAAAGATGTGTAAGACTTTGATATGCAGTCTGGATCTCATATTGTATTAACACTGGACATTCTGTACCTTACAGGGCAAAGAGAGTAAGTGTTTGGTTTACAGGTAATTGAACTGCTTATCATCATTATGTCTGATTCATATGATTTGCTGCAGAAAGCAATTAAATAGTGAAGTCATGTGAAGGGTGTGATTTCAAATGAACTTTTAATTCTAGTTGGAAATGTCCTAAATCTGAATGAAGTTCTAGGGTTAGCTGTGCTTTCCCACTTCATTTCTCAAGCCACTCTTTCCAAGTGACAGACTCATCCCTAGATGTCTGTTGGGGTGGAAGTCTGTCATCTATCTCGCATTCAGACACCCAAATCACAGGACTTTTCTGCACTATTTGAGATTTCACCAGAGGCACCAACTGACTTGGCTCCTTGGCATTTGTGTTACGGTCAGGATAAAGGGCAGCCCTTTGGATAAAGGTATGTCTCATATATTTATATCACAGAAGGGGGGAAAAAAATGAAGACAAAAGAAAATCTCTGCACAGCTAAATTTCTTCCTTCCCCACCAAATCTTGGAAATCTCCTCTTGGAAATCTCCTCTTTGACCCACTTGTTCCTCTGAGACGCGGGGCAAAGCATAAGAGACATTCTTCAAGCTCTCCATCTAATTTTTAGATGTTGACCGTGCACTGCCTGGTGTAACTTGGGTTGCATACCCTTTCTCAGAGTAGACAACTTGTTTGAGGCTATTATGGGGCCCCTGGCTTCCTGAAAGCTGAATCTGGAATATGTAATAAGATGAAATAGTTTGGTACAAGCTTAATGTTCACCACCTGACATTGTTATTTGAAGGGGACTTAGTTGTGCCAAGGTGACTAATACATTTACATGCACAACTAGAGACTTCAGCACCTACCAGCGTTGTTGCTGTACAACAGCAAAAGACATCCAGAGACAGACAAAAGGCAGAGACATGGAGAAGTGAGAGCAAAGTTATTGACAGTTTTAAACAGACCAGCAGACTCGTATACCAGATGTTACCATCAATTCAATCAAGCAGGTTGATTGGATTGCTCAGTTTTAATAGGTGAAGTACTGCAGTAGATGTATTTGCCGAAGGCATGTATACTCTGAAGAATACTTCTTTACCAGTTTACTGTGAAAGTCACTAAATGGCTATTTTAAATTTTATTTACTTTAATTAGTAACATTGTTTTAAAGGTTGTCATTGGGAAAGCTATTTTCTCTTCACAATGTGCTGATAAGAAACAAGACAGCAAAATGATTGTAAACTCAGATATCTGTAAAATATTTTTATACAGGATATCTTCTATTTCTTCCAGCTATTTCTGCCCATTTTAATGATATGTAAGCTTTATTCCTGTCCTGCCTGGAGGCTTTGGGAAGACTCTTGCAAGTCATAATAAATGACACTTCAAACAAATCACCATTATCAAAAGATTTGTTTGTTTGGAAGGAAGTCAGCACAGAGAAGACAAAGGAGAAAAAATAATTTTTCAGTGAATCTTGTATCTCCAAGCATTTCGCAACTACCATTAAAGATATTTGTTGTCTCTATGAAGTCCGTCCACATACATTTTTCAGTGTTGCCTTGAACCTAGCAAAATCTATTCATCTTCTTTCTTGTGATTTGTTCTTAAAGCTTTTGAAAATGTTTGCAATGGCATTGCGATTGTATTGCTTCAATCTGCTGAAAATTGGCTTTAAAAATATCGTCCGATTGTGCAAAAACCATTGCTAAATCACAGTCTGGATCCTAAAACAGTGTTTGATAGTTTGGATCACACTTCCTTTTAGACATGAAGTATTACCTCAGACCACTATAAATTTACTAATGCAAACTGGAGCTATAATCACTGATAGTTATGAGGTGTACCACAGGATAAGGTTATATTTTTCCTGGTAAACTCTCAAGACAGCAGATAAATGTTCACCTGTATTCATTTGTGTCTACCAGTCAGGATTTGCCTAGAACTGGGTAGATAGCACACAATTCTATCTACCACCTGTCTACCAACCTAGTGTGTATCATCCTTTGAATATAACGTCACAGGTATCATTTGCACTAAACACTATTCTTTGCAACTCAAGTACCCATCCAAAAATTGTGTTGAAGTTGTCTGTATGCAAAGATTTGCAGTTCAAACTTGATTCCTTCTCCACTGTTGCTTGGAGTATTGTAGTAAATCTACAAGTATTTGTGTTGTTTCTTGTAGCCGATGAGTGATTCTGGTAGTTTTTGTTTTAAAGATTGAAATGTTGCACCAGAGCCGTATTGATTTGTCTATTTCAGATATGATCTGATAAAGTTTGGGAACATTTTGTGAGCAGTTTTACAATAAAAACAATGTTAGAGGAAGGTGCAGCGAGTAGTGGCTATGCTGAAGTTCTGTTTCTGAAGGCACTGGAAATGAATTGAACTGACAAAAATACACAACTAGCTTATGAATAATATCCACACTCTATATTTCTCTTATGTTCTTCATAGGGATCTTGTTAGAATAAAGGACAGGTAAAATATGAAATGTGCTGCTCTTGACTTGGAGCCTAGGAAGACTTCAAGTGTGGGCTATGAAGTGAGAATACTGGGACAGCAGATCTGCACTGAGACACTCTGTTCTGAATCACAGCACACTAATTTGTAACTACTAAGGTCAGTGGTTCATTCTCCAAAGATTTCAAGAAAATTCTGACACAGGAGAAATAGAGGTAAAAAGGGAGGTTATCTGTGATCACATAAAAAAATAAATTTATTAATGACAACAGTTTTTGAGACATGCTAATGGTGGAAGTAAATAGGGCCAAACTGCAAGCTAGTCTAAGCTGGACTCAAAAGAGTGGTCCTTCACTATGCGTGACAGTGAGATATTTCAGAGCAAGACACAAATCTCCCCACACCTCATTGTGAACTAGAGTATATAACTACAAAACATCATCCTAGCCCACTAATTTTGGAACACCTTAGTCTTTGACTTTCTCCATTGTGTTTGTAAATCAGCAGAAGAAGCCAGGAACTGGTCCTACTGTTTCTGCCTGGGACTTCCTGGGATGAAAGACAGGCACGTGTTGCACAGGTGCCTTCTGTGTAAGCGTGAGCCAGATGTGCTCTAGACCTGTTGAATTCACAGTGCAAAAGCAGATCAACTGTAAATACTGTACAAGTGGCCCAAATCTTGTTCTCCTATTTAAAGAACATTTCCAGGGGAGAGAGGCTGTTGCGCCTGTTAGTCCCATCCAGGACTCAGGACTTCACTCAACCATCACTTCCCTCCAGATCTGCTCTGGCAAGATAATTGTTTTGCATCTGTTCTGAGGCTGACTGACAGCTAGTTCTCTAACTGTGATCAAGCAGAGTGTGGAGTAAAGATTTCCTTACTTCTCCCTCTCTCAGACATGCTGGCAGAGCAGCAGCTCTTTGAGGATCACGCCGACATGATGAATGAGGCAGAAGTAAGAAGTACCTGCCCACAGTTTAGCAGCTTACACATTCTGATTCCTCTGTGAAAGTGCTTAATCCGGACTTCAATGATTAGACTGTATTTTAATACCATTTCTCCCATTTTACTTTCTGAAGCAAATAGCACTGGGGATCATATTCCTATTTTTCATTTCAGTGGCAAACCACTTAAAATCTTTTGACAGACTTTGTCAAAGCGGAGGAGTCCACAAAATAATTTTAAGAGTGATTAATAAGGAACTAAATGGAAAGTATAGAATATAATTGCACTATTGACAAAACATCAAGTATCCATTTTACACAAATCAACCAGGAGATAATTAGCTAGATGCTGACACCTTTACTCCAATAGTGATACTTGCTCTGGTAAGTAGCTACTTCAAAAGAAATGAAAATAAGTTGAGAGATCTCAGTGTAAAAAGTGACAGTATTTGAACTCAAATCAATTTGTGTAATTTATTAAGAATACGGATCAATAAATGATCATAATTATAATTTTTTATGAATCACTGTTTAATCAGTATTTTAGCTCCTTGAAGGTACATCAAACCCAAGATCAACATGTGAAAGAAAAAAATCAGTGTTTAAGTAAGTAGGAGAATATATTGGTCATTTAAAACCTATACTGATGAAATTAATTATTTATGATGAACCACAAAAATCTCTGTTTGGAGTGTTAATTAAGGGATTATGGCTGTACTTTGTGTATTATACCAGAACCTACTTTAACAAAAATTATGCCAGTGATCTGTCAGATGTTACAACCATGTCTTCAGCATTACTGAGGAGGTCTTACACAGGAGTCAGTATAGACTGTGGGTGTTATCATCCTTTATTGATCTGGGATATTTTAAGAGGCTAAAGCTAAGGAATAGTGTCTATATTCAAGATTGAAGCCCCCAAATACCTCTCAAACAGCTCTTTGGTAGCTGAAAGATTACACAGAGCAACTGACACAGCTTGGATTTAAGAATCAGATTTGGGTGGACTCAGCTGTCTTTTGAGGGTAATTCTTTCTTAATATTTACTCTACAGAAAATTTGGCTTCCAGCTTTATCTGCTCTGGATTTCACCTGAGGCAGATGGCTGGACTAATTGATGTCAGCTCCCTTCCTTAAGTGATATAACTCTACATAAAAAGTTTGTGGCACCTTTTTAACTGTGAGTATGGCTAAAATGTCATATTTTCTTTTAGCTATTCTTCCTGAGTTTTGCACATCAGATTTTCATTAAATTCTGGATCTGCTGTCTAAGTTATGATCCACTGTTGCAACAAAAATCTTTGTTGGGAGACTATCTTGTAATAATCAGGCACTTTCACATTGATTGCAGAAAGTGGCACGTACAACAGGCATCAAAAGGCTTTGAGACAACTGGAGATCTTGTACATCATTTTCAGGCTTGGTTAAAATTTAACTTCTTTAATTTCTGCATAGGAACTGCAATATAAAAGGCTTTGTTTTCAAAGGAATTGATGACACGACCTTGGAGTCTCCTTCGAGAAGGAGTCTACCCATCCTTACGTGCAGTATTTAGGTGTGTACCTCTGACAACTCTGATTAATCTTAATTATTTTGGCAGACTAACTTTGACTATCGAGATGCCTTCCTTAAGTCAAAAAAATGATATCAGATTTAACGAGCTTCCTGTCAAAACAGCAAAACCCATCTGTTTGCTTTCCTTTCCCCACAATGACACTAACAATAAATAGCACATCCCCACTCCTCCCACATCTCAGTACAAACTGTGAGTGCGCGACTCTGCTTCCCACTGATCAATGAGGAGGGAAGAAACTTTTATGAGCAATTCACCTGCCTCTGTCCCCAGCACTTCCCAACCATATAGCATGCACCTGAAAATGAAGGTGACTGGTGTAGCATAGCCATGGTATACCTAGTGATTATATTTCAGCTAGGATGGCTCTATTTCTCCTTAGAACCCAAGGGAATTGCTGTGACATAAATTGCTATGCACAACACTGAGGAACTTCTCCACACCGATCAATCTAAGTGCAATTTATGTGCAAGAACCATGAAATGAAGCTAAGTTATTCTGGCACCTAATAAGTGAACGAGATGACATTTTTCTCTGATTGAAAGCCCACAACTCTTTAATTATAGAGCATTGGGCCAAACCCATCTTCATTTCATGCATTTTTAGGTTTACCATAATGGGTTTTCTTGTTCTTATTTGGATTAAATTTTCAGCTTGCTTCTTCATTCCAAGCCCCTTGAAAGACTTTAACAACTGATCTGCCAGCACAAACATCACTCTTGGTTACCTTTCTAAAAGCATGGCAGAAAACAGCCTAACAGCCTTCAGAGCAGGGGAAGGGCTGACGGACCTAACTGAAAGGGAGAGTAAGTGATTTAAGTTATCTGTTATATCATCTCAATTTCTAAATCTTGGATGCTGGCTGTAGGCGATCTGTTAACGTGCACTGATGGCATTATTTGTACTGATGCTTTTCTTCTCAAAAAAAGTTTTCAATGCAAAGACAGGTTCTTAGACAAAGTCTAAGACTTCAAAGACAGGTCCTAAATTTTGCAGGTAATTTGTTGTTTTGCCAATTACCTTGGTATTTCCAGAAGTCCTTGCATAAATCAGTAAGTAAAAAGATCCCCAAATTTTTTTTTTCCACTCCCCATTACAACACCAGTCAATGAATTTCCTTGCTCATTGTGTCTGCAGAATGTCTCTCCCTGCCAAGCCGTCAGTATCACACCAGCCATTTCACCGTGTTGAAAGCCTGTTTCCCATGTACAGCAAGGGACACTGAATGAATCAAAACAATTGGGAAGTGTGACAATGACATCACTCTGTCAAGAAGATGTATTTTGGAGGGCACAACTGAGGTGATATGTTTTAGTCATCAGGGTAGTAACATGTTTGTTGGCAAGAAAATTTTATATTAGCCAGAAAAAGATACATTCTTTACTGCGGGTCAGATTATACTGAACTGTAAAATGATGTAAATGAAAGATAGACTACTCACCTTTAATAATTAATACACTAATTTAAAAGCAGAAGTTTGCTATAGTTCTAACAGCATTTTCCCTTTCTATTTTCTTCTTTTTCCTTTTGCATTGAACTGTACTTTTATAGTTCTTATTATTGGAAAGTACCTGGCTTCTCATGAGCAATATTGACTCATTTTTTATTCCCTTAGGAAGGTGCTAACATTTCATCCAGAAACAGTTTAGAAAGGAAGTAAATCTTCCAACGGATTTTTGGATGGGTTTACTTACACAATTAAAAATAAATGAAAACATTCAGAGTCCAATTTGAAGTCTGCTCTCTCAATAAAATGCACAGAGATCCATGCTGGCAACTTCTATTAATACTAATGGAAGTTATTAGGTATGTCTTCCCCAGGCGTTGATGGGAGAATTTCCTGCTCATTTGCAAAGTAGGTGGAAGGGAATGATCTTTCTGTAATATAGCTTCTGGAAATGTGAATTAGGTATGGCTATGAACATTGTGAAGGAAAATGAAAAAGGCTGTTTCCAGAGGATGCTGTGGAGAGGTGGTAGAAGTTAGAAAATCAATGGATGTGGCAGCGTACTAGATCAAAAAATGACCTTGGCTGATATCTGTCTTTGCAGCAGGTGTTGCCTTTGATAAATGGCCCTTGTAAATCAGGTGGAATGTTGTACCATCCCATCTGAGACAAAAAAGTTTAAGTGCTCCTGATGAACTTTATAAATGCCAGCTAGCAGATGCACTTGGGGGCTATTAGTATTCGTACACTTTATTATACAAATGAAACATAGAAATCAAATTGGAAGAACTTCTGATGCCCAGAGAGGAGCACCAGCCTCCACTGCTTGCTAAAGGAAGACGTATGTCTGACACATATAATAAGAACAAGCTTAAATAAATTGTACATAATTTGGCAGATGAATTTTGAAGGTAATTTTGTGTATTGTCTGTAGAGTTGGGTGAATGATTTGTGTGCACCTACTCAGCAAGTCTTATTCCCCATTTTCTCACAGGTTTTCAGGTACTTTATTTACTTTTTAGTAATTTATTCATGCACAGGTTTATTCATTTTACCAAAACAGCAGTGCATATGTGCTATGTTGCATTGTTACTATGACCTGATTTCCCAGCTGATCCAGGCAGTTTATGTCTCTGTCCTGGTTAACTTAATATTGCTGTGGGAAAGAATTGCAGGTTATCTGGGTGTGTTCTTCTTCATAGATCAGTTCATCTTTTCAGACTGTGATAAATCTGAATGACGTTTAAAATTTTTCTTCTTTATTTATATATTTGGCTATGGACAAAATATCACTTCTAGAAAATATATATAAATTCATACTTTATGTAAAATGGTGGAAACATACTTTATATCCTCTGTTGTTTACTGAGGAGATTTACACTTGCCCTGTATTCACACTATAGCTGTGATTACCTGAATGTACTATAAAAGATAAAAATTTAAGATCATATGTATCCATAAGGTCCTGCAAGTTAATTGACAAATTCAGAGCTGCTATTAGTTGTTCTCATCCAGAAAGAACCAGCTTTCAAGGAAAGGGAAGGACATGTGTTATGTTTTTAATGGACATAACAGGAAACTTCTCCTTATGGAAGAACTAGACTAATCTGAATGGAAATAACTTCACAAATTAGGATTTCAAAGCATCTGAGATACTGCAGAACAAACATGGCTAATGGAATTGTTTACCCATACTGCCAATGTAAGCTGTGCTGCAAGTTTAAGTCATGGAATTAACAAAAGATATCACATTCTTTCAAAATCACTTTGTTACTAATCATCCCAGCAGGAGACAGCATGTGTATGATCTTGACCCTCCTGACAGAGGTATCACAAAAGCAATTTGCCTTGATACTTCCTCTAATGGCTTCTCCCCATCTTATTGGAAATATTCTCTCTCTTGAATATTTTATATTTTTTAAATGGGTATTTATATTACTTAATAAATATGGAAACCAGAGTCTATTTTCCAGAAGATTCTACTCTTTTAGCTTATGCCTTACAGACTTCCCTATTTTCCTGGAAATTGGAACAACATTGAAAATGTCTATTCATATTACAGCCTGTATATACAGACTTTCTCTGTGCAAAAACTCTTAAAGCAAAATTCTGATTTGTAAAGCTTTCAGGATTTTCTATTTCAGAGTCATAAAGAGCCTTCACTTCCCACCTAGGCAGCAATGAAGCAATAAAAGATTTAGAAGAATAGGAAATATTCAAGCACACTGAGAGCTTAAAGCTCTGTTTTTCAAGAGATGCTTCTGCTTTTCATAGAGCTTTACTGAATCTTCCATTTATTTGAGTCTCATTTCAAGCTCAGGCTTATAAAAAATGTGTAACACAAGTACACACATGATGGTATCATGACCTGTGAGTGTCATGGGTAAGGATTTCTGTTAGGAAAACTTGAGGATGACCTAGGATCATAGAGATGGTAGAGAGATGAAGAAATATGAATCACTTAAGAAAAGGAAACTTCTAGTTATGCCGTAATCTGAGGTTTTGGTCATATAAGAAATATTTTTGTTTTATTAAAGAACATAAGCCATACACTGAGTCTAAAATATATTGCGTAGGTGAGTCAAGCACAAATCAATATAGTAGAGTAAATCTACCCAAAATTTCCTGGGTGCTGAAAGAAATGATGGCTGTGCAGTCAAACTAGATGAGAACATATTTGAGATCCTTATATGTAATGCATTTGGCAAATGCATCGCTTTAGTAAAAGATGGACATAAAGCCGAAAAATCTTGCGCTTGGGCACAGAGCAGTTCATGTCATTTTCTGCTTTCATCTTGTTAAAGTCTGCTTTGATTTTCAAGCTTTAACTATCCCTCTGCCTCAACACCTGAAATTCACTTGAATCTGATTAGTTTCACATGGTGCAGGGGTTTTTGCAGGGACTGATAGTACCAGCCAAGTTCCAAGCAGGCAGTGAGACCCCCAGATGCTGATTACCCGGTACCTGACACATCCTTTGTGTCACCTTTTCACTTCAACAACCTTTTCCTTGCGATCACGCAGAAAGGAAGTATGGCTCAGCACAATAAATCAAACCGAATCAGGAGTTAGAGCTCATCTTCCTCAGACCACAATGCCAATGAAAACTAAAATGCTGCAGTACTACTGCATGTGAATGCAGCACTGCAAAGCACATAAATGTGATGCTGGGTTTTTTTTTTTACGGTGACGAATACTGTAATATCTACTTGTCTGGCCTGGGACCCTTTCTCTGACACTGGGCAGCAGCAGTCAAAAAAAACCAGGGCAAATAACTCCCAGCCTCTAGTAATTTGTACGTCAGGGATTTCCAGGTACCTTTGTATTTATTCGTTCTCAGTGGGTTTCTTCTTTACCTTTGCCTTATGGCTTTCTAAACACATGAAAATGTTTAATAGCTGCCAACAAGCTAGGTGAAAGAAAATTAACACATTTATTACACAGATTAAAAGGTAGCAATGTAATATAGCAGCAGTAGAGCTACTGTGCTCATGAATGGCACTGGTTGCTAAAGGACTGGTTACTGGGCTGGGTGGACATGGGTATCTCCTCAGGGATTTGGAGCTGTATTCACTTTCTAGGTTTTAAGCAACAAATTCAAGGTGAATTATTTCTTTACTATGACCAAGAAAAAAAAAAAAAAGGAGGCAGAGCCCAGTTTACACCCAATAGTCCGGATCCCTGCTGTGGCCATACGCATCTACAGTTCAAACGAACAACTTCATATAATCTTCTGTTTGATCTGGATCCACTTCCTTCAGGTAACTGGAAAGTTTCCTTACTATTGGACTACAGAAATAAAGTTTCCTCTTGGCAGTGTTGTAGTGTGTACAAAACACATCAACATTCAGCTGAAGCAGGCTCTGCAGTTCAGGTACATCCAGTGAGGGGTGTAAACCAGGGACCAGAATACGTTTCTTAATTTTCCTGTCTTGGCCAAGATTTGGAGAGCAAAAGATACGCAGCAACCGCAGACCATTAATAAATGCTTCCATTAACTGCCGTGGGGCATCCTGTGTGAGCCCACGGGCAGGCACTGCGGCTAAAGGAGAAAGCAACACAAACGACAGCAGCAATTTCAGCAATTGGACTGTTATTGGAATAATTAATAGGGAGAGAAAGGTAATATTTGCAAAGTAAAATTAAGCAAATTAAAGCTTTGAAAGCTTCAGGAAATTTTGCTGAGACAGCTGAATAATGGGAGTGTTTATTTTGTGCTCCATAGCTGCCAAGGGCTCCTACCAGTGCACGGAGTGGCCTCTGGGAAGAGACCTTAAAAGTGTAGGTATGTAATGAAAAACAGCTTCTTTAATAACAGCAAATTAAATGAGTAATTATATTTTAATATGAATAGAAATTAATGAACGAAAATCAAAAAGCAGGTGCTCCAAAAGCTGCTGGAGAAGCCCTCATCTCTCTGGGGTGGGGGAAAGTGATGAGGAGGGTATGTGTCAGATACTGGGACATCTGACATGAACACCGTGGAAAATAACCCAAGTCTGTGGACCTGGCCCAGGGGGCCACCAAAGGACCCTCTGCAACCACCAGCCAGGGCACAGTAGATCCCAGCCCTGAGAGGTCCCCACCAGCCCCTGTCCCACAGGACCCTGTGGTACTCCTGGGGCAGCCCTGGGACTACACAGCTCACTGAATTAGAAATCCAGGACAAAATGTCTCATACAAGATTAAACATCGAAACATGACTTTAAAAACCACACAAGGTTTGTACCATTCAGTCTCACATTCTGTTATTAACAGCTGGACAAATAATATTTCATAATGCAAAAAAAAGAAACTGTTCCAATACTTTATCATCAGACTAATTTAATAATTTGGAAAGCTGCTTCAGAGTCATGAGAATGATCATGAAAATCTGCTAATAAGAGTGTGTTCAAAGACAGATTCATTCACTGAAGAGCAGCTTTTGCAGCTCTTTTGCATTTGTTAGGGCTGTTGTCCTCCATAACAGCCCTGGTGTGGCATCCAGCTCCAGATACTAGAGCTCGCACCAAGGAAAAACAAATAAATAGTTAAAAAGTGTTTCGTATGACCCTGCACGTCCCCGCTACATCTCTTGCTCCCTGACAGAATGGAAGGCACTTTGAGAGCAATGATATCTGACAGACTGACGAGAAAACTCTGTTTTTCAGGATTGTGGCACCTCAGTAAAATTTTACAAATCAGGTGCACAGATAAAGGAAAACACAGTCCCGAGGCACCAATGTGACAAGACTGATGCAAAGTTTCTTATTTCCTTACCGGCCTCACACACGTTCTGCTGCTGCTGCTGGTTTTTGTCCTGCCTTTCCACTTTGACGGGCCCCTGTTGCCCACACAGGGCAGCCCTGAGCACAGCCCTAAGGCCACCCCAGCAGCAACGCAGGGTCTGGTTTGTGTCCCCCCCGGCCTACTACATACATGCTATAATACAAATATGTAAGAATATATGTATAAAATGTATCTATGTATAAATGAATAAAATATAGATGTATATTTGTACACTTTTTGCTACATATATTTAGATTGGTTATATAAATGTATTTATATAGCATATTATAGAATATAACATATTTATATTATCAACTTGCTCTGGTGGGAGGTGTCCCTGCCCATGGCAGGGGGGTTGGAACTTGATGATCTTTAAGGTCCCTTCCAACCCTTCCAAGATTCTATGATTCTATGAGATAAATATGCAAGACTAAAGCAACATATCTTTAGATGGGGGAAATTTCCAATGCAAAGGGAAAGGGCAGCCAACCAGAGGGTGCCCTTGGATCATATGACCGTGTCTGTTCCAAAAAATAGCAACCCAGTATGAGAACACATGGGTTATGATGTCATAAAAGGCACCGATGAGCTGATGGTAGCCAGGGCCTCCAGCCCTGATGTACCTCTGGGTACCGTGGGTGAGGCATCTGGCCCTGAGAGCACCTGGGCAGGGAGCCTCACAAGATGGTGCCCCAGGGTGGGAAGAGGTGGGGTGCACAGACCACGTGACTGGAAGTGGGGAGGAACTTCTGGGGACCGCGGGCTGGGGGCAGGACTTCTCCTGGAAGACGGGCCATGGCACCTGTGCTGCTGGTGCTCTGGGGATGGCGTGTCCTCTGTGGTCAATGTGCCCCCATCCTGCTGCAGCTGCCACATGTGAGGAGGCAGGTCAGCCCCCAGGGAGTGACAGGTCCTCGGGGGAGAGAATGGGGTGGCAGGAGGTGCCGCCCTGGCACACGGTGTCTGGGTACAGGCAGCTCCAGCCCATGGGACCACTGAGCCCTCTTGACCCACCTGCTCTGGTGGCTTCTCCACCACCCAGTCCCTCAGTCTGCGTGTCCCCTCCTCAAGAGTACTCTGCTCCATCCAGCAGCACCTGTCTAGAAGTTTATGCCCCTCCAGACATAGTAAGCAGTGGTAGGAGGCAGCCCAGCTCCCTGCAGCACAGCCCCAGCCTTCCTCCCGTGGGCGAGCAGCAGCACTGCTTCCCAGGGATCTTGTGCAACCAGGCTTTCTCCTGAGCCGCCGAGAGGAGGAGGCCATCCTCCAGACAGCGTGCACTACCAACCACTCTGTTGAGTCGTCATGCATAAATCAGATGACTTTTTCAGCTCCTTTTGAACGCGAGATCGAAAGTATCAGAAATCAAACTATTTCCAAGAAGAATCTTTGTAACTGAATTTTCTTCTTTAGCAATTTCTGTTTACAGAAAGAATGTTTTATGACAGGCTTAGGCACAGATTTTGATCTTTTCTGGAAAAAAAAAATGAAAATAGTTTGCAAAACAATTCTTTTCACTGCCAAGTGCAGTGTCTGCCCTGCTGCCTTCATAATTCCAGCTCTGCCTTTGCACTGAAAGGAAAACACCCCTGTCCCACAGCTACAAGGACACAGCTTCCTCTTTTTCCATCAGAGCACAGGGTATGCAGGTAGCTGGTACTGGGTCACCCAGGTGTGTTCACTCCTGTCTATCTGGTGCCATGTTCTCTGAGTTATTTCATTCACTGCCTTGTTGCCACCCATTTTCTTTTCATGTCATAGTTCTTGAATTTTTTCAGGTCTTCTCAGCTTCTTGTTTTGCATCTACTGCACAAATGGCTTTATGCCAGGGAAATATGAGAGAAGCTGCATCATGCAGCCCTGTACACATGAACTGCATATTTTGCCACTGGAAGGGAACAAATCTCATTTCTCACACTCAGAACCATCAGCTGGAAATTCTCTAAATCCAGACTCCTCAAGTTGCCAGAGCACATGAGACAGATTTTCTTAAAAAGTCAAAGGTGTTCCAAGTTCAGAGCTCCCTGCCTATTGTGGTCCTCGAGATGGTGACACTTGCAAGACATTTAGGTGCTCTGTAACTTAGTTCATCTTTTATAAAATGGGGATACAGCTTTCCCTTGACCATTAAAGTTTTCAGCTTCAGAGAACTGGGATCTCTTACTAGGGGACTATAAAACACCCTATGGATGAAACTTCATAGCCAATTGGGATTTCTAGGTGCTGCAATAGATATAAAGAAGAATAGCAGTACATTGTACTCTGGGGTCAAATTATATAAAAGAGAAGAATTATAGCACAATCCCTCTGCTGTAGCAGTTCACATCTGTCTATGCTCTGAAAGCCGAGAAAACTATGAATCATTGTCTGTGGTGAGCAAAGTCACCTATGTTTGCTGTGTTCAAAAAGAAAAAAAAAACCCTACACAGATGAGGACACACCAATAATTAGCAGAACTCAACTTCTGTACAAAACAGGAAAGTGGTAACATTTCTCTTTCAAGGGCACTCAGAAGAATCAGAATCATAGAATCATAGAACCATTATGGTTGGAAGAGACTCTTAAGATCATCAACTCCAACCGTTAACCTAGCACTGCCAGGTTACTCAGCGCTACATCTTTTAGTATAGACAAGATGTTTGGACGTGACAGTCTTTCAAATACCACCAGAGATGATAACTCAGCCACTTCCCTGGGAAACCCCTTCCAGTGCTTGGCACCTCTTTCGGTGAGTCATTTTTTCCTAATATCCAAACTAAACCTCCCCTGGCGCAACTTGAGACCACTTCCTCTTGTTTTATCTCCCGTTACTTGGCAATACCAACGCCCACCTCACTACAGCCTCCTTTCAGGTAGTTGTGGAGAGCGATGAGGTCTCCCCTAAAAAATCCCAGTTCCCTTGGCTGCTCCTCACAGGACTCGTGCTCTAGACCCCTCACTGACTTTGTTGCTCTTCTCTGAACACACTGCAGCATCTCAATGTCTTTCTTGCAGTGAGGGGCTAAAAACTGATCACAGTACTCGAGGTGCAACCTCACCGATGCCGAGTCATGCTGTTTCTCATACAAGCCAGGATGCTACTGGCCTTCTTGGCCACCTGGGCACACTGCCTGCTCATGTTCAGTCATCTGTCTACCAACAGCCCCAGGTCTATTGCTGCCAGGCAGCTCTCCAGCCACTCTTCCCCAAGCCTGTAGCACTGCCTGGGGTTGTTGTGACCCAAGTGCAGGACCCAGCACTTGGCCTTGCCGAACCTCATACCACTGGCCTCAGCCCATTGATCCAGCCTGTCTGGATCCCTCCTACCCTCAAGAAGATAAACACTCCTGCCCAACTTGGTGTTGTCTGCAAAATTACTGGGGATGCACTTGATCCCCTTGTCCAGGTCATTAATAAAAGATATTAAAGAGAACAGGCCCCGGTAGTAAATCCTGGGGAACACCACATGTGACTTTACACTTGTGAAGTGTCAGTGTGTCATGTAGTAATGTGCTCCAGAATATATAAAGATGAAGATGGGCTATAAGAGATGATGACGATGATGGGAAAACAGAGGTAACTGGGAAACAGAAAGACAATACCTGTCGGCTAACATAAGTTCATATCCTGGTTTAGATGCAAAGATTTGTGGTGTTTACATACATTCACTCACAAGCTTAACACTGGGGCAGAGCCTAAGGTTTATCCTGCCCTCACAACAGTTGACAGTGGTTAACTAACAAGTACTATTACTAAGATAACAGTATACATCTTCCTCAAGGTAGAGGTAGCTTAAAAATGCAATAATGTGAGGTGTTCACCATCCCTGACATAAACTGGAATATAGAATTTCTGTGGCTTGGGAGACTGGGCTCTGTTCACCTTTTAAACCTTCTGTAATTGGAACTACTGTTAGATAATGAAGTTATCCAGACTGAGGAACTCCTCAGCACTTTTTTTTTTTTAAGAATAGGGAGAATGAGAGCTGCTGGGGATCAGCTGTGAATGTGCTATTGATTTCTCTCCTGCTGTTACCATGAATGAGAAATGCCTTGTAAAGCATTCTCATTTAGTTGGAAATAAGAGCTTTTCCAGCAAAGTGCAACAGCACCACCAGAATGCTTCCAGTGTGAGGGAGAGTATGTTCTGCCAGGAATTGTTTTTGGTCAACCAAACCAGTGAATTGACACAGAGCTTTCTATTTTTCAGCCTTACCTAGACTAAATCACTGGATTTGTAGTTAGTAATATTAAACATGCTATATGAATGTCACCATAGGTGTGGAGCCAAGCCACAGATGAGTAGCATTTGTCTGCAGTGGCACGTGGCAGCCGTCCATGCCAGACTTCTGGCTTGGCAGCATCAAGCGGCACCGGAGGGGCTGCATTTGCCTGGGAATTCCCAGGAGGCAGCAAAGCAGACGGGGGATAGTTAAGCCGTGCAACACTTAAGTTTGAGCTGTGCCTGTTATCAAAGCATCTTGGAGTATTTCCAATTTGAAGTGCGCTTTTGGGAGAGTTGGGGGAGCGTGGGATTGCGTTTTCCTGAAGTAGTCAGAGATTGCATGGGGGATAAATAGCTCATTTTGTGACCTGCACTACCTTTTCAGTCTATTAGCAAGCAAAGGTATAGGTACCCAGAGTTTTAGACGCTGCTCAAGTGATTTTACTATTTGAAGGGAATATGTTGAAACTGGAAATAAAATAAGTCTTGTACTATTCCAGTATGTTTCAAAATCAGAAACATGTTTTTAGCTTTAAAAACAGAGCTCTACACCAGTATGACTGCTGAACTACCTTTGTTGAGCTTTAGCATAATTTTTCCTCAGTACTCACCTTAACATAACATGATGCTTTTGGCAGTGTAATTGTACTAGACTGCTTAAAAAAATCATTCATCTTGCCCTATTACCTGTACCAGATCAAAGGAGGGCAATAACTAACCAGATGTTGCTGCATATATTTGTGTTTGTTTGTGAATCTGTTTACTTCAGACTACTTTAAAGGAACACTAAGTAAAATGGTGTCCTCTTGTTTTATCTCCCGTTACTTGGCAATACCAACGCCCACCTCACTACAGCCTCCTTTCAGGTAGTTGTGGAGAGCGATGAGGTCTCCCCTAAAAAATCCCAGTTCCCTTGGCTGCTCCTCACAGGACTCGTGCTCTAGACCCCTCACTGACTTTGTTGCTCTTCTCTGAACAGACTGCAGCATCTCAATGTCTTTCTTGCAGTGAGGGGCTAAAAACTGATCACAGTACTCGAGGTGCAACCTCACCGATGCCGAGTCATGCTGTTTCTCATACAAGCCAGGATGCTACTGGCCTTCTTGGCCACCTGGGCACACTGCCTGCTCATGTTCAGTCATCTGTCTACCAACAGCCCCAGGTCTATTGCTGCCAGGCAGCTCTCCAGCCACTCTTCCCCAAGCCTGTAGCACTGCCTGGGGTTGTTGTGACCCAAGTGCAGGACCCAGCACTTGGCCTTGCCGAACCTCATACCACTGGCCTCAGCCCATTGATCCAGCCTGTCTGGATCCCTCCTACCCTCAAGAAGATAAACACTCCTGCCCAACTTGGTGTTGTCTGCAAAATTACTGGGGATGCACTTGATCCCCTTGTCCAGGTCATTAATAAAAGATATTAAAGAGAACAGGCCCCGGTAGTAAATCCTGGGGAACACCACATGTGACTTTACACTTGTGAAGTGTCAGTGTGTCATGTAGTAATGTGCTCCAGAATATATAAAGATGAAGATGGGCTATAAGAGATGATGACGATGATGGGAAAACAGAGGTAACTGGGAAACAGAAAGACAATACCTGTCGGCTAACATAAGTTCATATCCTGGTTTAGATGCAAAGATTTGTGGTGTTTACATACATTCACTCACAAGCTTAACACTGGGGCAGAGCCTAAGGTTTATCCTGCCCTCACAACAGTTGACAGTGGTTAACTAACAAGTACTATTACTAAGATAACAGTATACATCTTCCTCAAGGTAGAGGTAGCTTAAAAATGCAATAATGTGAGGTGTTCACCATCCCTGACATAAACTGGAATATAGAATTTCTGTGGCTTGGGAGACTGGGCTCTGTTCACCTTTTAAACCTTCTGTAATTGGAACTACTGTTAGATAATGAAGTTATCCAGACTGAGGAACTCCTCAGCACTTTTTTTTTTTTAAGAATAGGGAGAATGAGAGCTGCTGGGGATCAGCTGTGAATGTGCTATTGATTTCTCTCCTGCTGTTACCATGAATGAGAAATGCCTTGTAAAGCATTCTCATTTAGTTGGAAATAAGAGCTTTTCCAGCAAAGTGCAACAGCACCACCAGAATGCTTCCAGTGTGAGGGAGAGTATGTTCTGCCAGGAATTGTTTTTGGTCAACCAAACCAGTGAATTGACACAGAGCTTTCTATTTTTCAGCCTTACCTAGACTAAATCACTGGATTTGTAGTTAGTAATATTAAACATGCTATATGAATGTCACCATAGGTGTGGAGCCAAGCCACAGATGAGTAGCATTTGTCTGCAGTGGCACGTGGCAGCCGTCCATGCCAGGCTTCTGGCTTGGCAGCATCAAGCGGCACCGGAGGGGCTGCATTTGCCTGGGAATTCCCAGGAGGCAGCAAAGCAGACGGGGGATAGTTAAGCCGTGCAACACTTAAGTTTGAGCTGTGCCTGTTATCAAAGCATCTTGGAGTATTTCCAATTTGAAGTGCGCTTTTGGGAGAGTTGGGGGAGCGTGGGATTGCGTTTTCCTGAAGTAGTCAGAGATTGCATGGGGGATAAATAGCTCATTTTGTGACCTGCACTACCTTTTCAGTCTATTAGCAAGCAAAGGTATAGGTACCCAGAGTTTTAGACGCTGCTCAAGTGATTTTACTATTTGAAGGGAATATGTTGAAACTGGAAATAAAATAAGTCTTGTACTATTCCAGTATGTTTCAAAATCAGAAACATGTTTTTAGCTTTAAAAACAGAGCTCTACACCAGTATGACTGCTGAACTACCTTTGTTGAGCTTTAGCATAATTTTTCCTCAGTACTCACCTTAACATAACATGATGCTTTTGGCAGTGTAATTGTACTAGACTGCTTAAAAAAATCATTCATCTTGCCCTATTACCTGTACCAGATCAAAGGAGGGCAATAACTAACCAGATGTTGCTGCATATATTTGTGTTTGTTTGTGAATCTGTTTACTTCAGACTACTTTAAAGGAACACTAAGTAAAATGGTGTCATTGTGGAAATAGGGAAATGTGAATAATACAGCATTGTCTTTTTATTGTTAAGAGATTTAACTGTGAGCAAATCTACTTTAAAAATATTAAACCCATGCCTAAACAACAAATTTTTTCTTACTCTCTTCCTCTTCAGAAAAAAAGCACATCAAAATTTATTCTCTGTACTGTTGCTACTTGTATACTCAGCTGTAATATTAGGTTAGTGTTTAATAGCATGTACAGCTTTGAAAGTGTTTCCAATTCCAATTCCAATTGAATGCGTTAAAGAAATCTAAAGGTTACACATTTGAATGCGTTAAAGAAATCTAAAGGTTACAGTACAGTGCCCTGGGCCTCACTGCCCCAGGTCTATTGCTGCCAGGCAGCTCTCCAGCCACTCTTCCCCAAGCCTGTAGCACTGCCTGGGGTTGTTGTGACCCAAGTGCAGGACCCAGCACTTGGCCTTGCCGAACCTCATACCACTGGCCTCAGCCCATTGATCCAGCCTGTCTGGATCCCTCCTACCCTCAAGAAGATAAACACTCCTGCCCAACTTGGTGTTGTCTGCAAAATTACTGGGGATGCACTTGATCCCCTTGTCCAGGTCATTAATAAAAGATATTAAAGAGAACAGGCCCCGGTAGTAAATCCTGGGGAACACCACATGTGACTTTACACTTGTGAAGTGTCAGTGTGTCATGTAGTAATGTGCTCCAGAATATATAAAGATGAAGATGGGCTATAAGAGATGATGACGATGATGGGAAAACAGAGGTAACTGGGAAACAGAAAGACAATACCTGTCGGCTAACATAAGTTCATATCCTGGTTTAGATGCAAAGATTTGTGGTGTTTACATACATTCACTCACAAGCTTAACACTGGGGCAGAGCCTAAGGTTTATCCTGCCCTCACAACAGTTGACAGTGGTTAACTAACAAGTACTATTACTAAGATAACAGTATACATCTTCCTCAAGGTAGAGGTAGCTTAAAAATGCAATAATGTGAGGTGTTCACCATCCCTGACATAAACTGGAATATAGAATTTCTGTGGCTTGGGAGACTGGGCTCTGTTCACCTTTTAAACCTTCTGTAATTGGAACTACTGTTAGATAATGAAGTTATCCAGACTGAGGAACTCCTCAGCACTTTTTTTTTTTTAAGAATAGGGAGAATGAGAGCTGCTGGGGATCAGCTGTGAATGTGCTATTGATTTCTCTCCTGCTGTTACCATGAATGAGAAATGCCTTGTAAAGCATTCTCATTTAGTTGGAAATAAGAGCTTTTCCAGCAAAGTGCAACAGCACCACCAGAATGCTTCCAGTGTGAGGGAGAGTATGTTCTGCCAGGAATTGTTTTTGGTCAACCAAACCAGTGAATTGACACAGAGCTTTCTATTTTTCAGCCTTACCTAGACTAAATCACTGGATTTGTAGTTAGTAATATTAAACATGCTATATGAATGTCACCATAGGTGTGGAGCCAAGCCACAGATGAGTAGCATTTGTCTGCAGTGGCACGTGGCAGCCGTCCATGCCAGACTTCTGGCTTGGCAGCATCAAGCGGCACCGGAGGGGCTGCATTTGCCTGGGAATTCCCAGGAGGCAGCAAAGCAGACGGGGGATAGTTAAGCCGTGCAACACTTAAGTTTGAGCTGTGCCTGTTATCAAAGCATCTTGGAGTATTTCCAATTTGAAGTGCGCTTTTGGGAGAGTTGGGGGAGCGTGGGATTGCGTTTTCCTGAAGTAGTCAGAGATTGCATGGGGGATAAATAGCTCATTTTGTGACCTGCACTACCTTTTCAGTCTATTAGCAAGCAAAGGTATAGGTACCCAGAGTTTTAGACGCTGCTCAAGTGATTTTACTATTTGAAGGGAATATGTTGAAACTGGAAATAAAATAAGTCTTGTACTATTCCAGTATGTTTCAAAATCAGAAACATGTTTTTAGCTTTAAAAACAGAGCTCTACACCAGTATGACTGCTGAACTACCTTTGTTGAGCTTTAGCATAATTTTTCCTCAGTACTCACCTTAACATAACATGATGCTTTTGGCAGTGTAATTGTACTAGACTGCTTAAAAAAATCATTCATCTTGCCCTATTACCTGTACCAGATCAAAGGAGGGCAATAACTAACCAGATGTTGCTGCATATATTTGTGTTTGTTTGTGAATCTGTTTACTTCAGACTACTTTAAAGGAACACTAAGTAAAATGGTGTCATTGTGGAAATAGGGAAATGTGAATAATACAGCATTGTCTTTTTATTGTTAAGAGATTTAACTGTGAGCAAATCTACTTTAAAAATATTAAACCCATGCCTAAACAACAAATTTTTTCTTACTCTCTTCCTCTTCAGAAAAAAAGCACATCAAAATTTATTCTCTGTACTGTTGCTACTTGTATACTCAGCTGTAATATTAGGTTAGTGTTTAATAGCATGTACAGCTTTGAAAGTGTTTCCAATTCCAATTCCAATTGAATGCGTTAAAGAAATCTAAAGGTTACAGTACAGTGCCCTGGGCCTCACTGTGCTTTAAAAAGTAACAGTAAAAGGGTTTTAAATTTTACAGAGGAAATGATTCAGTAATTCCATTTTTGTTGTATTTCTTAAATTACAGATTAAAATATATTACAGCTAAAATGTAGCAGTTTCAATAAAATGTAGAGTATATGAAAGTCTGTGTAATTATACACACGTGAATAGGAAGACACTTTACCTCCTTTGACTCTGCAATTCTAACAGAATTCAGGGTCTCGGGGATTATTTCCATGAGGATGAAAAAATGGTGATCAGAAGTAGCTGCTTTTGAATGAAATTTGCAAAATTATTTTCTGTCTATTTACAGAAATTCCAGACAAAACCCTATTTCTGCCAACATAGCAGGAACAAAACCAAGCAGCCTCTCCCCACCATGTGGTTCTTAGGCTCTCTCCTTGGCAGTGCCAAGGATTCTGTCTTCACTCTCTCTGTGCCAGAAATACAGTAGTATCATAGCTTTTCAGATTTTTTGTGTTTTGGTTTTATGATTTTCCCACTGGCTTTGTGCCCCTGCTTCTAACAGAAACACAGCCATAATCTAATCAATTCCCTCTCTTCATTAGCATGAGGACACTTAATTACCCCCCTCCTTCAGATTGAACTAAAAAATGTTTCAGCAAAACAATAGATTAGTATTCCTGTGTGAATTCCACCACATAATTTTCCACACATTTCTGGTGGTTTTAAGTGAATCAGTCCTTAGCATTTTTGCTCTTTCTGGCTGCTGCAGCCCCATCTTCAGAGCCAGAAGAAAAGTATTTTCACCATCCTATCAGTGAACCACAACACTGAATCTTATCATGGGAAGCAGGTTTTGTTCTGCCTGACTTTAGTTGGGATCATACTCGTCATGTTGCCCTCTGTGCTCTTCAGAGTCCACCTGAACTCTGAATGACCCTCTGGAAATGTCTTTTACTATCCCAAGAAACGGAAAATTGGGCAACTTCTTTCCCACTGTGGGTCTCTCAGGTCATTGCTTGAGATAGAGGAATGACTCCAAGTTGGCATCAGATGAATCCAAGATGATATCACGGAATCTCACATTGCTTACTTAACTCCTATTTCAAGGATGCTGGAGGTCCATCACTTTTTTTGCTGATGTAATTTTAAATTTCAAAGAAATAAATAGAAATTGTTCTTTTTAAGTAAAAATGGGGTAAGCATTTAGATTTTATTTCTTTCTGATACAGCTCTTCAGAACTGGACAGGGAATGGATTTGGGAAGAGGGAGTTTCAGATTTATCTTCTATGTTTATCAGCAAGATCATCTAGAGCCACTTCCTGGGAACTAAAAGACCCTGTGTGAAATGCAGGGGATCTGTAATTAAAAATGGATAGTATGAAATGACTGTATAGAAGGTATCTCATGTCCTGCAGATAAAATGGGATCTAACTGCTACAGGATGAGCTTTGTAGTGTTTACAGTTGTACCACAGCAAGCAGGAACTCTTCACTTCTGCCTTCAAAAGCCTGAAAGTATAACATCTTTCCTATGAGAATGATTTGGCAGCCTGAACAACTGGTAAAATATAGAATCATAAAATCATAGAACAGTTTGGGTTTGAAGGGGTCTTAAAGATCATCTAGTTCCAACCCCCCTGCCGTGGGCAGGGACACCTCCCACCAGAGCAGGTTGCTCAAAGCCCCATCCAGCCTGGCCTTAGTTAAGGAACTTTGTAAGAAAATTTTTCCCCGTTACATCAAAGAATGGCTTAAGAAGATTCAGAAGTGCAAAGGAATGTGGGAGGAATCTGAGTATGAAAAAATTATCCCCCAGGAAAAAAATGGATTAACAGAATTGATCAGAAATGTTATAAGGGTTTTGTTTTGTCATTGGTTTGGATTTTTGGTGGTATTTATTTGTCAAAACTGAAAATTTTACAAATTTATGGAAAGACAGTCAGAGACAGTCAACTAAAAAAAGGAAAAAGCATTAGAATATGTTAATTTTTTGTTAACTTTTTATTATAAAAAAACCCTTGTACTTTACTTTTATGTGATCTGATTCTCTATTGTATTTCATATGTACAAACTGCTGATATCAGATAAAATACTCTGCTGAAGTATAGCTACTCCCTGTTTCTGTGAGGGATTTTGGGCTATTTGTAGTTAATTTCTGTTTGCTAATCCACAAACTGCTAAATCTGAAATATTTCTAGGTTCAAGGAATATTTAAACCTATTCTTTTTTCTTATCCTGTTATTGCTAATCTATGTTCCAGTGTTAATCTATATTCCAGTCTATGCTGGAATTTACATGTGTGCAATCCTGTTGCAAAAAGCAAGCTCTGCTAATGAGTGCAGAAATGTTCCCCCATTTGAAAAATAATGTATCACAAAAATTACAAAGCCAGAGTTGTGCGAAGCGCACATGTTCTACCACTTCTTAACTGCTGTGAGTCACTCGAGTGGTTCATTGCAGAAATACATGTGTAATTTGCAGTAGATGGAAATACCACTGCCATGTTACATAAATTAAAAATATTTCAGAATTCAGATCTGAATAGGACATGCTGGCTTCCCATACATTTACTGATAGAATTTATGTTTTCCTGTAAAGCATACTGGAGTAATCAAGGAAGAGCTCTAAAAGTATTAGGTATTCTTCATCCAAATCTGTATAAAGGAAGTACTAGCATAGCACAATAAAAAAGTTTTAAATCACAGGGCAGCAATATAAAGATTGCTTATATTATCATTGTATCCTTATGTGTATATTTTCCAGATAGTTTCCAATTATGTCATAGAACTAATAGCACATAGTATTTCTATATTTGTCTTTATGTCATGGAAATTCTTCATCAAGGTTTTATTCTGCTTAAATTTAGCTATTTTTCTAATGCATTTTTCATGGTCAGTTTTAGTCTTTCTGTCAACAGCGCATATTTTTGTAGAGAACATATTGAGTGAAACTCTCACTGCAATATTTTTTACAATCATTTATTCTAGGAATGTGGAGAAGAAGCTTTCTTTAATTTTTTCATTACTTGTTCTGAATAAAAATGGAAGTAGATTAGCCATAATTATGAATATTTATTTGATTGAGCCAAACTATATTCCTATACAACAGTTCTTATATAATGTAGCATATTTTCATATATTCTTATACTTTTAAACTTTATTTTGTTTTCCTAATTATTAAAAGTATTTTTTTTTGCAAAGTGAAGAGAAAAAGAGAATAAAAAGCCTGACAGACTAATTACACATTGTCCACACACGCTTAAATGCACATACCTGCTTAGTCTCTTCAACATCAACAGAGTGACTGATGTAATTTATCTTTACTCTTAATACATTAAATTATTAATGAGCTTAAGTATTGTCAGGATTGGGACATGATCTGTTAAATGACATGAGTCTCTAGATATTTGGTCTTTTTTGTTCTTTGAATTTGATATGTAATGTCCGTAAAAACAGCTCCCATGTTTCTTTAGCGCATTCTGGCAGAGAGTTTTACCAGAATGTCTCTTTACATTTTTCATCTTGTAATTCATATTAAATGGCACTGAATAATGCAAACATATAGAATTCTGTGGCAAACTGACTAAAAGTCTATCAAAATCTGAACTGTCTGATGTAATCAGAATTTCCTTGCTAAATCTGATTCCTTCCCAAAGCTATTTATACATTTGTTAATGCCTCACTTTGTGTTACACTAGATAAGTCACTTTGCATTACGGTTGTGTAGTGCAACATGTCATAAATGGCATAAGCAGGTGTGACATAGTGGAAAGCAGTGACTGGAACATGATATTCGAAAAAGTTACCTAAAAACACTATGCAAAGAATTCCTACTGTGGTTTCATTTTGGTTTTTTTTTTTTTTTCCTCAGTACATATATACATTTAATGTACAGTACTTATGGAATCTGTTGAAAATTAATGAAGAAGCCCTCTTGTTGATTTGGTGATATGAGGATATCAGATACACGCAATGTTTCAAGCCTGGCTTACAGATTGAAAGCCATAAAACTATGTCAGTTCCATGAAGTATGAGACCACTTATGTTATTTTTGCTGTTATAGACCTGATAGTAAATGTGTTGGGTCTTACACTGATCTAGCTCATTTCATATCACAGACTGGAAGACATGTACCTGCATAAACTTTTGTATACTAGTGTAACAGAATTTCATAGAATCATAGAATCATAGAATCATAGAATGGTTTGGGTTGGAAGGGACCTCAAAGATCATCGAGTTCCAACCCCCCTGCCATGGGCAGGGACACCTCCCACTAGAGCAGGTTGCTCAAAGCCCCATCCAGCCTGGCCTTGAACACTTCCAGGGATGAAGCATCCACAACTTCCCTGGGCAACCTGTTCCAGTGTCTCACCACCCTCATAGTAAAAAATTTCTTCCTGATATCTAATTTGAATCTTTTTTTCTTCCAATTTAAAACCGTTTCCCCTTGTCCTATCATTACCCTTCCTGGCAAAGAGTCCCTCCCCAGCTCTCCTGTAGCTCCCTTCAGATATTGAAAGGCCGCTATAAGGTCTCCCCGGAGCCTCCTCTTCTCCAGGCTGAACAACCCCAACTGTCTCAGCCTGTCTTCATAGGAGAGGTGCTCCATCCCTCTGATCATCTTCGTGGCCCTCCGCTGCACCTGTTCCAGCCGGTCCATGTCCTTTCTGTGTTGAGGACTCCAAAGCTGGACACAGTACTCCAGGTGGGGTCTCATGAGTGCAGAGCAGAGGGGCAGAATCACCTCCCATGACCTGCTGGCCACACTTCTCCTGATGCAGCCCAGGACACGGTTGGCTCTCTGGGCTGCCAGCGCGCACTGCTGGCTGATGTTGAGCTTCTCATCCATAAGCACTCCCAAGTCCTTCTCCTCAGGGCTGCTCTCCAACCAATCTCCACCCAACCTGTATTTGTGCCTGAGGTTGCCATGTCCCAGGTGCAGGACCCTGCACTTGGCTTGGTTGAACCTCATGCAATTTGCACGGGCCCAGCTCTCCAGCCTGTCCAGGTCCCTCTGGATGGCATCCCTTCCCTCCAGCGTGTCAACTGTGCCACCAAGCTTGGTGTCATCAGCAAACTTGCTGAGTGTGCACTCTATCCCACTGTCCATGTCTCCGACAAAGATGTTAAATAGTACTGGTCCCAATATCGACCCCTGCGGAACACCACTCGTCACTGGCCGCCTCCTGGACATTGAGCCGTTGACTGCCACCCTTTGGGTGCGGCGTCCAGTCAGCTCCTTATCCACCGAGTGGTCCATCCATCGAATCCGTGGGTTTCCAATTCTGAGACCAGGATGTCGTGTGGGACAGTGTCAAATGCTTTGCATAAGTCCAGGTAGATGATGTCAGTTGCTCTGCCCTTGTCTACCAAGTCTGTGGCAGTATCGTAAAAGGCCACCAAATTTATCAGGCACGATTTGCCCTTGGTGAAGCCATGTTGGCTGTCTCCAATCACCTCCTTATTTTCCATGTGCCTTAGCAGAGATTTCAGGAGGATCTGCTCCATGATCTTGCCAGGCACAGAGGTGAGACTGACCGGCCTGTAGTTCCCCGGGTCTTCTTTGTTTCCTTTTTTGAATATTGGAGTTATGTTCCCTTTTTTCCAATCAGTGGGAACTTCACCAGACTGCCACAATTTCTCAAATATGATGGAGGGGCTTAGCAACTTCATCTGCCAGCTCTCTCAGGACCCGTGGATGGATTTCATCAGGTCCCATGGACTTATGCACCTTCAGGTTCCTTAAGAGGTCACGAACCTCATCTTCTTGTACTGTGGGTGGTTCTTCATTCTCCGAGCCCCTGTACTTGCTCTCCGTGACTTGTTCAGTGTGGCCAGGGCCCCTGCTAGTGAAGACTGAGGCAAAAAACTCATTCAGTAGCTCAGCCTTGTCTGCATCCTGGGTGACCAGGTCTCCTGCTTCCCTCCAGAGGGGACCCACAGCTTCCCTCGTCTTACCCTTATCCCTGATATATCTATAGAAGTTCTTCTTGTTATTTTTCACATCCCTGGCTAGATTTAGTTCTGCCTGGGCTTTCGCTTGCCTGATCTGGTTTCTGGTGACTCGCACAGTTTCTCTGTAGTCTACCCAGTCCATCTTTCCCTGCTTCCACCCTCTATAGGCCTCCCTCTTGGTCCTAAGCTTGCCCAGCAGTTCCCTGCTCATCCATGCAGGCCTGCCAGCTACTCTGCCCGACTTCTTCTTTTTTGGGATGCACCTCTCCTGAGCTTGGAGGAGGCAATCCCTAAATACCACCCAGCTCTCCTGGGCCCCTCTCCCCTCTAGTTCTTTTTCCCATGCTACCTTGCCAATCAGATCTCTCAGGAGATCAAAGTCCGCTCTTTTGAAGTCCAGGGTAGCCACCTTGCTGCACATCCTCCTTACTGCGTTATGAATCTTGAATTCTATCATCTCATGATCACTGCAGCCGAGGCTACCCTTGAATTTGACATTCCCGACCAGCCCCTCCTTGTTGGTAAAGACAAGGTCCAGCACTGCTCCTTTCCTCGTTGGTTCTTCAATTATTTGAAAAAGAAAGTTGTCTTCAATGCATTCCAAGAACTTCCTGGATTTCCTGTGCTCCGCTGTGTTGTCTTTCCAACAGATGTCGGGGTGGTTGAAGTCCCCCATGAGCACCAGAGTGTGTGAGCGCGATGCTGCCCCTATCTGTTTATAGCGGGCCGCATCCTCACTGTCACTTTGATCTGGTGGCCTGTAGCAGACTCCTACTGTAACTGTGCATTTGTGTATAGGCACTTCAGCTGGGTGCCTAAAGGGGCTGACTTTTTAGCTGAGATGGTAGGTTGATGGCTCTCCTTGAGTTTTTTTCTGCTTGACCTGTGTTTAACCCCCTCCCCCTTCGGACCTAGTTTAAAGCCCTTTCAACAAGTCCTGCCAACTTGCAAGCCAGTATCTTCCTACCCCTCTGAGACAGGTGTGCTCCGTCTGCTGCTATCGTATCTGGTACCATGTGAACTTCCCTGAGGTCAAAAAACCCAAAGTTTTGTTGGTGGCACCAGTTTCTGAGCCACTTGTTAATCATGTATGCTTTTCTATTCCTTTCAGTATTCTCGCCTGCAACTAAGGGTAATGCTGAAAAAATTATCTGTGCCCCTGATCCCTCAACCAGTTTCCCCAATGTCTTAAAGTCCTTTTTAATTGTTTTTAAGTTTCCAGTGTTGATCTCATCATTTCCCACCTGCATAACTACTAAGGGGTAGTAGTCAGAGGGCTGTACCAGAGTAGGCAGCCTTCTGGTTACATCTCTAATGCGGGCTCCAGGGAGGCAGCACACTTCCCTGTGGGAGGGATCCGGCCGACACATGGGGCCCTCTGTTCCCTTCAGAAGGGAGTCACCAATGACAATTACCCTCCTCTTTTTTTTTTGGGTAGAGGTTTTGATTTTGTGTGATTTGCTTCAGGCAGCACCCTGGGTGGTGTTTCTTCAGCCTGTTCATTTGTTTCACCTTCAACCTCCAGCGCCCCATATTTGTTATGCAGGGGCAAGTGGAAAGATGAGGCCTCTCTGTTCCTTGTGTCATCTCCCTCTGCTACAGGGGGCTGCAGAGCCTGACGCCATGTATCTAGCTCCTTTTCACACTCCCTAATGGTCCTTAGTCTATTCACTCCTTCCTTTAGTTCAGCCACCCTGTGGAGCAGACCATTGCTCTGCTCACCCCTCACACAGGTGCTGTCTCTATCACCCATCATTGCCAGGTCCCAGCACTCGCTGCAGCCAGTTCCCTGGTGCCTGGTGTTTGTGTGGGGCCTCTCTCTGGGCACACACAGGTTTGTTTCTGACCATCTTTGACCGAGTCCCAACCATGCCTTGATATGATCTCTTCAGCAGTAACCTGTTGTGTGGGTCGTGTGTTTGTTTCGAACTTTTGTGCCCGGTGGCGGGTTTTTTCTCTGTGAGGTGGTGGTTTGGTTTTTTTGTTTTGTTGTGGTTTTTTTTTCCCTCCTGTCGCGCGCCACAAGCTGCGGTGGCCCCTCCGCGCCTGATTGGCTGCCGCGGACTTCCGGCTTCCGGCTTCCGGCTGGGGAGTGGGGGGTCCCTGAGCTCGGACTCCTCCGTACGGCGCCATCACACCTGCCTGGCTGCTCACCCCGGCTCTCCTCGCCGGTGCTGCCGGTGCTCCTTATATGTGTCATAACTCGTTCAAACAACAAAATTTTCTGCTACAGACAAGTTTTATATCAATATGATCGTGTATGTGTACGTGTTACATGAGAATGAAGCCCTCATGGATTTCTTTGCATAATCATTTGGATTGTCACAGACTTGTAGATTAATTTCCATTTACTTTTATTGTAATTCATTTAATTAAACTTAATTCATGTGAAAAAAAAATGTCTGAAACTTGTGGTATGGCCTGAGGCAATGCGATTCCCCACACTAATGATACTGTTGCACCTCAAACCCGGCAGGAAGATGCCTCCATGAAATACACATCTCTGTAGCCCTTGATTCCTTGACCTTCTTTCAGAGTTTGCCAAGGGTGGAATACCACACTGCTGTCATTGTGTCTTTTATGAACAGGGCAGCTTTCACTAGGAAAACAGATTGAGGTTATTAGGTAAGGAACATCCTGAGTTTAGTAATAATTACTTTCAGACACTATTAATTTAGATAACATTCAGAATAAAGACCTCAATTTTTACAAGATATTTCTAAATGAAAGGTGCTCATAGGTGTATAAAATGCATTGGTATTGCTGTAAAGGTATTTTCTTATTGAGTGGGACCATAGAAGAAATTTTAGAAGGGAGTTGTGCACTGTTTTGTTAAATGCAGTTGTTGTTCATATCTTACAACTGAATACCTAAAAGATTTGGCTATGCTAGAATGGAAAAGCAACCTAACTTTTTCATGTGGGAGATGTTCACCAATCACAGACTGAGACAGAGATAGTAAATTATTTGTGGCATAGCTGATACTAGGTATGTAATTGGATCAATTGAGTAACACATCATGATTGAAAAACATGAGAAAAATGAAAGAGCATATCAACTTATCAATAGAATAAACTTAAAATTACAAAAAAATATAAACTAAATATTGTTCTCTGATGTTCAGACTATGACTAATACCTCTCTGTTGCTTAGATGTGAAAGGTTTTACTTTTTTCTTAAAAGATATAAATGGAAAATGTTTTAGCATAAATCATTGTACAACACAATTTTTAATACCCAGTTGCAAAGGTATCTGATATATTTTTTCCTTTCAGAAATGTTAGAGCAGCAGGAAATTTTAATTAGCCATAGGATTAAGAGTTGCTTAAAATAAGGTGATGTCATGTGACAATCCAGTACTTCTCTTTGTACCACATTTTCCCTCAATAAACACTTTAGCCCTCTGGAGTGAGAGAAAGGAAGAGGCAGGGAGAGACACAAAAGATATGTTGCAGCCTGGAAGATAGTGTTAATATAGATAAAACATCATTTAACAGGCTACATGAAATATGCAGTGCTCTTCTGCAGATAAAGTAGCTGCTATATTTATCAGCATTCTCTAGTGTTTTAAGATTTCTTAGTTAAGTCAGTGCTTATAAAAGGTGCAAGACTGACAGCATAAGAATATGAAGTCCTTTGTCTGTCTCCTGGAAAAGTACTGAGTAGGCAGCAAAGTCCTGGTTCTCTTTTCCTTTAAAATTATTTTTCATTTGTGTCACTGTTGAATTTACTGCATGATTTGCCTTTGATTGACAGCAATAATTCAAGGAGTATATGCCTCTCTGCACTGTAGTACCATTATCTATCAAATGAGCACGGAAGGCAACATTAGAAGAGAAAAAGTGGCTGGTTTCTGTAGCTATTGCGTGCCTTCCAGCACTGGACCACAGAAACAAACTGATGGTCTGGGGAACGTGCTGAGCAAACACAAATCAGTTCCCCATCCCGTGGGATGGATGCTGGCACCTGAGTGTGATACAGAGCCATGCAGAGGGCTGGGATCTCTGGACAGACAGCGTGGCAGGAGGCAGGCTGCTGGATGTCTGGAAATCCAGCAGAACGCTTACCAAAATGGAGTGGAAGATCTGGACTGTACAGTAGCTAGAGGTGCCCTTCAGTCTCTTGGACTCTCTCCAGACACTTCCTCTGGGTGCTGCTGCACCCATAGTTTTGTCGTGTGGATGTCTCTCTCCAAGGAAATGGTCTGAAACTGCAAAGGGATCCCATAGAGCAGGAGAGAGATGATAACAGCCCCTGTTGCCAATGCCAAAAGCTTGATAGGCATCTTAAATATTTCTACGATAGATGCTGATCTCCTGCCAGCTGGTGCATAGAGTGCAGTATCTGCCAGCTGGGCTGGGTGCAACAGACAGTTACATCCCAGCATATATATTTCTTACCCACTTCTTGGTATTTTGTCTCAACTGCCAACATTTTGGGAGGAGAGGATTCATCTGCCAGCATTCCTGCTCCTCTGTGAGGTGTGAAGAAAAGATTCACACTCTTGTTAATATTCTAATTTCACACTCCAGAAGCCCATTCTTGTCAGTAGTGATACCCAAAAGGTTAAAAGCAATTGTGAAGGGGAGTGGAGGTTTCGTTTCAGACCTGTTGAGAACAATGCCAAATTCAGGAAAAGGGGAGTCAAAACCATGTGGCTGTGGGTTAGCCAATGCCAAAAGTGATGGGCTCCGGATATCAACCAAACCCTATAGATACTCAGAGTGAAGCAGATGGCAAATTTCAATACATTCCGCATTATGAGGAATGTGCTTTTTTTTAATGAGTTGCTAAAATCTGCAGTGAAAAATCACAATAAGCAAATAAATTATCTGCCTAGATTGTCTGTCACTAAAGTAGTAGAAAAGATCTGGCTGCACACTAAAGCATCACAGTAGCTGTTGCAAACTTGTTAATATTTTTTTTAAGAGTTCAGAACGGACCACATGTCTTAAAATTTCAACTGAGCTTGAATGAAATCCCAAGACGTAAACTACACTTAGACAGAATTTTCTTGCCTGAGGGACTCTTCAACATTCTGATTGCTCCTGCAGCCTCTGACACTATTCCATCTGCTCCATCTGTTGTCGTCCAGTTAACACTGGGGGAGGTTAAAGCTGTGCTCTAGTCTACTAGAAGTGCTTTTCTAACTTGATTATAAGACTATTCATGGAGTTACATGCAGCAGAATAGTCCTGTATTATAAAGAACAGAAAAGCAATTCTTCCCTCTATTTTTTTTCTTTTTCTTTTTCTTTTTCTTTTTCTTTTTCTTTTTCTTTTTCTTTTTCTTTTTCTTTTTCTTTTTCTCTTTTTCAAGTAATTGCTCCCTGAACGTCTCTGCCTGTCAGGTGGCTGATGAAGAAAGTAATCGCTCCCTGAACGTCTCTGCCTGTCAGGTGGCTGATGAAGATCATGACATGGGCTGAAAGCATAAAGCTTTCTCTTGTTGCTGGGAGTATATCAGCTGAGGTAGTGACCACTCTTCAGTTAGGAGCTTCAACTCTCTGATTCTTCAACATAATCAAGCCACTCTCTCTGTGTTTGTTTCTTGTGAAAGGGGGATAGAGAGGAAAAGTCTTGCTCTGGTTTCTCCTTTATAATGTTTCATTCAGATTTCAACTCAAAGCAGATGACTCAGATTCAGAGATTAATTTATTTGAAGGCAGAGTTAAGGCAATGGCACCCTGGCCCTCTCTGTTGGGTCTGGGGTGTGATCTGCTGACTCGCTTCTGCAGGACTTGCCTCCCTAAGGACACTGGTTTAGATCAGGAGAAGACTGTCCAAAATGAGTGCAAAAAATAAGGTCTGGAGCTGCTGTTCTGGAAGCTCAGGATGGGCGGTGTGCTGAGATTGTTTAACCTCCTGGCACAGAGACAAGCTGGGCTTTAAGAATGTTACTTCTGTGTTTGATAATGCTCCCTAAAGCCTTTGGATCCCCAGCATTGTACCAAAATGTTTGAACCCTCACTGCCAATACAATCATTTTACAGCCACATCCATGCAACCCATGAGACCAATGCTGTGTCCATCCATTGCAGAAACACAGGGAGGGGTGTGATTCAAACCAATATACTATAAACATCTGATAATACTTCAGTACTATGATGTGCTTAAATGGTCTTTTCACAGGTGATCCTGAATGCTTTGACAATACTGCACTTCTGTAAACTCTGTGATATTTTAAAGTATACTTTCAGTATGCTTTTCCCACAGAACCCATAGTTCTGTGACTTATCTCCGGTCGCTTAGGCAGTAATATCGTTTCCACCTGATAGCTTTCATTTCAGCTACCAAAGGAGAAACAAAACCAAACCAAACCCCATTGGTTTTGATTGATTTTGTCTCCTAACCTGCTTTTAAATGGAACAAAGAAATGAAAGGATGAGTGGGAAAAAGAAGTTAATTGAAGGGAAGGGTTTTAATCCACTGGTTTAGTTGCCCCTTATACTGCACAAAAGCATGCTTGAGTCTCTTTTTAATGCCTGTGTGAAAATTTAACTCCAGAAAGGAAAACAGCTTTTAGTTACTCAGACTGGCGTGGCTGTGATTACAATGAATTGGAAAATATGTGAGAAGGGAAATTTTTCTCTGATGCAAAATCTTACCTTGAAGAAATTTAATAAGTGACTGAAGGTTCATGCAAAGATACTTTCAGGACCTTTGCATGAGTCTGCAGTCTTGGGAGCAGAGAGCTGAGAGGGAGTAATCACAGATATGAGTACATATTAAAACTAGCTTCACGATGCCAAAAGTTTAAGTAAGATTAGAATCAGTCCCTTTAGCTTCAAAGCAGAGACCGGCATTTTGCTGAGACATTTTGGATCAGGCAATATAGACTTTACCTTAATAAAAATCCACATATGTTATCTAAGTTTTCAGGAGGAAGCATAGATATGTGATAAAAACAGAGCTAAAGTATTAAAGACCACTAAATGCATTCCCTAAATCTGGAGGAGTTTAGTTCACAAGAAAAAGTCTGCATTCCAAGTAAATGAGATCCTGCAGCTCTGTAGGGAATGGCCTTAACTGAAAAGTCACATTCCTTGCCTCTCATGTAAATAAATCATGGTACTTGAATTTGGTCATGGCCTTTGTCTAGCTTGAGGCCAACACGAATCCAGGGTAATGCTGTGAAGGTTAGAAATAACCCAGTGGAGGAAAACTTCACATTGATACATTCTGTAACAGCGTAGGTAAAACAGGGGTATCTCAAGCTGGGGTAGGGATTTTATTTTGTGTCTAGCTAATCTGGATTGAAACACATGTGTGCTTGTGGATGCTTCAAACATGAGCTAGTGCCCTGTGTCAAATGAAACTGTGGTATCTGGGGTCAAAGCCATTTAAAATGTTGATGGAAGCCATAGCAGACTGCTAAGATATACCCAAATGTTTTAAGAACAGGTGAAGTGGCCCAAAAGAACTGAAGCGCATTATTTTAAGAACATATTAATACAGTAAAAAATGCATGCAGTGGTAACACTGTATTTGATTGGTATTAAATTTTCAGGAGGATATAGCAAGCTAGAAGAAGAAAAATTAATCTTCTTAGTGAAACTAAAAATGTGTTAAGACAGTTTCTATTATTTCCTATTGAATTGCATTTTAAAATGCAGTCAGTTATGAAAACATTACCTGCCTCCAGTGGTGATGTTTCTGTTGTCCTCAGTATTTTCTCACTCCATTTAAAAAAGGCCTCTAACTTTCCCATGTATTAAGAAAACAAGGATTAATGTCTTAAAATTATCATTGCACCAAGAAAAAAATAGTTATTAGTTACTACTTGCATTACACTGGGTTCCACAATGTGTTAGGTGCTGTACAAAGGGCAGCAAAATACATTCTGAATATAAAAAAAAAAATCCTGACAGTTTAAGATAAGCAGCAAAGAAGGGAGTAGAATAGATTTTTTTTTAATCATTCTCTGAAAACATGGAGGAAGATAGCTAAACTCCCACAGAAACTCTCCTTTATCATTACAGTTGTTTTGCTATTTACTATGTAGATGTGTCCTTGGTGATACCACGGGGAAATAAATGATTTTGCCATATCTCCGGTCCCAAAATATTACTTAATACATTAGGGGAATTCATTAATAAAGTTACACTTTGAAGCTTCTGTATTACATTTATAAGAGGAAGTTAGTTTATCTACTGTATCAGACTAGTTTATACATTGGAAAATGTCATGCTTTTCATAGTCACAGTTACATTCTGTCTTTAAATCCCCATGGCTGTATATTTTCTTAAGCATTTTACTTAAAAAAGTACTTAATTTTTTTGTTGCTTTTCCCAATAGCGTGAATTATCATGATTCATTATTCATTTCACTTAACTTTATAAAACTTAGCAGGCAGCCTAAATCAGTGCTCTGATCTTCCTGTAGAGCCAACGGATAGGTGCTGACTCAAGCAAGTTCCTCCACTTGTTACGGAGAGCATTTTAGATGGCCTGCTCACACTGGCACCTAACTTGCACGTATCTAAATATAAATTAGTATCATCCACAGTTGCTAGTGTGAAATCCTGTGTTTGGTTGAAAAGTGGGAAGCCTTCTGATATAAAATTACATCAGCCGTAGGGAACTAGCTCAAATAACAAACACTCCCCCTGAACCTAAGGAATATAACTGTCTGAGTTTCTGGAATCAGAAATCATTTCCCTGAGGAATTCTCAATAAGCATTGTTTCCCAATTCATAAGCACTGAGCCTATGTGTGAAGGAGCAAGAACTTTATTATGGAAATTAAAAAACCTACATGAGTGATAACTAAAATGCACCCCGTGGTAACTTTGTCAGAAGCCCATAATTGCAGTTCTTTTCCATTCCAGTGATCGTGTAACCGGGAAGTACCCTTAACTGTGTAATTTCTTTCTTTTTAGGGTTTGTCTACACTGGCACATAATTTGGATGTTAGTCAGGGATCCATGTCAGGGACCACCACCCACCTACAGGGCTGCATCTCTCCTCTTACCCATCTTTAGTGATAAAGTCCTGACATATTCCAGGACTTGCAATGCCTACCCTCAGTTCCATATTATAAAGATTTCAGTTAAGTGGCCTGCTACCCCTGAGCCTACCTAAAAGGAGCTAGCCTGATCAGCAAAAATATTTTCTGCTCTTCACTAGTTGGCTTAGGTGTGTGGTTAACTCCTTGGATTGGACACATGTAGCAGCAGGGATGCATCCTAATATATTAAACCCTGCCCACAGCTTTTGGTATTGTATGCCCAGTGTCCAGGCAGACAGATCCACCTTCCATTCTTTACACTGTGCTGCTCACTGGTATTACTTTTACTCTTGGACTACATAAAAAGTCTGCAGAATTCAAGAAGTAATGCTGTTCATTTTCCATCGAAGGCTCATTTTGATAGTCAGAATCATCTACAGATGTAAATCAATAGCATAGAAGACTTTTAGGCAGAGAAGATAAGGAAGTACTGCTTCTCAAAAGCAAAAATAGTTCTCTTTTGCTCTTATTTTAATTATGTTGCCTAATCAGTTTTGACTTTCTCACTGTTTATGATAATTCCCAAAATGTTTGGAGGTGATCTGGAAGAAGACTCCTCAAAATAAGCTCCTTTTGGAAGCTATTCAAAGTCTCTTACCCATACCAGAATGTGGCAAAAAGTACCTACTATCTGGGATTCTAACTAAGAGGAGTTATGGCAAGGAAAAACTCTGATGAATGAGGACTTTTTTTTTTACTGAAAAATGCTGTTTCAAAAACACTGGGATGTTTTGGATACACCACTTAATTTCAATGACATTTTCAAAAGAGTTTTAAGTAGTATTTAATTTTCTTTATTTATTTGGTTCAATTCTACTTTCAGTTTGCTTTCTTTTAAACATTATGTTTTCATTTCACTGAAACTTCTCTTATGTTAATTTTTAAAAGATTGATTCCAAACTGTATCATTGCATGTCACATTTAGAGTGACAGCATGAACTATCGTGACACCCACAAAATAAAGCTTTCTGATGAATTGTAGAATTTTCTAAAGTGAAATGTTTTTGAATTCTTCTTCCTCATAAATTTAGAAGTTGATGTACTCCGCTGGGTTTTTGGGAGAAATATGAAAATGTCAAATTCTTTCACTGGAAGAAAAATTGTTAACAATGATCTTAATAGGCAGAGAAAGCAGTTCAGTATCTGTCCACCCACTGGTGGGAGTCCATTCCCTCACAGAGGGCATTGCATCCCAGCCTTAGGCAGAGGAGAACTGAGTTTCCCTGCTGAAACCAGGGCTGTCCAATACACTAGTGTCCCAATGCACATTCTTGTCACTCACCATCTATCTATAACCAGGAGGTTCAATATAGTGTAACATAAGGATACAGCATCTTCTTTGGCAACTATCCAGATGGGGAAGACTGAAGGAAGGTGAGGTTCATATGTAAGCCACGAGTAAGAACCTCTTCCTTTAGCTGGAGGAATAGGAAGCATTTTAGAAACATAATCAAAACAGTTAAATGCTAAAAATTTTTGGAGGATATTCAGCTCTGTGGTGAGGTACCTTATTATGCTGAAAATTGTCCCCTAGGGTTTACCAACCGTGTAGACAGAATACAAAAAGGGGTAGCCACAGGGAAGTACTTTTAGGATGGGAGTTTGAGACCCAGGGAGATGGAGGCTGTACATGAGGTTTTTTGCAGTAATAGGAACTGTCACGACTCATCTCAGGAGAAGCTGAGGGGAACAGCCATATGGCCCCACACACCCCAGCACGGGGACAACCCTCGCTGCAGTGCGGCAGGCAGGTAGGAACACTTCTGGGCAGCAGGACTGTCCTTGGGCTCAAGGACAGGGTGGCTGCAGGTCATTAACTCTGCTGTATAGACTGGCGAGGCCTCAGGAGTGCTCACTACAACTTCTCTTAACCGGTTTTAGCTGGAGAAGGTATTTCTCAGTTTCTGTGATACTGCAGTATGTTTTGCTACTACGTGCAAGAAAACGCCTGGTCGGCTCCACCCCAGAGGATGTGGCATTTCAGAGAAGTGGTCCCTGAGGCATACTAAGTCTGATGGCTTGTAAAGTGCTCTGGAATCCCTTCAGGGGAGAAAGCGGATATTTAAATGGAAAACGGTTATTATTTCTCCCATCTTTCCTGTTCTATCTCGTGCAAGCCTTTGGAACCAAGAATAATTTCATAAATCCTGATTAAAATGAAATCTAGGCTTCTACTACAGTGTTTCTACTGCTAGTTGGTCACTTTAAGCAAGAAAAAAACACACGTTATAGTCTCTCAAAATAAAGTGCACTCCCTTCACAATTCTTATTGTCCCTGCCTGAAAGAGTCCTACTAATCTTAAAATAAAGCACATTGGGGATCCATAAAACTTCAAGGTATGCAATATATTTCAGAAATACAAGCCATAAGCTCTGCTTTTTTGCAAAGCAATATTTGTAAGCACAAGATCATTCTGTCCGTGCACATCACTCCTAACTCCCTCTGGCATTCACAACAAAATTCAAGGGATGAATCCAAAAGTCTGGGCAAAGGACAAGCATCAGCCTAGGACTGAACTCTGCCATGAGTTTGGCGGCACAGAAACATTGCAGTTCCTCTTTCTTCTGTTCTTGCAGCTCAGTGGTCCAATTTATGTCATGTATTTTAAGACTATCAACAGAAGCAAGATTTTCTCTTACTTTTGGTGAAAATTCCTGGCAAAATACAGCAACAACTGTGTAGATACAAGCCATTGATATACAGTAAAAGTGTGAGGACTATAAAGATGGCTGTCAAATTTTCCTACTGGTTATGTTAAGGGAAAAGGCTGGCAAATTGAAAACACTTCAGTGCAAGTTTGGTCCATAGAAATATAAGCAGTGAGGCTTCTCCTGCGCTTTGAGGCTCACAGTAGATTAAGACCCTCTCTAAGTATGAAACCACTTCCACTGTGTTCATTTTTAAGTAAAACCCCTGAGAATGATTTCTGGCCCATTTGATGTACCACTGGAGAATGAGCTAAAGAGGTTCAGGAAGAGGCCGGTCCTCTCTTGATTTCAGTGCTAAGGTTTTATTCTCTTCTGCTTTGGTCCTTTGAAATGTCATGTGTTGTGGCATCGCCTGAGGAAGGTACAACCTGGTCTCTTGCTGATCCACTTTGTGAACCTATACGGATGGAAACTGATGCTGAGAAAATTTTGCTTTCATGGGGAAGTTTCACAGGAGCAAAGAGAGAATAGAGATCTCTAGTTGGAGCTGTCAAACTATACTTTTGAATTCTGCAGCAGGAACACCCTGGCAAGCATAGGACTCCTATAAGCCATCAAAGAATACAGCCTCTTCTGAAGCATAGTGAGAGTACCTGACTCCACAGCCAGTGCCACAGGCTGCCTTCGTCCTGTGGCAGCCTGTGCTATCTCTAAACCCCAGGACATTAAGCAGCAATTAGCAACGTATTTTGTCTACTTAAGGTTGCAATCCTTTTTCTATTAAATTGCAGGACTCCGACTGAATCCGGTACTGAGTTTTGAATTGTGATGGAAATAACCATTACAGAAAAAGAAGTCATTTCTTCCTGGAAATTTAATCAGCTCGGTCATAATTACGGTACATCTGCTGTTACTAGATTATTTGCTAACACACACGTGCATGCACGCACTCTGATAAAATAAGCACATGCTGGCATTTCCCTGAAATGTTGACAGAAAAGCAATATGTGCAGGCTGGGGCATAAGGCATGCTTCTCTCCTGAGTAGACTGTTGTTTTAACTCCTTGCATTATTATCAAGGATTGAGAACACAGTAGGTCAAAACCACAGGTCATTTAGCCTTATGGCTGCTCTGATTTAGAATGTTTTTTTAATGCTTCATTGCAGAAAGCAAAGGAAATTCCTGCAATAGTGCTGAACTGGCCACTGTGTATCACTTCGTCTGTTCAAAATGCTAAGTTAATTCAAGCCATTGTATGTGGAATTCTATTTGATGATTTTTTTCCTATATACATTATCCTAATGCTACTGCTCTGTGTTTAATTTGCAGTCCTAAGTCATAGGTTTTTATTAGCAGATGCCAAAGAACGGCTGGTTTGCTTTGTGCTTTACACAAACACTGAAAAATTCAACATGGAAATTCAGTCAGAACACAATCTCACCATGAAAAAATGTCTAATGGCACATTGAACTTATATTTTTCAACGATTGTATTATATGCTATAAATAGACAACCATCTACAGATCAGTAATAGTATTTGTGGGAACACTTAGATATTCTGTATCTAATTCTGAATCCCTGGGACATAGTACCTTGGCTTGTATGTTAGGCTTCTTAAAGCCAACACTCCTGAATTTAAGCAAAAACTGTTTGAGACAACACATTAAGTACCACAGATTTGTTGTAATGGTTCCTTGTAACTGATTTCTGGACAGCACTTCCAGTCAGGAGCCTAAGGATGCCAATTTAGACTCAACAGAATGCTAACGGAGTGACTAGAAAATTGCAAACCTCTCATCAATCTGCTGTGCTTACTTTCCCTCTGAAACCATATCCCGGCTTCTGCATATGCTCATAACTTTAAATAGACCTGGAAATCATAAAATACTACAAGTCCAGCAATGAATTATATCCCCAGGTGTGTTCAGGTCATCTGAACATTTCTGTTTACAAAGCAGTCAGGAGCATTGGTTAACAAACCGTAAATCAGTGCTGCTTTTCCCCTTTATAACTATAAAAAGACAAAGCATGGTTTGTATAATCACCATAATCATAAGTTTATCACATATGGAGAATAAATGCTTAGCCTATGCTTGGCACCGATCCTTTTTCAAGGTGATAAAGGATAAAGCTACTTAAGGGATTGATCTACTAGACAGAAAATCAGCTTTTGCCTGCATGCCAGGAGAAGTTCTGTTGGCAAAATTCTGCACATCCAAGTTGGAGGCAATGATTCAGAATTAAAGCTGCATAAATAATAGAGGATTCATTGTGGGATAAAACAGAATGTTGTGCTCAACTTCAGGATAAGGGTGAAATGCTTCATTTATGGGTTATTTAACCTTTCTTATAAACATTTTCTCAGTAATTCTTGTCAATTTAAATTTGAGAAATAATGTTTCAAAAAATAAGTTAACCATTTCATCAATGTAAAAAAAATATTCTTACATGAAAATTCATTTTAACATTTTTCATTTTCCATCACTTAAATAGAACACCTTTAAGGAAGTACTGAAAATAGCATTTCTGATGAATGCATTTTTGGCGGAGAAAAAATATTTTATTTACTCTTTTTGATTCATTGCTGTCAAAAGGCTTAGGCTGGCAGAGAAACTAAGAAGGTCACAGTGGGCTTTTTCTCCCTTCTACTTGGCTTTTGTAAATATGTGATTACTTGAACTGGTTTGGTTCACCTGGGTTATGACTGGGTGGCAGAGTGCAAGTGCCTGAGCCCATCCTGACTCTCAGAGGCATATCTGTGTTGCTGTTAAAGACATTTCCATGGAGCACCATCGTTAACTGTCATCAGCGGTGCTGTGACTGATTTTCAAATGGCAGTCCACTGCAGGCAACTCACGTGGGAACTGAAGAGTGATTGATAACTTAGGTCGGAAAAAACAATATTTCAAGCCCAAATATATAAGCACTTCTGATTGAATCTAGCTATAAGAGTGCAAGAACTGTCCCCAGTCATAATTGCATTAGATCTTTTCTAGATGTAGAACTAGCTGGTGGTATCACTCACGTTTGTAGTTGTGTAATTTCATTGCTTTCCTGAGTGATAGTTTATACAGCTGCAGCAGAAAACAAACAAACAAAAAACACCAAAATAGTGTCAGAGCAGGCTGATTTTTCCTGGGCTTTGCGTTTCGTATATCTTTGATTTGCAGAATGCTAGTATTCCATCATGTTCAGTGTTAGTGTTGTTCACAATCTAATGAATTATGCTTTGACATGCATCCTGATAACTGTCCCACACATCATCTTTCCTCTTTATATCCCATTACTCCTAATTACTGTTTTGTGTGTCTCACTAAATAAATTCTCAACATTGTTGTGATTTTATAAGCCAATTAATTTTACACATTACTGCCAACACATTTTTTTACTCAAACTATATATCTTTTTAACTTTTACCCTTTATGTTATAATTTAATCTTTCAGCTGCAAGAGCAATTTTGCTGCTTTACTCTGAATACTCTCTAATTTTGCCACAGTTTCCTGGTAATGATGGGTGCAATCATGGCAATTCAGATATGAAGATACTAGAATTGCCTAGGGAAGGTGTATGAGCTTGTTGCTTTACAGTGTGATGCCGTGGTCTAGAATTGATAATTTTTGTGTGCCCTGGCAGCAGTGCAAGCTCCCTGCCTGGTTTCCTGCTCATTTGGATCTTTTCCTATCCATTTTACGTTGGTGGCCATTGAGGGAGTAGCCTGACAACCACATCAGGGAATGAGTGTGTTGTTTCTGCGTGTATGATCTGAATGCGTTGTTATTACTTGCATGTTAAGCCACTGCTTGAGCATTTGCACTGTTAAAGACCAACAGGAAGGACCAGATAATGAAGCTATTATTCAACATAACATATCATGTTCTCTGCTTTCCTGCTGTAGGATTTCCTACTCCTTGTAGGAGTTTCCTAATAAAATGCAACAACAACTAATTTTATACCTACATTTATACCTAAGCACAAGCAACAAGATGTGAGACATGCATGAGACATGCATGAGACAGCAAGCTGAATTTTTAAAGTTCATGAAACCAGCAGAGTTCATTAATACAAACGAGCTGAACATTTGTTCATGCCCTATGCTATAGAGGAAAAAAATATTTTTTTTTCCAATTCCCAGGGCACACTTAGAATTGCTTAATATTAACATTTCATTTATGGAGTATTTATTTCAATATGCATATTTACTTAATGATATTTAACTGTTATTAAATAGCTACTGAACAATTATTTGTAAAGCTGGTAGGTAGAGATAGTTACTTGAATAGCCTGGGACTTCTCCTGTGAAGGAGCAAGCTATGGAGCTCAGTGCATTATTGCTCCCACAGTAGAGGCACACTGTAAAAAGTGCAGTTTATTGCTGCAAGAAATCTTGTTGACCAAATGTAGAATGCAAGTTTCATTAAAGCCAGAAATGAAACTCCCAGCAGCAGGTCCTGCGTAGCATCCTCTGTGAATTGGTATTGATCCTGGATACCCCATAACCATCTACATCTCTGGATAGGCTGTAATGTACAAGTCGTTTTCAGTCACTGGGATCTAAATCTGTTCTGCAAGTAAATTAACTGAGAGCTAGTGGTCTGGTTTATCAGTTATTTGTCATCTAAAAAGTACAGGTATCGTTGCTAAAGGTCCTTCTGGATAAGGCACAGGGCAGGATCAAGGTGTTTGTCAGTCTCTGAGGACAGGAGGTTGAGGAGAGCTATGAGGGAGGGGAATGGGCGCAGCAATTGAGAGAACCCAGCAACCCCAAGGACAGGGGACTCCTCTGGCCTGTAGACCCTTGCCATTTATCCAGTGGAGCTGTGGACCCTAAAGAGCAAAAACCCATGGAGAGTAATTCTGCTTTTCATAGCTACTTTTTGTAAACTCCATAGTAATCATTCATAGGTAGTCTGAGGTTCAGAGACCACAGTTAAGAAAAACAAAAACCAGCAACAAAACCCTGTGGCCGATGCAGCCAACTGTTGAAAGCAAGATCACTTGGAGTAGGATTAGAGGTGTGGTTGTAAACCACACAGCCCCACGCAGAAGATGGCTATCATCCCAACTGCTGAGATAGTGAAGCTCCTGAGAACTGTCCTTGGGCACCACTTGGCCTCCACCTCTCCATTCTCCCTATTTCTGCCCCTCGCAGAACGTGCTAAGGGCAAGGCCACACATCTGCTTTCTCAAGGCCTGCATCTCCTCTAGGGTACTCTGCTGTCAGCAGTGGAAAACCACTGAAAACCACCACCAGTGGAAAAGTCAAGTCCTTGTTGTCCAAAGAGACTTGTCTGAGGAGGGAGGCCGCAGCTCTTCCACTGCAAAGCAGGACGTGCATTTGCAGAAGATGGAGGAGAATATCGTAAGCTCTCAAGAACAATTCCTTTTATCTGCATTTGCAGTGTCTGGTACCTCAGAGTCCTGCTCAGTGGCTGCAGCAGTTCAGTGCTAATACAAAAATTATGAAGAAATGGGGAGTAACTTGCATAAGCATGGGTCATTTTGGGTTGTGGGAGCATATTCAGCTTATGTCTACGACAAGATTTTCTGACAGGCTACTGTGATGAATTGTTAATCAGCCTATTTGTTTCTATAATATTTGCAAAAAATCCCACAGCTTTCTGCATTATCGACCTGCCATTTCCAGCATCCAATGCAAATCTAGAATAATGGTTGTATTAATAAAAACTGAGTTCAGGATAATATGATATACTCTCTGAATTTCTACATGGTAATTGATGTCTTTCAGTAATAGACCTTATATATTTTAACATCCTCAGCTGTTATCCATCATTGCTCTACATATTTCCTTAATATGAAACTATCTGAATGTACCAGTTAGAAATTGTTCTGTATTTGCACAGGCTACATCATTTTTTAAAACATTATGGCCAGTGTTCCCCATGGTGTGATGTTAGTTGTCTGTATCTTTGACAAAAAAATTAGAAATGTGTTTTCACTTACACATTTAAGCAGACTCATAAGCCAAATAATGTCTTCATATTCAGAATAAAAACAAAACTCCCAATAGTAATTTGAGGAACGATGACTAGCTGGCTGATTGATACATTAATTAACTATGTGAGCCTCTTAAAATCTAATTCTTTGTACGTTTCAGTTAGCTATAGAATTTAGAGAAAAAATTCTGCATGAATGGTCATGAATAATAGCAAGAACTATCTTCCAATTAAAAAGTCTGTAACCAAGTGAATTTGACAGATACCGATCAAGCAGTGGTAGCACTTTTCTAGCAATTTTTTTCCTTAGTGGTCTTCAGACATCTTAAATTTACATTAAATTCATGCAAGTCATAAAATATTGGGGGAATAAATTATGAAAAACCAAGAAAAAGTCAATCAAATAGTATATTCTGAAGGGTGAACAAAACCACAGATAGGCACCTATGCACCTTGTATACAGACTCTAATGGTGTGTCTACATGGAGGTGCTATTGCAAAACACAGTACGAATTATACGTTAGACCATGATTATTACTCCGTGTCATCTTCCCAGCTTCCACTCAAGCTCTGAGTTACACGCAGAAACACAGAAGAGACACTTGTGTCCAAGCCCTGCTTATGATTTTGGTCACTGCTGCTAACGCTCCTCTGGAAGCAGAATGGAGTGGTCACAGTGATGGACAGATGGCAGAGACAGCAGCAATTGGAAAGACCACAAAAAGAAGGGTATGTCCTGGCATCCTGGGTCTGCAATGCTAATGTCCTACATACTGAAACATTGTCATGCACAGATAGACTTGGCTGAATTGGCATAGACTCAAGAAGTCCAAGACTAATTCAAAGCAATGTTCAGAATATATTGAAGTTTAAAGCTTGAATAGTTGTGGGGGTTTTTTTGTTTGGTTGGTTTTTTTTTTCTCCTGGTTTCTTTCAAAACTTTTCTTCCTTTTCAAAATAGTTCTAACTTTTTTAAGGATACAAAATTTACAGGTTTATAACCTGAAAATTATATGAAAGCTTAGGAAAAAGAACGGTAACAACCTGGACTATTTCTTTCTTCCCCAGGTTGAGCCACTGAACTATAAAATCCATTATTTTCAGAGATCTAGTACTATAATGGGACACAAGGAAAAGCAAAGAGAATATTTTTAAAGTTCTGTCTGTGTCTGAAATGTTGTGAAAGTCAGGTACTAGCAAGGAAATGAAGCATGTCTCTTCTAGCGTCTCTGCATCTTCCTGCCAGAGTGCTTGATAAAGCACCAATAAACATAATTGCCTTTGCATATCACTGATACAAAGAACAAAAAATATGTGCCCAAGTATGGCTCGCATTTTCCAGTGAGTTACTTATGTGTTCTTCATCGTTCTGTGTGCTGTATAATCAGGAGCTGCATCTTGGAATTCTCATCTATGTGCTGAATGTTTATGGGATTTATTGCCACTTTTATAGGTCTGGTAAGTAAATATAAACTGAGAAAGTGTAATAAAATCTAAAACTCATCAGCAGATGCTGATTAAGGAGAATTATTGTATAAGCTTTATATATTTTTCTATTTAAAATTTAGCTTTGCTGGTTTATTAGAAAAGGTTTCACATGGGCAAGGTATGACACAGCAAATATAGAATGGAAGGACAGAGTGGGGCACTGGAAGTGGCTGATATAGGCCAAGAAGATGATTGCTTCTTTGGGGCAGCCCTACCTCACCAGCTGTGAAGGCTGCAGCTGCAACGTGCTACAGGTAGACCCACAAGGGGTGGTAACAGTAACACATATTGTCCCTGTCCAGTGTGAAGTCTAAATGAAAGCAGATGGTTGAAGGGATACCTAAGATGCCAGGATTTCTGGACATCAGTGAAAATATATCATTTGAAAGACCTTTGTATCAGACCATTGTTCATTGATGTCATGGTTTCAGTTGGGATAGTGTTGACTTTTTTACTAGTAGCTGGTCTAGTGCTACGGTTTTGGATGTGGGATGAGAAATACTTTTGATAGTACACTGGTGGTTTGGGTGTTGCTAAGCAGTCAAGGCCTTTTCTGCTCCTCACACTGCCCCACCAGCGAGTAGGCTGGGGATGCACAAGAGGGGGCATCCCCAGGGGAGGGGACACAGCCAGGAAAACTGTCCAAAGGGATATTCCATACCATATGACATCATGCTGAGTATGTAAAGCTGGGGGAAGAAGAAGGAAGGGGAGAATTTTCGGAGTGATGGTGTTTGTCTTCCCAAGTAACTGTTATGTGTGATGGAGCCCTGCTTTCCTGGAGATGGCTCAACACCTGCCTGCCCATGGGAAGTAGAGAATGAATTCCTTGGTTTGCTTTGTTTGTGTGCAACTTTTGCTTTACTTATTAAACCATCTTTATCTCAACCCACGAGTTTTTGCAGACTTTTACTCTTCTGATTCTCTCCCCCATGGCCACTGAGGGAAGTGAGCGAGCAACCTCATGGTTCTAGTTGCTCACTAGGGTTAAACCACAACAATTAGATAAGAAGAATTGGACTATTACAGGAGTATATGCTATTTGCCCTACTGTGTTATGAATATTTTATTATGGTGAGACTCTGTGGCTCATTGGCTATACTCAGTTTCAGGTGTCAAGAAAATAAACTTTGACTAATTCTACTTTAAATTCATATAATTGCTTTGCTGGGTCGCTCTGCAGCATGACAGGAGCTGAAGGGTAGAGCAGACCCTCACACAGTGTAGGAGATCATGGAGACATTTAGAAGGCAGAACGCTTTAGAGGATATAAGGCTTTGTGGCCAGGGCCAAAGGGACTAAATCCTACTAGCCCAGAGATATATTTTGCGGTTGCGTTTATCCACCATGTTTTCTTATTGGAAACATCAGCCTTCGAAGATGAACACCTCGGGGGGGAGAGGTTGCTGCCTGGACTGTTTCATTTTCGGTGCTGCCCACCTGTGTCGTGCCTTCACCTGCTTATCCATAGGGACTGAGGCAGGCTGGCTGTGGATCAAAATGGGAAGCAGGATATGGGGACAGAACATTCCTGCGACAAATTCCTGCTCCCTGAGCTTTGGCCCGGCGAGCTGAGCTACTGCAGAACGTGTGCTGCCTTTGCAGTCAACTGCAAAGGAGCTAATGACTGTGCCACCAAACGGAGCCTGTATTTCTGCAGCTGAAGGTGTGAGCTACGGCTGTTACAGGCGGTGGTTCTGCTGCATTAGGAGCTACACATTCAGCTATAAAAGCAACCTAATTGCTGTTGGGCAGAAGCGTTAAATACACAGTGAGTTCATTTCCTGCAGAACCGAATAATTGCCTTGTGCAGTTTTACACTTACAGGGTCAAATTTTGCTGTGTTAAAATTATACAGTTCAAAAGTGATTGGCTTTCCTCTAACACAGAGCAATTTGGCTCCGGCAGAGGATAACATAACCGGCAACACTCTGCTGCAGCACTGACTCCACTGCAGTGTTTCTCGGTTACTGGTCAGTATAAATCTACAGCTGAGGGCTTGATCCAAAGCCATGTTCCTGTCACTGGTTCCAACAGGCACTGACTCAGGGCCTAACAAAGAAATCGGTGGTGAAAAACCGGAGAGCAGAGCATATGTCCTACACAATACAGCTGACTATTTCTGTGCTCAGCAGCTGATAGTGTAGGGCTGCAATATTGATTTGTGTTACTGTATTTTATAGCTAGTATGTTACAAGATTAATTTTGTGCTACTCAGCATCTGCTTTCTCCTTGGGAAGTTTTGTAAAGAATTCTGCTGACTATAAAGAATTGACTTTTTCTTTTTTTTTTTTGCAAAGCGGCAAAACATATCCTTTATACCCTGCCCTTCCAAAGTCTAGCATGACAGATACCGTTAAGATGATTATACTGTATACTTATATGTGCTTCTGTGCTCACAGGCTAACAGCTAAAGTCTTATTAGTACAGGTCAGCATCCTTGTTCCGTTTTTCTTCTCTCACTTACTTCCAGCCAACATTACTGTGATAAATTAATATTCTGCAAGGGTAGTCTTTGGCTCCTGTCCAAAAAATGATATAAATCTATACCATTTTACAGATGAATATTATTTTCTTCTTCCATTTACTCGTACTTTTAAATGGGAAATAACAGGGTCTGGCTATGGGTGAAAGGGTGGAGATTCAGTTCAATAAATAAATGTATAAATTGCTTAATAATAACAAATGTGTGGTAATACCATGAATAACATTTGCCCAGAGGGAATTTGTTGATTTAGGTGTCTATAAATAGCGGTGAAGTGGTATCTAATACTGATATCTAATATCTCATCACTGAATCAATATGGGCAAGATTTCGAGTACCTCTGACTTTGCTGTGCCTCCCTTTGGGGGTCGTTTAGGAGCAGGCAGCATGTGATGGATGGCAGGCAATGTAATGGGTCTTTACACAGCTTAACACCAACCACTGCAAAGGCCAGGGCTCATTTCAGAGAAGGGGAGAAGTAAGTTGCATTGTTTCATTATTTCATTATTGCCATAAAATCTTCCTTTTGCACCAAAGGGAAGGAGCTGTGACCCCATTTGTTTCTGGACAGAGCAGTTTTGTGTTGGCTTTGAGTGAGCCTGTGCTTCATTGCACTGTGTGGTTCTGTATGCTTTTGTGCCTGTGCTATGCAGCAGGACGTAAAACTCATCCTCCAGCTTAGTTGCAGAATTAAAAGCAACAGAGATGTGAATTGTACACTCTCAGTCAAAATGAGAAGTGAGGAAGTGCAAGCATGGGTGCTCCTCAGAGTTTAACCCAGGCTCTGTCTCAGAGGCTGGGGCAATGACTGATGCTTTTTAAGTAACCCTGAATATATTTCCCATTAAGGTCCTTATATAAGTATCTCCTCTACCTTGCTTCAAAGTTGGTCTTACTATATTTTACAGCAGTAAAAGTCCTTTTTTTTTTCTTTAGGGAGCACCACATGGTGGTAGGGCTGCGAGAAGGGCAGAATTACAGCATAAAAGGGTACAAAAGCTAAATCAGATCATCTCTGAATGTAAACTATTATGCCTGAGGTTTCTGCAATAGAAGCATACTAGCATAAGCCCAGTGAAGTTCTGTCCCTTTTAGCTGGAAAAGTGCCTAAAGGCTAGGACTGGATGAGAAATTTTCAGGTGAGTTTTCTTTAGGAATCTTGAAACATGCAGGTTTTTGTCCAGATAAAACAGAATAACTGCTCTTCTCCGTCAAAAATCTGTGTCCTTCCCATAGCATACACTGTACAACATGGCACCGAGGACAATTCAATAAAGTTAGCAGTGTGTGAACGAAATTGTCAGGGCCCTTATCTCAGCTGACCAAAATGTACACGTAAGTAATCCTTCAACCCTAGACACTGTAAATAAAAAAGGTCAAGAAGCCTTGGCAAAGGATCTGTGGCAATGTGCTATGATCTGGGTAAAGGCTGCTGTAAATCACTTTGTCTGACAATCGCTCACAAGCAGAAATGGTTTAAAATCACTAAGACAGGAGTAACCTTGGGAAAGCAGCATGAAAACAGCCAGTAGATGGTGGTAAGTCTTGGGAGAGGAGCACAAGATGTTTATTACCTCACCATAAATGACCATGGTACTGCAGAGGTAAATAGATCATAAATCTGATTCATCTAGCAAGGCACTTAGTGCCAACCAGAGCTAAATCTGCTACAGGTGGGGATTTCTCAGAGATAGTCTCTCTCCACGTTTCCATCCTCAACAACTAGAAGAAAAACAGTTCAATTATCCAGGAGTATTTTTCTGGGTTTTTTCAATTATCTTCTTGTAGCTGCTTAATTTTCCCAATCATGAAGGTGAACAGATGCATGATACCTGACCTTAGATGTCTAAGAGTTGGTGTCTGACTCTGAACCAGTCTCTCTGGGTTCCAGGATATGCCCTTCTAGAGGGCAATTAATCTGAAAAGTCTGACAAATTTCTGTGTGAAACTTTGAATATAGATCAGACGTCAGTCCAGATAAAGAATTATAAATTAAGATGTCTGCAATGCAGGTGTCTCCATGTGAACCAGCTATGTCAGATCCAATGCTAGTCCTTAGAAGTGAAGTCAATACATCCAGTGGAGCCACAAGAGAGGTTCAGTTCACCCCACAATAGACCTCTCTTGATCAGACACCGAAGTGGTTTTCTAAGCCTCATTGATTGCATTGATCAATTCTCCATTGACTGCAGTGGAAACTTGGACACTAAGCTCAGCTGTGTGCATCTAAAATGAAATGCAGGTGCTTAAAAAATGGGCACCTGGTGTTTTCTGAGATGTCCTATGTTGTCCAAAATATCCATGTGCAAATGTGTGGTCTGCAGAAGACCTATGTCCTTCTGGAGGTGCAGTAAGAAACCATGTGGGATAATCTCAGGCAACTCAGCATAAGATTCTAATGTTTAGGCAACTGAATTGTCTCCCCTTATGTAGACACTTGACTTCATATGAACATGGACTGAATTCAATCCCTAACAGCTTGTGTTAGAACAAATCTATCCCACATCTTGTATATTTGTTCTCTTTGGTCTGTGATACCTATAGGCCTTATAGCTTGAAAAATCTAAGTCTTTTTTGTTGGGTTAACCCCTATTTGTGTATATCTTCCATTTTTAAAATTATTGAAGCCTTCAGCTGTCACTGAAAAGGCCTCACTGAATTTTCCCGTGTGGGAGGCCCGTGCTACTGCATTCTTCTCTGTCATTTATCATCAACAGAGTGATATGCATTGCTCTTGCATTCACATTTTTATAAACTTATCTACAAGGCTTACAATTACTGCAGGCTCTGTTACAAATCATCTAAAATGAAAATCATCTTCCCTAATCCATGCTGTGTATCTCGTTTTTGTTGCATTTATCATTCACTCCATGTACAAATCTCCTGCAGATATGTAGGGAACAAATATGCAGAGCGTACCACAAGATAAGTTTGAATATGTAATTTCAAAAATTTAAAACAGCAGGATCCTTGAATTAGGATGAAAGAAGATTCGCTATCAGAAGAAAATAAAACTGAAACACATGGTGATGGAGCACACTTTTTATTGTTTGGAGCTTTTTGAAAAGGTATTTGTTTGATGGTTCCCAGATCTATTCTGGGTCAGGACTCTCAGCATGCTTATCATTAAAGAAACAGTCTGAACAGAAAGAGTCTGCTATTAAGGATAGTGAATTAGCTTCTTCCACTCAAGTTAGCAGCATTAAGATGCAGCAGTAAACTTCAGTGGGATTGTACAGGAGATGAAGAAACACAGAGCAGGAGCCAGACCTGCAAGATGTCAATGGAATGATCTCTGCAGGTTTCAACACTTTTGGGGAAGACTTGATTACGCTACTTGATTTCTACCATAACATGTTTAAAAGACTAGGTATCAGCGCTCAGCGTGACTTGCAATCTCACAATAAAATTGGAGAACAGGTTACTGAAGACCAGATCTCCCAATAAGTACTGACATTGCTTTCTGAGATATGTCTCAATTACATCATTAATTAACTGTAATTATGAAGGCCACAGTCATAAGGTCAAATACAGAGATGCTTGTTCTATATCCTGGCAAAATCATTTTTGAGGATGTCCTTTAGGCTTTGGCTTCTAGACAACAAAACCAAATGTTAATGAAACCATTCTGGTATATCTTTTCATCTTAGCTCTGGGTTTGTTTCCTTTGATATCCATGTTAGCAGTTAATAATGAGACAGGTATTAATTACATTTTAAAACACTGGGCTTGATGTACAGAGGTGGGATAAACCGGTACTTACACTAAGCACTGCTGGCAATTATACATAACCTTGTTTTAACCCTAATTTCATCCATTATAAAATGTAGCATCAGTGTGGAGACAATAAATCACTTATAGATAGTAGAAAGGTTCATTTATCTTTGTAGAGTTGCTGTGCGGGAGCTTCATCTGAGCAAAATGCTAAGTTATTGCAATGAAAATGCATTTTGGGGCACTTGTGAAAATAGGTTTGCACAAAATGCTTACTTTTCAAGATAGTATTTCAAGATACTATACTATACTAACTACCCTTAGTTATTCCTGCTCATGATTTTTGAAGCAAAAATTGTTCTGCTTTTAATAAACATAATTTATTTCAGCAAGGAATGTGATACCAGATACAGAAGGGAGTGTACAATCGGTGCAAGCATGATGTTGTAGACAGAGCATTCCTCCAAGGTTTAGAATAACCCAGGGTGTGGTGCTTGCCCCATGCACAAGTCAGTTTTTGAATGCATGGGACATTGGGTGAACAGCACTGACAGCAAGTAGAGTTAATACTCCCTATCCATAACACTGTGGATACGCTCCCAGAAAAGAAAAGGCTGGATATTTTTGAAAAGGGAGCTGTCTAGCACACTTGATAAACCCTGTGGACCAGCACGTACCTACTCTTCTCACACTACTTACCTCCATTTTTGCCATTTTCACTCCCCCAGCCCTCCGTGCCCGTCTCCTCATCACTGGCCTCACCAGAGCGTGGCCCCAGCAATCCTTCCTGTGGACTCCCAGCCCGTGTGCCAGAATCAGCCAAATACTCCCCCTTTCACCACAGCCTCTGATTTTATTCTCTCTCTGGGCACCTGAGGATGTGTAGTATCCTCTGAAGTCTGCAGTCCTGTTGGGCAATTAGGTAATTAAGTCATTAGCCCATGTTAAAGTAACTCTTGGTCCTTTCAAGCAGTGTATCGTGGATAGAGGGATGCTTCCCTGACACTTTACACCATATATTTATTGGATATCCTCATTTTATTTTCAGGTTTGCTTTTTCTTCTCTCCGATACTCCTTTTCTCTGTAACCATCAGGGCTAGTTTGCAGCAGAGATTTGGCTATCTTGTTCATTATCAGTGCCTGCATGCCATGTCCCTGCCTTGAGCTGCAGGCAAGAGGAATAACTAAAGAGTGCTTGAGACTGTTCCAGATTCCATCTGGGTCTGTGTCTATAGCTACGGGGAACACTTCCAGCAGTCCAGAGACACAGGGATGCATGTGGGTGTCACTCATTGCCCACCCAAATTGCTCTGCCTGGCTAAGAGGTTAGCAGGCAGGCAGATGGTGAGTGCCACCACAAACTGTCTGGTTTGTGACACAGGGCAGAGGGGTGGCCACTGCAGAAACGTGTCTGACAAATCTGGGCTCTGCCAGTGAACCAGAATTTTGCACAAGGGAACTTCCCTGCTCTGAACCTGGGTCTGGCATGTGCTGAGCAAGGGGGTTTAGTTGCTTCTGTGCAGAGGGTTTGCGGTCCCTGCTTGTGCTTCTTTGTCTGGCTAATTTGTGTGTTTTCATCTGTTGGTGCCTTGTTATTCAGATTTGTTTGTTAATTGTAAGGATTTGTGTTTCAGTCATATTGCAATAAAAGAAAAGCTCTCTGGCGGAACGCAGCAGCTGTTTAACAGTTTGTACCAGCAGTACGCAACCGGCAATGATGCAGGGCAAAGAACAACACTCTGCTCAAAAACTTGGGAGAACAGAATAAAAATAGACTACCTGAGGCTGTAGAAATCCCAACTTTCTGAAAACTATTGTAGGACCTCTAAAGGTCCTACATGGGCCATGAGCCATGGTCTTACAGAGATAAGAGGCAGTGCCTCTTGGAAATCTGTGCCAGAACTGAGCTTGTGTCACACCAGCATGGTGTCCAGAGTCACAGATCATAAAAACAAAATTACCAAGGTTGTCCTCTTGAGGGCCCTCATTTGAGCATAGCAGGGTCCTGCTTTGTTTGTGGAAAACTGTCACGATCGGAAATTGCAATGGTTTACTTTAATTTCCTCTGAACATGGTATAATTGCTGAAATAACTGAGCTAGCTACAATTATTGGCCATGCAATTTCATGCATCCGTGAAAATTTATTGAAGTACAAATCTTTGCATTTGCTCTAATTTGTGCTAATGAAAGGGCTTGACACATTTGCTAGTAAGTCTTCTGAAGAAGAAGATTCAGAGGGAATTCAGAGGGAATCACTGTAATGATTTCAAATTAGAATAATAAATTTGACTTTATCACATTAAAATTAATAAAACTGTTGTTAGTGATTTGATTTTCCACTACTCTGCACCTTGTGTGGAATATAAAGATAGATCTTTTTTTCAAGAAGTTTCAGGCAATCCAAAGTTGATAAAACCAAAGCTATAGATTTACATCTCAGCATATTTCTTATTAAGAAATTTGACTCTGAAGGAATTATTAGAAACTGTAAGAGGGTGTCCGTTACAGAAACAAAAAAGCTATGCAGCTTCAGAATGATAACAAAGTTTAATGAACATTTTGTTTGCAATTTAACTTATGATCTGATTAATGATAGTTATATTTTTCCACCAGATGACAGTATAATCAGAAAAGTGATAAAGGTGTCTACTGTACTAGTGGTGTGAATGTGATATGTATATTTTTCATACCTAAGTACTACAGTTGACTGAAGAGCAAACATATTGTTCTTGAGTTGGTTGAAGCAGTTCTATGAGGAACATACACATTATGCTTAGCCATGGAAATTCATCTGTTTGTCCTTTTCTCTGTTGTACATCACTGTAGTGAAAATCACTTGAAAGCAAAAGCTTCCAAAAATGTTTTTTCGTTGTGTCTTCACAAACATAACAAAGTTCTACATAAACAAGGACAGAAGAAACAAAGTACAAAATAATTCAACTGTCTTCTGAAATTCAGCTGTGTTGTACCCTTCTGCAGAAGGGACCCAACTTGCCCCAGGGAGGTGGAAATCACAAGACCTCAGGAAGGGCCATTGAGGGCACTGGGCTGAGGTATGTCTCTCAGTGGGGCTTCTAACTCTGGCTTGAAGTTGCAACCAATAATAAAATAGTTAGCAGTGCAAAAACTATTCTGATTGCAATCACAAGCCAAATTGAACAGTCTTGCTTTAGTATAAGCTGGGAAGGTAGAGAAGAATGGGTGGCTGTAGGATTGCCTTTAGGAAACAGGCTGAAGAGGATGGAAAGCAGAGATGGACTATTATTGCTACTGCTTCTGTTTTCTCTTCTCTCTCTTCTCTCCTTCCTGTTAACCTCTAAATTCTCGCTTCCTCCCTCTTTTTCCCATCTCACCTCAGACATGCCTCCAACTTACCTTCATCTTGCCACCTCTTTCTAAATGTCTCCCCTTCTCCGTCTGGCCAGACCGTTTGTTCAGAATCCACCCTGCTGAACCTGTGCTGTCCCAGGAGCCCTGTGACTGGGATTTGAAAGTATGTGGTCAGAAAATCCATCTTTGTGCCAATAAATTACTAGTAGAAAAGCAAAGCCCACTCTCTGATCCTGAGGACATTTCTCCAGCCTGACGCTGTTTAGCTGCTGGCACACCTGGTGCCAACAACACCTTGGGGATGTCATTTTTTGGCACAGAAGTGGTGTGTATAAGAAAAATCACACAATCCTAGCCCGCTGCCTGGGGAAACTTGGCTGCAGGAAAGTTTCTTTATCACCCTCCTCTCCAGCTGCTTCTTGGTGTAGAAAACCATTTCTTGGCATTGGATGTCAGGATTCCTGGAAAAAAGAGGACTGCCTGGGTGCCTTTAGTAACTATTTATACTGAGATATATATACTTAGAGTATATAACAGCAATAAACTATTTACAGTAAGACCTATTAGACAATTAATTTCTCCTCTTGTGATAAACTAATTCACAACAATGAAATGTTCTCTGTGTTGTAGGGGCAGCACGGTAACACACATGTATTTCAGTGACAAACGTATTTCACACATGTAGGATGACAAATCTCATGGCTGTGCTTTCAGTGGTTCTACAGACAGCTACAAAACTGCTCAAGCAGCTGCCTAAACTCTTATTCTCTCTTCAGTTAATTTTGTTCTCACCAAAGAGCTGCTGTTCTCACATTATCACCAAAGTTATCACATTAAAAGACTGCACTCTGGCATGACTTCACTCATCAGCAAGGCACTGAGGTGGGATTATTAATTTTTTTTTAAGATTTTGATCTGCTTGGTGTTAGTCTTAACTAAACAGCATGCATGTATTTCATAAAATGATCATGAGTAGGTAGTGATTTAGTGCTAGAGCTGTGGAAAGGAAAGGCAATCTGTCTGAGATCTGCTGTAAATCTTTACATATAGTCTAAGCCATATCTAGTTTTCTCATTAACTACATATTAGAGATCAAGATTTCAATGAGAAAAAGGAGGAGGGGAAAAACTTTTTCAAGAAAACAGATTTTCTCCTGGGTTTTGTTGTGAGATTTATGGGACAGAAGGCTCCATTTGTAGGATTTTACAATTACCTTTTTTGCCCAGCAATGAATGTAGAATCACTATCCATATCTACCACAAATTCATACATTGTTCAGTTTTTGACTCAAAGTCCTTGACAATCTGTATCGAGCAGCTAAGTAGTGGTTACCAGCATTTATGGTTGGCTAATGCAAAACAGAGATGGAGGACAAGATGACTCCCTCTGCTCTGCTCAGACCTTGGGTTTGCTTGCAGCCGTGAGGAAGATGGAAGAGACACCGACTAACCTGTTCAGAGAGCAAGATGTACCACAAAAGCACTGTCTTCTGAATATGTTTTGAACCAATTTGCAAACCAAATAGCCTACCGTTGCAAGTGTTAGTTTCTAATGTTTATATTTTAAACATTTCCAATGTCTTTAAAGCCACAAATCCTATAACTATGAATGCCTTTGGGGATTCTACAGTTCAGCAGATTACAGGGTCAGATATGAAAGTTATGCTCTCTGAATGTATATAATGGCACTTTTTTGAACGTTGTAACACAGAACAATTTCTGTCTAGAACTTCTCATTCTTCTTTTCCATTTTTGGTTTCCTTTTCACAAAGCAAAAGCGGTGTATCACGACTTTCTTAGCTGGCATGAAACACAGTCATGTTGGTGAAGATATTATGGTAGCATGTGTTGTATCTACATGAGGTGCACCAGAAATTTAGAAAAAGTATTCTAATAACATTTCAGAGCTTTTGAAAGAGCTGCTTGAAAAAGTTAATTTCTAACTCTTATTTTACAAAACTCTGTGCCTCTCTCACCAGGAACTCAAGTGCATAAAGCAGTGAAAGCCAACCAGCAAGAACCTAAAGAAGCTTTAATGTATCTGAGCTTTAATAGATATTTTATTAAGGTTTTTTGAGACACAAAATGAGATACTGAAAAGGTATGTGTTCCAAAGGGGCATGGGCCCTACTTGTAGAGTTGCAAGCCAAGAGTATCTTCATGGTTACTAATTTTTTATTTTAAAGGTCAGATTGGACTGATCCATATCGATGCTGTGCTTTAGGTTGGAACAGGTTTGGGCAGAAAATCCTACATTTGCAGGAGATAAGGATTCATTCTTGTCTACCCTGCATATCACTTATCTATCTGCTTGGTGGATTAACATTAGAATAACTCCTGGGGGAGAAGGATTAGTGAGCAGAGAAGAAGGAAGTGGCTAAGGTACATTATAAATAAATTTATCACCTAACTGCACTTTATGACTTAAATATTCTCTGTTAGCAGCAGCTACAGTGCTGCAAATTACTTTGTTACTAAAGAAATAAATATCCATGTCTGTTCCACACCAATCTGTCTCCTACTTCATATTCTTCAAGGCGGTGATACTGCTTAAAATAATAGATACCATCTGATTGCAATATAAAGTTGAAATGAATTTTAGTTGTTTAATGGGTCTGTTTCGAAAAACTTGGCTAAGAATTCTTTTTCTGATCGTTCCATCGCAACAACCTCTTACAACAAAATGGATAGTCTGCCTTTAGTTCACACCAAACTTCGAAAAAATTAATTATATCCTGTAGTACAGTTCAATATTAGTCACAATGGCCATGTCAAAAGGATATACTTCTTCTTGTTATTGTTTACTCCCAATAAAAAAGAAAGAGAGAGCTGGGAAGGAATTGTTCCCAGCCAGGATTGCTCTTGGTTCATTCCTGCTACAGCTTATGCCATAACTTGGGTCTTGCCTTCCTGGCAGGAAAGAGTGATGGGTTGATAGAAGGTGGTTGTCCCATTCTTCTGGACCTGGGAACATAGTAAGGTTCATCCTCTGCAGTGCAGCAGCAAAAGGCTCCCAAATCATCTCCATATTGATGCCCATTGGACAGAACAGGTTGCATCCATTTTTCATGGGTGTCTAAGGTGAACTCCAACAGGAAAAGCAGACTTTCTCAGCTCCAGCTTTCCAGAAGGTCTAGCCCTAATGATGTTGTTGCTATAATTGTCTTACTCCATTTGATATTTTCAAGAAGACTGAGCAATGATCACTTACAGTATCGACAAGCAAATGTGTTTATGAAAATCAAATCGATATGTGACTTAGAGACATCCATTTTCACATATTTCATTTGCAAATTGTTCCCTGAAGATTTTATTTACTTTTTTATAAAATCCCTCAGCTTTATAGAAAATCAATTCTCTGTCATCTAAATGTAGTCTTATAGCTCAGCATGCCCTCAATTTATTTTTGTAGTGCTCCCTATTAATAGGGATGTATATTTGAAATTGCTGTAAAAATGTATGCTCTGCTTTTTTGCTGGAGAGAATCTTAGAGAAGTTTGATGAAATTATATTCAAAATGAGAGCTCTAAATTTTAAATTTGTATAATTTATGTGTCCATGGTGACAGATTAATCATAGGTGCCTGTATAACATAAAACTCCAATTAAAATAAACAAAAATTAACTTGTCAGCATTGTCATGTATGCAAGAAATTAGTTTGAGTAATAAAGAAGACTTTAAGCCAACTTCTTCTTATTCTCTTTTTTTATTTATTTTGTTATAGATGCTCCCTGCCTTGAGCCAATGGAATTAGTGGACTACAGTTTACCATAGTTAGTTATGCATTTCAGGCGAGACTGATGTGAATAAGAAATAAAGATGACTGCTAGCTTTGTATTAAGAATCCATAAGAATGATCTGCAAAGCAGAAGAACAGTTTTGTCAACTTCAAGCTAATGTGTTGTACTACTGTAAACACTAATGAAAGAGCAGAGTGACATTGCAAGGCTGGAAAGGTCGTGTTAAACAATAATAGTGGAACATGTAATTGGAAAATTTGGGGGTTGGTGGAAGTCCTTGCTATTGAAAATCCATTATTAACATGAACATTAATTTTTGAGCATTGGAGTTTATCTGACAAGCTATAATCTTCAATTGGTACTGGCTTCCTTTTCCATATCCCCAGCTACTAAAATGGGAGGGATGCCTCTTCTCTTTTTTTTGCACCTTCCAATAGTAGTTTCTGATCAGTTTTAGCATCTCAGCTCCCCAGAAGAGGTGAAGAGAGGTGTTAGGAGAGAGAGGAAAGAGTTGATGGCCAGTCTGGAAATGACTAGAGAAATTTTGGTGGGGAGCAACAGAGGGAAGTGGGTGAAATAAATAGGCAAGAAAGGTTGGCCTCTGAACATGGAGGAGAGAGGTAATCTTGGAAAAATCACATCTGTCAACTTTCACCAATTAAAACTGAATCTAACTAAACCAAGTTATAAATAATACTTCCTTTTAAAAAATAATTATATTATATAATATTATTTTAATCAATAAGATAATGATAGGAATTTAATATATTTACCTCCAGTAAACCCTGAATTTAAAATAATACTATATACGAAAGGAGGAGTAGAACCTGAATGTTCTCATTTTTAACAATTTAACAATAACATTAGCATCTAAAGCCAGCTCCTGCAGGTAAGTGGAAGTACTAACAGGACAAACTGAATCCCTTCAACGATTTATCTACAAGCCATTTATTCAAAATCATAGAATAGTTTGGGTTGGAAGGGACATTTGAAGGTCATCTAGTCCAATCCCCTCGCAATGAGCAGGAACATCTCCATTTAGATCAGTTTGCTCAGAACCCCATCCAACCAATCAAATGTACAAAGGCAAAAGAAAAACACAAGTCAAAACATAATCATGGTGCTGTATTAACCCCCTCCCCCTTCAAACATCTAGCTATGAAAGAGAAGCCTTTTGCAAACGGATGTTTTCACACCGCAAAATGGAAACTTTGAAATTTGAATGAAGATAGAAATGGAACAAAGCAAGAATAGCTATGTTATTAATAGCGATAAGGAAATCTGTTTTATGCTTCAGCAGACCTTCACCATCTCAATAACAGACCAGAAGTATCTATGTAAAATCCTAGCAATGGTCCAAAAGTATATTTAGATCACTTAAATAACTGATACTTTTTTAAAGACTGTACTTACAACTCCATAGGAAAAGTACAAAATAAATATATTTCCAACCTGTGCAAAATGGCTGACTAATGATCAAATCTTAAAATGTGAACCAATGTTGTGATAGATTAATCATGTCCATGAAGTATGAAGGAGCTCATATAGGAATGCTCTGACAGCCCATAATAATTCAACCAAGAGCTATATGCAGAGCAAATAAATAAGCTCAGAACCAACGTAGAGCATATGAGTCAGGAACAAACGCAGACCATCAAATAATACAGGTAAACATAGAAATTTTAAGAAAGATGTATTAAATTGTCACAAAAGCAAGTGCAGAAATACAAAGATAGGAGATCAGTAAAATGAAAAATAAAATGTAAGCCCCACTGCAAGTTTAAGAAAGGCAAAAACATTTCCAAGTAATAAATTCGGAAAAGGATACTGGCAACTATTATGAATGGGGAGGCAGTTACATCCCTTCAGCGTGGGTAGGGCAGTCATGTGAGGATGGCCAACAACAGCATTCGGCTGCTGGAAGAGGGAATGTGCAACACCCAGAGCCCAGATGGGAGACAGCAGGGTCAGACCAGGATCACGGATCCTTCAAACAGCTGGAAAGAATCTGGTGAGTTTATCTAGAGCTAGATAAGTAGGAAATTTTGTTTATTTGTGGAATTATTGGGATATGGGCCCTGGAAAGGCAAGATAATTACAAAACCTAACTAAAGAAAATAAATCAATTCAGAAACACTATAAAAAAATCTCAAAACCTCAAAATATGTTCCATAAATTGCAGATATTTGCAAATTCTGAGGCACTGTATGACCAAAGAGTGAAACAACCATGATTTCTTCACATGATGCATTTATCCCATATGTCACAGAACTAGTCACCTATTCTAAAATACTTATGAAATGAATGAAAAGATAAAGATAAAAATAATGACACAGGGTCAAGAGATGAGGCACCTTCTTATGAAAGGGACAGCCTCCAGTTATTGCCTCAGTGACACTAACATGGACAGAATAAAGGTAGACCCAAATTGAAAGAAATGTCTTGCAGTGATGTTCGTGCATGAAAAGTTCAACCAGCACTTTCAGGAGTAGGAAGCCATTCAAGTAGAACATGACTATAAATCACTGGAGGGCATTTCTTAAAAGCCACTGCAAGCTGCTCCAAAGTGCTTTCAGCCCACGCTCGGAGAGAGCAGCGCTATTATTTCAGACGTATGCTGCAAGAAAGGGACTGAAATTACTGACAACTTATCCAGGGAAGAATTGTAGCATTAAAGGAAAGACAAGTGAATACGAATAAGAAATTGTAACTCTTGAAAAAATACAGAAGACGTGAAAACACTGAGACCATTGGACAATAAATTTTCATGTCCTTTATAAGAAAAGGTCTGGAGAGAATCATATGAAACACATAGGGCAAATATTTACAAATATTCGTAACAGTTTTCCCTCAGGCTGTTTGGTCCCACTGAAAGAAGCCCCACCTCCTTCTGAAGTGTGCCAGAAAGGCTGACATGAGTATCCAAGAACACATCAGACTTTACATTGCAATCAAACTTTAATGCCCAGACTATTGAAAAAAGTGCTTCATTCCAAAATACAGGCCTGTACCTGGAAAGCTTAGGCACTCTGTGCAGGAGAAGGCCAGGCAAGCCAAAAAAAGGGAAAATAAAAAATGTAGAGCTCTCCTTATGGTCCTTGGAGTGAAGGGAAAATAGATCTCGTGATCACAAACCATTCATTGCTTTTTAAGTAAATTTGTTATCACAAAGTATTATTTCAGACAATGGCAACAAATGAAAATAGGAACCATTCAGGGTCAGGCAGAATGTTCATCTAACTCCTACTCCTGTAGGGTCAAAAGGAAATACTTAGGGATGCGTATAAGAGCAAGTCAAGTACAGAGGTAGTTCCCCAAAATGTCCCTTCACCTTAATATGGTCTGGGACTTCCTAAATCATAAGTGTTGTTTTGGTTTATTAGCCTCCAAGGAATTTTTCTTTCTATGCATTTTTTTTCATAGCTGCAAGATTCAATCATTAACTTTCATTAAGCAGCATGCCTATGTGTATTTGAAGTGTATTATCTTTTCATTTCTCCATTTTATTTTCTTTTAGAAGCTCTTTCAGCACTTCAGCTGTTTCTCTGGTAACTGCTGTTGGTCTCGTGTGAACTTTCTCATGTGCATTCAAACCTTTCTTGAAGTACAGTGACCCATACCGACACCAAATTTCATATGAGGCTTTGCTAATGTGGCATAGACCAGAAGATTAACCCAATATGTTTTACAGGTGAAATGTGCATTTCTCAGAAACCCAGAATAGCACAGAGACAGAACAGCTGGAGCTTTGCTGGCTATGGTATTGTTTCTGTGAGAATGAAAGCATATTTCTGTCTCTTGTGCCAAATTATTTTGGGGATGCTATACAGAGCCGGGCTGGTTTCACTGGAGGTTATACTTCTGCTATCTTTTTTCTACTTACAGTGAATAAAATAGTTCCTGCATAGTGCAAAGTACCAACAACATTGTGAAATCATTCCCTACTCATCTGCATGACTGTTCTAAACTGTCTGTTACATATGGCATGAACACTGAAAAGTCAGTGCTTAGATGTCAACATAATAGACAGCTAAGAAGTATCTTGTATGAAGAGAAAGATTTTGTACTTTAGTGAAGAACAATGAGCTAATGAGTCATGGATGTCCTGCATGAAACGCCTTAAGCCTATTATAAGGCTTATCCCATGCTAAACCCAAATTATCACACTAGGTCTGACTGTGGGAAAGGGGGAGATGCTCACATATTCATCTTGGAAGAATTTTCCATCTGTGTGATGCATAAGTGGGTTTGCAGGGACAAGAGAATTAAAAAAAATCATCTGATTTGTAGCTGTAGCATTCAGGGATGCAATTAATTTTCTCAGCACTGCTCGTTTCTCCTGCAGCAGAAAACATGCACAGCTCTGTATGATGCTGTGCACTCCCCATGAAGAACTGAGACACTTCATTGATCCTTTTGTTGGGGAATCTTCGCAGTTTTGGAAGTCCTTTCAATTTAACAAAAATCTCATCCCTGTCACTTCCTCTTTGTCCTGCTCTGGAGGCAAAAAGAAATCCAGATTGGTTCTGGGAAATTTCTCCCAGCAGAGCAGTGTGGAAGTGCACAGCTTTCTCCTCCTCCTTACAGCCTGGGGACTTGTCCTGCTCTACTCTAGCAGCTGGTGCAAAATCTGGGAAATAAAAATATGGGGCAGAGGCCCCCAGTCTTACCCTGAGTCTTCAAGGAGACGGAGAATCTGGGTTTCACTGGCAATTTTTATCATGCCCTGCTACGTCTCTGGTTTTGTCTACACTTTCCTAAAAATTCTACTCCAGGCATTAAGACTGTGTTTGGAGAACACCTCTGCTTCACCACCCTAATCACCCCAATGCCATCCTGCAAAGCCTTTCAGCCTGCAGCCTTGCAGACCCACTGCTTCCTCTGTGCTGGCTCTCCTCAGCACTTAGCTGCAAAGCAGCAGCTGACCAGAAGACAACAGCATCAAATAGTGGAGCAGCTGGTGACATCTTCCAGTCCTTAACCAGGTCACTCCCAAGACCCAAATCAGGGTCCAACCATGGGTAATGGGGATTTGCAGCCAAAACAGTTCCCCAGGTCCTGCAGACATCACTGCTGGACCGTGAACTGGCTTTGGGGATGATAGAAATGGTGAGAAGATTTCTGCACTGCAGAGGGAAAACAGTTCAATTTTTGAAGCTCCTCATCAAGGGTCACTGAAGCACTTTCAGATTTAATATCTTAACAACTCCAGATTAGCTTCTTAAGTGCTGCAGAAACATGAATTCTTTTCTCATCGGTTTTGCCGTGTTTGCAGTTCTTACGAAGTCATTAATATCTCTTAGCAATTAAAGTGAAATCTACATTTCCACAGCATTTTTTATTGTGAGTTTACTTATTTTTTTCAGATGAGGATATCTTTAGTTGTATGTCTGACATGAAAATCCAGTTTTTGACAACACATTAATAAGCATATAAATGTCCAATTAACACAAGAAAACTCCCAAATAAATTGGAATTAAGCTCTTCTTGGGTTTCTGAATCTGTGAATGTGCTTTTCACCTTGACAAGTATAATTGTGTGGACAAGCTGGAGATTCCAGAACAGAATGCCATGTTTATGTTACACAGTCTGCCAATGGAGAAAAGTATTGGACTCCTGAATTATATGCTGTTCACACTTCAAAAATTAGTTCTATTTTAATGCAAATGCAATTTTGACTTTCAGAACCTTCTAACATTTGTATTTCTTACAGAAAAAACATTAATGTTAATACAGAGATTTTTAATTTTTTTCCAATTGCCCATGAAGTCTTACACCTGGTCCTTCTAGCTGTGTTGTTAAATATTTTTTTTTCAGGCTGGTTTCCCAAGACCTGGGAGAAAATGAGGCACAGAGCTTTAAACAAGCAAGAATTATCTACAGACAAATTCCACTTTACTGTCAAAGGTGAACAGAGAAACTCTACGACTCTGATGATGTGGACTACCCGTGAACAGCTGCATGCAGTTAAGCAACAGAAGTACAAGAGGGACTTACTTCTTTGTTTATTGAAGAAATTCACTGTGTCTATATTATTCACCAGCAGTTTAAAAATGCAGAAAAATTGTCACTTTTTTTCCTCGGACTCAGCTGATGAAATAAAACAACAACAGCGATTGCTTACACACGATTTACATGATTTACACGATTTACAATTTACTTACAAATGAATGCTTACACCAGGTCTGTTTTGCCTTTCAACTATGATGCTAATGCATTTATAGAAATAGAAGGCAGAGGGAGGGGATCTATTTTTCCCCACAGTTGCTGCTCTCTCTAAGCTTTTGATTCATCTCTAAGGAAGATGTCTGGGTCTGTCTCTGTTTTACATTTTCTGGGACCTTGTGGAAGTCTGACAAGTGGTTCCTCTCTCTACAGGAAGGGACAGAAAAGCTCCTGCACAAGGCAGGTATCCATTCCACCCTTCCAGCTTTCTAAGAGGTTCTCTGGATGAGCTGGAACCATATTAAAACACCTTTACCCACTGGGGAAAGGATGGATAAACTGGTGACTAAGGAAAACTGGGGACCCAAAATTAAAGCAATTGTCCTTGCCTGGGGACATGCTGATTCAAAGCAGTGATTTCCTTTCATTGCATCCACATAGCATCTCATCTTCCCACGGATGGCTCTGATCTCTCTGTTGCTCATTCACCTTGAACTGTCCCTTTTTCCTCTCCCTTAGCCATTTTCTCACCTTCACAGATAAAAGCTTCTATGCCTTCCTCTAGGGATTTAATCGCTCGTATCATCCAGAAGGTTCCCCATCCTTTTCATAGATAAACTGATCTCTGAAATCCTCACACCCGGATCACAGATAGGTGTCTGAGGAGTTCTCCATTAGTTCTTCAATATTCTTCTAGGTATGTTTATACATTGGCTGTTGGGCTGAAAACTTCTCAGGGCAAGAATCTGCTTTTCCTGAATGTCTGGGAAATGTTTATTGCTTCATAATCTCACAACTGAACAGCAGCTTGGTGTAGCTCTGTGTAGTCAGCCACATATTGAAGGTTCTCTTGAGTCATCTGTGCTCCTGAAAACACTGCAGAGCAAGGTCCTTGCTATTGAAGCAGGGATAGAAACAGGCGAGGGGTGGCAAACTCACATGCCGAGGAATGGGGTGGAAACTCCTCCTGAAAGCACTGCAGAGCAAGGTCCTTGCTATTGAAGCAGGGATAGAAACAGGCGAGGGGCGGCAAACTCACATGCCGAGGAATGGGGTGGAAACTCTGTAAAGTGTACTCATGATATTGGGTTTTCATATTGAATGCCACCTGCATTGCACAGAGAAATTTTAGACTAAGAAGGAAAATATACAGGAATGGAGCAATAATCCAAAGCAGAAAATTTAATGACCATGTTATCTATAAAAATCCTCCACTAAAACCATCACTAAGGTTTCAGTTGGGACCTTGTCACAGCAAGTTTCACTCCTTAGAGAAAATCTGAGGGAATCTGACTCTGGCTTTGTGCACAAGGACACTTGTACCAGAAGCAACTTCGTGCCCAGTTAGGTTATTTATTCAAACAGTAAAATTAGTAGCCCAGCCCAGGATATTTAGGTGCTTCTGTGAAAATTCGTGCACAGTCTGAGGAATGAGAGGTACTTCCAGAGAGCAGTTCCCCACATTAGGCTCTGATAAGCCCAGGGATGATTTGCTTCTGGTGAGGATGCCTCAGCTAAACTGGACTAATTTGGGCCTGTGAGCCGAATCAAAATAAATTACCATAATTAAAAATGTAAATAGAATTGAAGACCTCTCTTCACATTTACACATACATACTGTAAGTATCCAGCATACTTTCATCAATGCGATTTTTGCAAGACACATATACATACATAAATGTACACATATTCTAATTCCAATAAATTAGTGGCCCTCTTAGATTAAATTCTTTCCCAGGCAACATAAACTCAAAATTGTGCCCATTCTCCTGAATACAAACCTTAGTTTGTGTTATCAGAGCTTTTCTAAGCTTTTACAAGAACTTTGATGAACTTCTAACACATTTTTGCAAAATCTTGGCTCAAGCAATCTACAATCAGCAATTAGTTGATATAAATTTTCAGAATACTTCTACGCTGAGCCCAACACCACACCAAAGTCTGAAACAGGAACATCTTCTTGAACTATCACCTTAAGTGGTTCCAGGTTGAGCTAAACACCCAGCTTTCACAGCCCCAGTCCGTAAGAGTTAAATATTGTCTGTGGGTTAAAGGCAGAGGGGAATATAATAGACACTGACTAATAGTTTACACTTGCATAGTTCCAAAAGCATCAAGAGAAACTAAGCAATAATAACATATTTGTTGTAAATTCTTTGCTCGACTCTTTCCTGATATTTGCCCAAGCTATTAATTTATATTTTTTTCATTGTAATTGGAAAAAAAAAAAAAAGATTAAAAAATTCTCTGCACTCGATATGTATTATAAGTCACTGGTCTATTTAACAGAAAATTATAGAGTATGGTAAGGTAGAAAAGTTAGATCAGTGACTGTTATAAATACCATGGTGCTTTGACGCTTCCAGCTTTGTGCCTCTTGATATCTTCAACAAACCTCATTTAAGTTTATCATGGCAGCTACATTCTTTGAGGAATGTAGGTATAAAGAACCAGGTTGCTCACGATCACAAGCACATATTCATTCTGGCATCTCTGTCGCTTATATTTCACAGTCGTATTGCCTTTTCTCCAACTGGGTTGCAGGTGAGTAGAGCTGCAGCTGCCTCCCTTGGACATATTATCAACTACAGTCTGGACAGTGAAGCTCTTAGTTACCCTGATGAATGAAGCTTTGTCGCTGTCTGTATCATTTAGAAAGTACAGCTGACCCTCTGTTCTGTCCTTACTCATCGGGTGTAATTGCTTGGTGACTAAAATCAGAAACTAAACCCTGCATTTATGTTCATGTATATACATATAACTCTTCTACAGGCAAAAGTTCTTGAGCTTTTGTCCAGTTTATTGCTCTATGAATATTTCTGGCCTTTGTTAGAAGGTATAGCAAGCGTTTAATAAATACTCTTTATTTTTCCTTTTACTTCTAGAGAGTAATTGACCAAAGAGCAGTTAAACTGTCACAATATTTTCATTCTATATTAAAACCACCAGCCAGGCATCTAAAAACGGGGCCCAAATTTTAGCCACTTCTGAAAATATTGAATTTCAAAGGATTCCAAAAGTGAATAAGAACTGATTATATGAAGAAAAGAGAAAAGTCTGGATCTCACATTCAGGCTTAATAGAGCTGAAGAAAGCTCAAAGAAGACAGAGCATCTCACAGAAAAACTGCTACCAGGAACATCTCCTCCCTGCTCCCCACCTCACCCCCAAGAACCCCACTGCTGTCAAGGACACTGGATTCTTTATCTTGTTCACCCCACTTCCTTCCTTCCATGGCTGCTGCAGCCAGGCAAGCATTTCTGAAGTCAAATAGCTGATGAGACTGTCATGGGCAAGAATAATATTTGAGCTTTGTAAAGCTAAAGAATCAGGAAAGAATCTGCACCCTAAGGAAAGTTTGTTATTGCGGCTTGCACGCAGCTGGAAAATCCCATCCTTCTGGTAGCTAAAACAATTTAATTAGCCCAAACTTGAGCTGTTATTACACCATTTCACAGCATTTTCCCCTCAGTGTTTATTTTAGTGCATTACTGCTAGGAGGAGTATTTTTAAAGCATTTGGGGTCAGCTGCCTTTTCCTCCTCCCCAGCCTTTGAGGAATGCTGAGTAAGTTGTTCTTATCTGTTAAACTCATATTATTGCTGCCGGGTTACAGCAGTTACTGGGTAAACTAACAGATCCCACTTAGGCAACTTAGGGTCATATTTTACACATGACCATCAGATCTAACGAGGGAGCAAAACAAATCTGCCAAAATTTCATTTTCATTAAAAAAATCTGTCTAGCATCAGAAAGTCATCCTTGAGGAAACTGGATCAGGCTTTTTATCTCCATGACACTGGTGCTGCTTGTACCACCATCCAGCTGCTCCCTGGTAACATCAATCCAACAGTCCCTGCAACAACAGGTGGTTGGGCCAAAATCACTGGGAAATTGCTAATGACAGCCTCAGCAGGCAGATTAAAGACTTAGCCTCTGCCCCAAAATACTCAGCCCAACAGGTTAGAGTTCAAATTGATTAGGAAGGCACTGAGAAGAGACCTGGATAAAATTGTTCTCTGTATATAAAGGGGATTTTATCTTCCAAATATTGTTAATTTAACTCCTTTTACTTAGCATCTGGCTCCTTTCGTATGCACAGACTAGAAAATGTTTATAGATGCCAGTTTGTACTGCACTTTAGCAATACACATAATCAAGCCCTAAGACTGCTTTGAGCTTCCCCATCCTTTTTTCTTGTCAAAGCTATAATACTGAATAACAACCAATTTAATATATTTTGAAAAAAAACATAATTTCTTAGAAGCAACCCCCTCTAATACTATATTTGCTTTTGAGTGAAAGGACAATAACAGACAAAATCCACTCAAAAATTATTACTTTGGTAAAAGCTATTTGAGCCCCTGAGGTTCACAAAATGCATTTGTAAGTTGAGCCACTCCCAGCTCAGCCGTATGGAAGCAGAACAACTCTGAGGGTCCTTCTTGTAGTTTTATTAAAGCTTCTGTAAAGTCGGAAGCCTACCCAGAGACTGAACGTGAATTTGGACTGCAGTCTTTACCAAGCTGTTTGCCCTGGGTTCAAATTGATGCATATGTCCCATCTTAGAGAACTAAAACCAGGGTTTGAGGTATTGCCCTTTGGATTGTTCCTCTTGAAATCTTATTTAAATGATAACCAATACCAAACAACCAAAAGTGGGGAAAAAAAGACATAGGGAAAGAGCAATGATCTCTTCCCTGCTGTTCTCAGATGTGCAGTGACTGGGATGTACCACTCTGGGTTGCTTCATCTCTGATCACACCTTTTGCACCATTGTGGACAACGTCCTGAAAGCTTTTAGCTGTACCTTGGTAAATCCTCCTCTTTCTGGATCTGTGGCTCAGACTCCTCTTTGCTGATGGAGTATTGCAAAAAGACAGAGTCCCTTTCCTGACGTAGCTGCTTCATTATCTACTCCTGCACTTCCCAGTGGGACAGGATGTACACGGCCACAGTCATAGTCTAAATTTTCCCTTAGAGACACTCCACTGTCTTTAATCTTTATCCCACACCATGCAAGGCATTGTTCATGCTGGTTTTGTGTTGGCTGTGGGGAGACAGAAAAATGGTAGCCAACCAGGCACACAGATGGGAAGCCATAGTCAGATGATGCTCTATTCCCTAGAAAATCTCCTGGGAAATTTATGAACCAGGAAGATGTAGTTTAGTACTTGAGAACATGGGGCTAAGATGCTTCTGAAACAGTCTGAGAGTAAGTTTAGCATCTCATATGGAAAAATGGTCAGTGTCAGCCAAGTTACACTGCACCTAGAGGTATTCTTAACAAAGTCATAACAAGACAGTGAATGGTCTACTTTGTTCAGCTTAGTTGTCTCTAAAGTACTTTGGTGTTTTGAGAAGAAATGCAATGCACTGGCCCTAAAAGAGTATATGTGATCTGATTTAGCAGAGCACATAAATCACTTTTGGCAGTGTAAGTTCACACCACAGTAACATTATAGAAAGTGGGATTTTGGTTTTTAAAGTAGAGATTAAAGATGAGCTGAGCAATTAATAAAGGTTATAGCTCCAGATGGCCTAAGTATCAGTGTCAAACACTCAATATATAACCACCCATGGCAATTTATTTATGTGGCATTACCTAAACTTGGGCCTTGGATACCAGCTTAACTACACGCTTAAGTCTTTCATAGCATCCAGCTACTGACATTTTCAATTGCGTCTTTCCAATAAAGAATGGACAGACTTCTTCCTCCTTTCTATTTATTAAAAAGGTCAGGAAAATAGCCACAGCATGAGGTTTTCAATAGACTTTTTGCAAAGGTAAAAGAAGGGAACATGACACAGATCATCACTCTTTCTCCTTGTAACCTGGGCAAGGAGGTGGTCAAGAGACAGATAATTCAAACATTACCAGCTCCCAGACAGAGCCTGGAAACTAGAATTAAGGCTGGAAACAGCCCTGAGCCATCAATCTTTGAATACATCCAGTATCCAAGGACTCTATGTTCCAGTATACTTACATCCTTCATCCATCTAGGCTCCATCTTTTTATTAAACTGCTAGTTAAAATTTTCTTATTATTGGTGAATGTTAGCAGATATTAGTAGACAGAACAATACAAGAGCATCATGTTGATTTGTGACAACTTTTTTCAATATCTAGTATATTTGTTATAAAACTGAGATAAATGTTTTTTTTCTGCAGAGCAGGAGAAAAGGAGTAAGAATTATTAGGACCATTTATTTCAAAAGGTTTGCAATAGAAACTGAAACTGCTCAGCGCCATATTTCAGAAACCTTAATGGACCATATTCTTCTAAAATTCCATGTTGAAACAGAATTGTTCACAAACATTATTACTTTCCTGCATTTTGTAAGATAGCTATTTCTGCTGTTCTGCTCAGACTGGCAGTCTTTCATCGGTTGGGACCTGCAACCTGTTGGTTTGGGAATTGAAATTATTACGATGCTGCTTCTTTGTTGTTAGGGCATATAGTCAATACTGAAGCTGAGAAAAGCACTAGTGATAACCCATGTTTTGACAGCTTGTCAATAATCCTGGTGTTATGATCAAAAGGGTTGTAGTAGGACTTATAACCTGTGTCAGGCAAACAGAGAGATTGACCTTACTGAGGGAAGGGTGAAAAAAAAATCAGTAAACTTTTATTGCTAGGAAGTAAGCTGAAAACAACAGATTGCTTGGCAAAAACACACTAAAAAGGGTAAAGTGGACAGATCTTCTGAAGTGTGCATTCAATAGGTTATTAATGAGAGAGGTAATTAATCATTAGATATTGTGTTTCCCCACCTGGTCACTTTTCAAGCAAAGTGAAAATAAAATCTTCAGAGATTTATTAAATATTTAATTTTAACTGTTTTGTCTGTCTTTCACCACCACTATCACATCCCACAAGTCTTTAAGGAATACACACAGCAAAGCTTTATTAAAAAATGATCCCCGTTTTGTACTTTTATATTAATATTTAAGCCAATTTCAGGAGCACTGAAAAGACATCAGCCGAAGTGAACAGGACATGAGCAGTTAGAAGTATCTCACAGAAACCAGGGGATTCGTGAAAGCAAGGTATAGGAATAATTTAAAATAATTTATATTTTCATTATTTTATATTATATTTGAATCCACATCTGCCTCATAAGCCCTTTCCACGTCAGGGTGGAAAACTGTTCTTTGATTTCCACAAAGGATGAACTTGGAGCCAGTTGGAGCCAGGACTGTTCCGTGGTGGCACCAGGGAGGAGTTTTGGGTTTAGGCTACTCGAGGCATCAACACGCCCAATGTGGCCCATCACAAGTCCTTATTTGTTTTCATTGCCTTCACAGAGCATGGCCTTTCAAATCATGCCCCTGTGGTCTTTTGAATCACAGCTTAACTAAGATGTCTAAGTAACCCAGGTAGACAGTACAAATAATACATTATACCCCACCATAATTCCTTGGAATATTACAGCAATTTAGTTACAGTTCACCCCACCCTTGTTATACTTGGCTAAAAATAATCTTGCTTTCATTATTAAGGGAATCTACATGGAGTTTTTTGTGTCTGGCCAGTGTTTTTTTGTGGTGAATAGTGTGTGTTACTTAAGGTCTCATTCTATTTCAGTAAAAGTGCTTGAAACATGTAGTGATTAGTCCAACAGAAATCGCATAAAAGGAAATTAAATGACACACAACGAGAACAGATATCTCATGGCAGCAATATTAAGGAAGTGTTTCTCACATGAGAAGAAGGCCATATAAAAGGAAAATGTGAACCCAGGCTGGATCGGGCAAGGTGGTGCCAGTGGAGACTGGGAAGCGCTGATGGCAACATCCAAGACACTTAAGAAAACCTTATTTGGAATATTGTCTAATGTTTGGGTCATATTGATTTGAGGAAAAAAAAAGTCATTAATATTGGGAAAGGTGCAGTGAAATGCTGCTAGGGAAGTTGGAATCTGCCTCACGAGAGTAGGCTTAAACTCTCTTAATCATAAGGAAAAAAAAAAGTCTGAGTGCGGCATGATTTTCCTCTGTCAATATTCTAGGAACAAAGGGAAAAGGGGAAGAAGAAGGATTTAAGCTATAAAACAAAGCCAGCCCTCTTGTAAGATCGGTCCAGATGGGGTCTGATACTGCATGTTTTGTCTCCTAGTTGAAGAAAAGTAATCAGCCCAAATATTTCTGACAGCAGTGTTGCTTAACCATGCTGCATTCAGGAGAAAGCCAGGCAGGCAAACTGCCAGGGCCACTTCAGTGTTCCTGGGCAGGGAACCAAACTGCTTGCAGACAGCACACCCAACAGATTCCTCTTTGCATCCATTTTCTTCCAGAAAGCTTGCTTTCTGCAAAATGTTGCAAGCTCTAGTTTTTTAAGTAGAGTTGTTGTTTTAAAATATGATACATAAATGGAGTGCCTCATTGCTTCAGAAGACCAGTGGAAGTTTTGTCAGCAATTTACTGTGGAAGAGGTAGAAGAGGAAATCCACCCTTCAGTTGCAAAAACTTCTTTTTTAAGATGATAGGCTGATATCAGTGATCTCAATTTATACTGAAAATTTACGGGGTTCTGACAGACTCAATTAAAGCTTACTAAAACTGACAATGACTATTACACACAGATTAGTTCCCATTGGCCTCAGAATACCCCACTGTGTGCAGAAACCTGCTGCTTACATAGAACTGAAATTAGATGTTCTATCAGATCTTCCCGCAGAATTATACCTCAGATGATTGCATTGAAAGAGAAATCATAGAGAGGCAGCTAGGTAAACACTCAGAATAGTATTTTTATATGCAATTATAACTATGTGTTGTCATCCACTACAAAACATATAGTATCCATGTAAAATATAGGCCTAGACAAAGAGTATAAAAATACTTGGTAAAGCTGTACAAGTAAAAGAAATAAATTGTCAGACTTCTGGCAGAAGTATACCCTATTCATTATTTGTTATACTAAAGTATCTCCAAGTCTGTCAGTAGAAATATTTGTGAATTCTGAAAGTTCCAGGAAGCTGACTCTAAACCAGCTGTGTGTAAACTCAAATACCCGAGCTGCAATTTCTGTTGGTCATCTACTGTAATTGCTTTAAACAAATGTTATTTCTCCAATAGAAATTCCAAGGAAATTGGAGAAAAAAATTCTTTTCTTATTCTGGTGGCCATTGACAGACCAAGAATTCCAATGTAGCTGATTGTCACAAGAAAAATTGGTCTGTTTGCCGCACAAGCAATTTTTCTCCATTTGTGTCTCCAGAGACCAAGGGCTGCATTAGTGCCAGGGTGTCACTGCCCCATCGTCTGCACTGGAGTGGGAGCTGCAAGTTCCCTTCTTCTTGTCCTCTCCCTCTGCTCAACAACCGTGATGCGAAAGGACCAAGTCTGTGTACACTACACTGCACCGCAACAGAGCAATACCTAATTTAACACATGTAGGCACTAGAAATAGCTCATTTAATGAAATACAATTTCCTTGATTCCTTTGTCTGAACCAGAACACAGATGAATTGGATTAGGCACCCTCCATTAGCCTGAGAGTTATATCTGAAATGTCCTTTTACATGACCGAGGGGTCCCTTATAGCAAAGCCTTGATAATCCTGGCCACCCTGCAGGCAGATTTAGATGCTGCAGGATGCTGGGCTGCCCTACAACAGTCGGGACATTGGTTGTTTGTGCCGCTGATGTCCTGCTGGTGGCATTGTGGACATGCGGATGGATGTCAGGTTAGTATGGGGTATTCCACTCGGTCTCTTGAAGAATGAATAGATATCATTTTCTCTTGAAGGAAATGCCTGCCATCAAACAAAACATCTTGCTCTTAGCCCTGGAGAAAGGGCTAAGCCCTTGCAGAAAGAAAGCCAAAGCCTTTCCTCATTGGGCTCACCACAAGTAATCTGATGGGTGCTTCTTCTGAGCCCTTACCAGCTCTCGCGTCTAACGTCCAAAACTGGTGTTTTGGGTTACCTGGAAACAGGTAACCAGGTAACCCAGGTAACCAGTTTTGGGTTACCTGGAATCCTCTCTTTTCTCATGTGCCTCCTGAGACTGGCATGCTGATGTTTTTTAGGACAGTGAGTTTGCTGATGTGTTTTCTCTCTTTGATGTTTATTTGAGTCTCTCTGATCTGCATCCACAGGTTGCTTTATCTTTTTGAATTTTGTATTCCTTTAAAGAACTTCATAATGAAATTTTCACGTTATAAACTGACCTCTGAAAGCCACAGAAATATATTCAGAAATAGGATCAGGTTTCATAAGCCTAGGAGATACACTTTGCATATGAGACTTTAAATGAAAACACCAACAAAAGTATTTAAATATGGCTCAGAATGTTCTGGGACAGGAATGTGTTAGAAACAATGTTCTGTAAAGGAAACCATTTATGCGAAAGCACAGTCTTTGATCCTGCTTATGCAGGAGCCTTCTGGAAAATGGAAATGCAGGGAACCTTGCAATTGAGCAAATATTTGGGATTGATGGCACATTTCAGATGAAGAAGGAATCAATAATTTAATCATTCTATCATCCTTGGCTGAATTTCCTCTCTACCTATAATAACACTAATGCTGATCCACAATATGCAAGAGGCAGCAGAACAGACTGTCACCAGGAGGACTATGCAATCAAGTCCAGGGAGTAACACTTGTCTGAATTTCGATTCTTTAATCTGGCAATACTACACAGGATCAAAATCAGATCAGCTTTGCTCCTGAGTGTTTTGCTGGGGCAAAAGCAATTTCCAGAGCTGTATGCAGTGCTGAATCTCTCAGTGTCACTACAGCTGCAGAGAGAAAACTTTTAGATGTGGATCTTTAGATCTGCAGGAAATGTTAAAACAGAAACTATAATAAATTCCTCCCCTATGAATTGTTTGTGAACAAGAAAATTTACTTGAAAAATAAGCCTTGTAAAGACTTTGATAATTCTCGCTTGCCTAGTGTTTTCACATATAGCAAAATTACTCATGGAATTCCCCCACATAGTACAGGCAACAAAAATCACACCCTACAATCTAAAATTTGATCCCACAAGTATAAAAAAAATCAATTTTTCATTAGGAAAGTAACAGTCATAATTTTTAATTCAGCTCTTCCATCTGTCTGTAGTGTCCCATAATCACTGGGCTTTTAGTCACTGGGACCCCTATTTTTGTCTTACTGAAATGAAAGTATTTTCATATAAACTGGAAGCACTTAATTAGAAGAGCTGAAACAACCCACCTGAATATCTTATTGCTGCTGTTTATGGAGTATTGGCTATGAGACAGGGAATTACTCCATACCTGAAAGAAAACAGAGAAGGAGTCTGAACTTGGCTTTCTTCATCCTTTGGAAACACGAGGCTCCAGACTGAAAGGAGACACCCCAAATACCTCCTTATCCTGGAGTTTATGAAAGTAGCCATTTTTTTTTTCAAGTTTCCAGGCACTTTTGTCTAGTGCTTGAAAAATAAACCATTTGTTTGAGATTCAATTAAGCTTTATTCATCCAGAAATAGGTATCTTCATCCTCTAAAATATAACTGAAAAAATTTCAATTGGCTGAAATTGATTGGAATTTTACAGTTTGGCTCAATGCAGTAAACCAAGATTGTCTTATTTGACTGCATTCTTTTTGATATCTTATTGCTTATAGGGGGTAGAAGATCATTTCCAGTGGATGAAGCTTACAACTAATACACAGGGATGAGATGGTGAGAGGAAGCTGAGGCACTGAAGGACAAAAAGACTCATGCAGTTGAACTGGAAAAAGGGCTGAAGAAAGAACCCATTTTTCTTCATTCCTCTTCTAGCACCTTTATTGATAGAAAATCTTTAAAACTTTGCCTCCTCTACTGGAGGAGTGGGCACCCCTAAAAGCAGCGAGTGGATCAGAACTAAAAAATATCAGAACCATTTTTTTAGAGGAAAAGTGCTGTTTAGGCCCTCTGCTGTTTAGGTCTAGTACATACCTATGAAATACATTTTTCATTTTTCAGTCATCTTTTGTAGAAACATGGATCTCCAACAAAAGACTTCCATTATAACTTAAGTCTGCTATAGTCTCCAAAACTTATACCTGTGACAGCTACAGTTGCTCTCATGCTTGACATTAAGTGTCAGAAATAAGACTTTATAATGTGTCTCTTTTGTTATGGGGGAGCAGACTAGTCCCTTTGTGTGATGTAAGGTTAAAGAAACTGGTAAAGTGTTATGAATCTGTGGAAGAAGTAATCAAGAATGATTTCTAGTCATTTTTTCCTGTATTAAGTGTTTGTTAGAATCACCAAACAGCAGAGATTCAAAGGTGCTCATCAGCCATCTCAAACATCACCTAATTTACACAGATATATTGGGAGAAGAGTGATTAAAGCTAGTAAGCTAGGCAGGTAATTTAATTAGCTGGTATGAATTCTGTCTTGAAATGTCTCATTAATTTGTTGTGAGCAGCTATCTCCAAAGTGTATCTATTAGCACTACAAAAGGGTATGTTCAAATGTGACACACGCGCAGAACCCAAGACAGTTACAGCTAGAAAACTGCTTTCAGTAACTCAATTGCAGCTGGAAAATGGTTTTATTTAGTCCTTGACAGTCCAGTGTGTTTAGTATCTTTTAGATGTCGGCAGTTCAGCAGAGAGCAAGAGATGAGCAGCTCCTGAGGGTTAACCACTGAGCAGGGGTGTAGGAAGGAGCCTTGGATGCACTGCGGGAGACACACAAAGACCTCATCCTGCCTCCAAAATCATTCCTGGAAATAAATTCATCAGAGTGATGCCAAAAAGACCCTAATGCAGACGGCAAGTGCATTGAGAGGTAGGGGGAAGAGCACAGATTATTCCTCATAGTTTGAGATTCCCAAAGGAGGCCAGCAAAGAGCCAGCAGACCCCTTCCCTTCCGCATCTGTTCCCTGCAGCAAAAGAAAACTACTGCTCTGTGCCTTAGCTTCATAACACAGACAGGTACTGAGATGACAGGGTCACCCAGCTGACAGCTCACTCTTACACTGTTTTTTTCCCTTCCTTCTAAGTTGCTGGTAATAGCCAGAAACTGTTTTGCTGTTTCATCCCTTGGAGGAACAACACTTTGAGTCCCAGGAAAAAAGTGAGAAAAAAGCTCTATGGGCTGCTTTAAGTGAGCTAAGCTGCTTCTGAAAGGAAAATAAACATATTTTGACCTGACAAAACCAGCTTTAACGGATCAAGGGATTTATAGATTTAGGCTATGTCAGAATTGTTAGGCAGATAGCTGCTGCTGTGTACAGCAGCGCTCCCCCCAGCCCACGCACCGGGTTTCCTCTCTGCAGGAAGAAGCAGGATGGAGCGGGGCGATGTCTGCTTTGGACACACCTGGGTACAGCCAAGTGCCAGGAGGCACGGGTAGGTATCATGCTTAAGCTGTCATTTCCAGGATTAATTCAGATAGATTCAGAGGGGTGTTATGAGATATTGCAGCCCCTCACGAGCTGCTAGGTGGGTCCTGAGGCTGTCCTGCCTCCCATCCTCAGCAGGGTGGCCTGGGCACACGGTGGGGTGGCCACGCTCTCTGCTGCACAGCAGGAACCTACGCCTGGCAAGCTCTGCCGTGAGCACAGGCAAGCTTGGGAGGCAGCTAAGTTTCATCTAATCCTGTGAAGAGTCTGCTCTGCCATACCAGGGGACATCTACTGGGACAAGACAAAGCAATTATAACTGCCTGGCATTAAAAATCTGATCTAATGGTTGGTGCCCATTAATTAAGGAACTAAATCAGCAGAAGCAGAGCTAGGTCTGATCATCTCCTCAGCCTGAGGGGTTTCAATTATGTGATTTTTGCGACTCCTACAAATATATCTCTTCTGTAGCTGGTGGGTGTTACCCCACTAGGTCACACTTCAGACCCAATGTCCAGAATTAATCCAGACAGGAAAAAATCTATTAACTGCAGAAACCTGTCTATGGCACCAAGCCCCACATACACAACTGGCACCAGTAGGACATTGGGTTTGGAAACCAAGACACCATCCACTTTATATAGGATCAGTTAGAAACACTGATTTAGGAAATGCTTCCTCCATCCTGACCTGGACCTTTGGCCAGCAAGAGATACTCCAGTAGAGGAGTAGTTGTCACAGACACTCTGGAGAACACCCGGATTGTTTGATTGTTAGCATCACTGCTAACACCACAAAGAGCATGCATGTGATGCCTGGATGGCCCAGACTCATGGCAGTAGGAGTATCGAACACAAAATTAAAATATTACTCTCTCCTGTGCAACCGCTGTTCCAGCACAAGGTGTTGCAGTAGCAAAAGATGGTACTTATAGCAATAGTTGGGAAACCCAGTTCAGACCAGCCTTGCTCCTCAGTGGAAACATAGTACACATGACTGATCTCATGGCAAGGGGGAGGGATGAGATGCCAGCACTGATACCAGGGGCTGGGAACTGGGTAGATGCTTCTTTCTGGGAAGTATAAAATGGGATGCTCGAAATTACATCAACCACAGACTAAGATGCCTCCAGCAATTATGCATTTTGTAGCAGAACTCTCCTCTCAATTGCCTCAGGCTGTTACATATGCAGCTAAATTGGATAATTTGGCTGTCTCATATTTACAGAGGCACATATAACAAAGTTTAGTCCGAAGGCAGATGTGTCATATTATATAATAACTATTTTTTCTGACAGGTTAATACAGCCAAAACTGTCAGCTCCTCCACCAGACACATACTCAGGAAGGGAGGGATCCCACTGATGTTAATCTTTGCTAACAGAGTTACAGTACAAGTAACTTAAAGTAATTCACAACACTGAGGCTAGATACACCTTAGTTACTTTTCCTTCTGCTTAGGTTTTGAGCAAAGGTCACTGGTGCTATGAGTTAAAGTCATGCTGACAATTTCACAATTGCAATGTCCTGCCTCAGGAAGCCAAGGGCTGCCTCTGCTCTGCAGTAATTGTGTGTTTGGGTAGAACCATCCAGCAGCTCCGAGGGTCTGTGCTATGGCCCTTCATTACATACTTAGGTATTTTTTCTATATAACCTTGAATCATAGTTTGATCTAAGTCTGTGGGACCAAAAGCATCCAGAAAAAAATAAAGCATGGAAAATATAATACTTAATGAGCCAAGAAAGTGTCTGTGACCTTCTGGAATAATTTATGAAGTCCAACACATGGGTTAACCTCTGTGGGAGTGTCTAACTACTGGAAAAATACTGAGATCCTTAGTACTGGCTGTTCTTTTCATTCCTTTCCCTCACAATGGCTTCATCAGCTTTGGATACCCAGCACTGCCCGGGCTCACCTCTGCTTTAGGCAGATGAATAGCTCTGCTTATAAAATGGGATGAACTGTACACGTTACTATTTTAAGCCAGTTTTCTTTTCCTTTCCCCCCAGCAATGATAGACAGAATTCAGGTAAAGAGAGATGCACTATATTTCACATACAAGGAAAAAATGTACTTCCCTTTTAAAAAAGCAGGAAGGGGGGGAGTATAAAATTAACTAGAAAGCAGGAAGCATGTTACAATTCAGAGCCAAATGAGAAGGTATGTGTGACTGGGATATGAAAAGCTGGTGAAGGGCCTGGAAAAAAAATTGTACGAGGAGCAGTTGAAGGAGCTGGGACTGTTTAGTTTGAGGAAGAGGAGGCTGAGGGGAGACCTCATCACTCTCTACAACTACTTGAAAGGACACTGTAGAGAGGTTGGTGCTGGTCTCTTCTCACAGGTAATCAACGACAGAACGAGAGGGAATGGCTTCAAGCTCCAACAGGGTAGGCTTAGACTGAACATTAGGAAAGAATTTTTCACAAAAAGAGAGGTCAGGCATTGGAATAGGCTGCCCAGGGAGGTGGTTGAGTCACCATCCCTGGACGTGTTTAAGAGTCGTTTAGATGTGGTGTTGGGGGATATGGTGTAGGGGAGAACTTTGTAGAGTAGGGTAGATGGTTGGACTCGATGACCCCAAGGGTCTCTTCCAACCTAGACGATTCTATGATTCTATGATTCTATGAAATAGTGGCAGATGCAGCATGGTCCATATGTCAGGACCCAGGGCATGGCTGGTGCTCCAAGACCAGTTTTGGGGGGGTGTCCTCCCCACCCAGACCAAGCAGGTGAAGAGCCACCACAGAGGGCACCACCACTCTGATGTCCCCACTGTTCCAGGTCACAGAGCTGTGGTCAACTGGAAAGGACAGAGTGAGGCTGAGCTGGTGTTGGCAGGGTCAAGCTCTGGGCAGGGACCCAGAGCAAGGCTGTGACCCCATGGTAGGATGTAGTGCCATGTCAGGCTGTCTGTGCTCCAGCACTGGAGTCTTTGGGGCCCTGATGGCTGTCTTGCCATCCCTCACTTCCATTCCCCCATCACTGACCTAGATCAGTTTTCTTCTATGAGAGGATAGGGGAAAACAGGGAAGGAATTATGCCTTTTAAGTTTTTCTAACCCTCCTAATATTACTGATGTTTAACGACTTGCTGCACATAAAACTGTATTTACACACACACTTCAGTCCTGAAGTTCTTGTGGTGGGTGGCATTTAAACTGCAACAAAAGCAATCATGTACCTAAACCAGAAAACAATCCAGAAGCAGTAGGAAACTTCTATAGAAGATTACTTCAAAGAGGGATATGGATGTACAGGGTGGAGGGGTATCTACACATGGCAGATGCAGCATGGTCCATATGTCAGGACCCAGGGCATGGCTGGTGCTCCAAGACCAGTTTTGGGGGGGTGTCCTCCCCACCCAGACCAAGCAGGTGAAGAGCCACCACAGAGGGCACCACCACTCTGATGTCCCCACTGTTCCAGGTCACAGAGCTGTGGTCAACTGGAAAGGACAGAGTGAGGCTGAGCTGGTGTTGGCAGGGTCAAGCTCTGGGCAGGGACCCAGAGCAAGGCTGTGACCCCATGGTAGGATGTAGTGCCATGTCAGGCTGTCTGTGCTCCAGCACTGGAGTCTTTGGGGCCCTGATGGCTGTCTTGCCATCCCTCACTTCCATTCCCCCATCACTGACCTAGATCAGTTTTCTTCTATGAGAGGATAGGGGAAAACAGGGAAGGAATTATGCCTTTTAAGTTTTTCTAACCCTCCTAATATTACTGATGTTTAACGACTTGCTGCACATAAAACTGTATTTACACACACACTTCAGTCCTGAAGTTCTTGTGGTGGGTGGCATTTAAACTGCAACAAAAGCAATCATGTACCTAAACCAGAAAACAATCCAGAAGCAGTAGGAAACTTCTATAGAAGATTACTTCAAAGAGGGATATGGATGTACAGGGTGGAGGGGTATCTACACACTGAAGCAGACAGGTATATGACCATTTATAAAAGCATTCATAGCCTGCTCAGTTAAGCAAACAATTTGTAACATTATTTTTATTCTGGTAAGAAATTTCTAGAATGGTCTGCAAACTGAAGACCTGGAATTGAGGCTGGAAAAGTGGAGATACTGAAGGGAAGGAGAGATGGGACTCACGCCGGGAGAGAGAGGACTCATTTGTAGCACCAATCACGAGGGATGCTGCAGCCATTAGACCTCTGAAACACAGATCCATATTTCTCAGGATCAGGTTATAACATGTTTCTTCAGTACTGCATGCTTCAGATAACTGCAAGAAACGTACTGTTCATTAAGTGACACCTCCCAACATCCTGACTTTCTGCACTAATTTTCAAGAGTTCTCCTGTGCTGCATTTCACACCTTGGTAAAGCAATACCCCCTGGTAAAACGGAGGAGGTTTTACCTACCATGGTCTGGTGGCACTTTTACAGTCAGTTTTGCAGTAAGCAATGTCCTGAAAGCCAACAGGTTTGATCCATGTGTTGCTCAATGTGAAAGGGTTCCTCAGCATACACAGTGATCTCAGGGACAGTTATCAGCTCTGCCTCTTCACATCATATCTGCAAGTGCATCTCTACGCTTCCGTAGCTCTTGTCTGGTTTCCAGAACCACACACAGTTATCAACAGTCAAAAATAGGTCTGCTAATGATAATTCAGGCAAGAATGTTGGTCTTAGCCATGATGGTACTGTAGCAGATAGAAATATTTTTTAAAAGCACTGAAAAATAATTTCCAGTTGGGATCTTCAAAGGATCCTAAACGGCTTAGGTGTTGTATCTCATTTAAATTCAATAGCGGGTTGGAGCTACTTTGAAAATCCCAGTCTCAGTCATTGAGGTACTGCTGTGCTGGTGAGTAAAAAGTCCATTTTACCACAGCTTTTTTTCAGAATAGAATTATCCTGCAATTACAGTGATTAATAATCATGAGCTAGTAATTAAACTTGTATTTACAGAAAATACAAGGACAAAAATGATGACTAGGGCAATAGTGCTACGAACTGACCCTTCTCCCTCCAAAGAATGTTAAGGGCACTGCAGACTTTGCACTCATTCCAAGTTAAATACCTAATTACTGATTTCTTCTCATCCTGAAAGCTGTAATGAGAAGACTGCGTAAGTAAGAAGGGAGAAAGCTAAGCAACTACCTTTCCGGTGGGTTTCTATAGGAAAGTTAAATTTAATTCACAGAAAAGAGAAGGTCCATCTCTGCTTTCCCTGTGAGTCTTCCAGGGCTTGCTCTTTACTGGGGGACAGAAGATTATTTTGTAAAAGATCCCAGAAAAACATAGAGAAACTATTTAGATGGAACAGCTTCTATCTTTTCTGCAAGATGAGGCAGATCCTCCTCCCACCCCGTCATATCAGAGACATCCTTCTAACATGGCTAATCCTTCTAACAAGGGCCCCCATTGCCAGCCCGAGGAAGCGGGTTTGCACATGTTCCTGCATGCGACAACACAGCTTCTTGTTGTAGCTGACAGGGTTCTCCATGGTTTTGGTGGAAAGACACACTGGCTCATCCAACCAAGGGAGCCACTGTGGTGTGCTACAGGCTGGAGGAGAGAAAGAACAGGAGATGCACAGCTACTAAATACTCTCAGTTCTCCCATCGTTTCAGAGGACGGGGCAGGAATAATGTCAAAGTCTTCCTTAGCAGGGCAACAGGCACATACTGGACTTCAGAGCCAGGGAAGGCTATGGGGTTATGTACAACTGCTCTTCAAGTGACTTGCTTATCCCCAGACACCTGCTCCTGGGGTAAGGGAAAGCACCTCCTTGGGATAATGGGGGAGGTGACCACTTGGCCACTGATAGATTTGTTCACTGACAGGAAGACTTTTGCGGGAGTAAATTCAAACAGTGCCATCAGGGGAATGTCATTTCAGGAGAAGCACAACACTGCCACGTGCGTTTCTAGTATCCCACTGCCAATTAGAAATGATGGCCAAGGCACGGCCCACCCCTCAAGCTGCTGCATGCGGCTCTGTGCCAAGCACAGTGGCTGACATGATGCTCCTGTCCTCCCACAGGACAGGGGACAGTTAGGAATGAGACATATGTCTCCTGCCTTTCCTTGGAGTCAGGGGTGAGAAAGGTTGGGTCTATTTGACCTCCCCAGGGCCTGTTGGTTCCACCTCCATTTCTCCATTTCTGCCACGAGCCATCACCAGCAGGAAGGTCAGCTGTGGGGGCGGCCAAAGGGCTGTGCCAGCTTGGAGAGCAAGCAAGAACCCATCACATTGCTTTTCTTTCCAACACCCCCTGACCCACATCTCTGCCAAGCCCTTCTGGCACTCAGCTACAGATTTTCAGCATAATTATGGTGCCAGCCAGAAACTGTCCTCTCCAGCTCCTCTCCTTCCATTGCAGGCATGGGCCCACGTACCAGAGAGGGCACAGTTGCCTGTCAACCTTCAAAGCTATGGCAAGGAGGAAGCAAGTGACTCACAGCACATGTTAGATGGCATGTCCTGAAGAGTCATCCTAACACAAACATGTGATAGATGTCTGTGTGTGGCTGAGATGTCCCTTGCTGATTGGTTGACAACAATCTTTTGTTGTTCAGACAGTGCCAGGCAGACACAGTGGAAGAGCTATTTTTTGTCTGTGATGGTGCAGGATAAGTAGCATGAGGATTTTTTCCAGTAGTAGACTCTCTGGATCAGTGTCAGAGAACAGAAGGAAGCAGAGCCATGTCTGGCTCTGAGTAGCAGTTAGTCTATAAAGAAATAAACGGATTTATGCAGAAACAGAGGGACTTACTGATGGCCAGACCTGAACATCCATGCAGAAGCATGAGACATGGTGTAAAGTGAGTCCAGAGCATGAGGCATTACTGGTGATCATAAATCATTAAGGGTTGGAGAGAGCTGAGTTTTGTAGCTGTAAATGCCTCTGCTGAAGTCCACCCTCTTCTTTCCAGCAAGGTTGTCACCCATGGAGCCTATGGCTGCTGCCTGGAGTAAGGTTATGGGTGGAGAGGAAAGCTACACAAGGTGTCTTAAGGAGGATTCAGCGATTCTGCTGACCACAGTGAAGTGACAGCTGAAGGCAGACTGGAACCACTCATGAGCAATGGGGAAGGGCTGTGAGAACCTGGCAGAGGTCTCTGCAAAGGTGGGGGACCAGACCTCGGGCAGTCAGTTTTTCTTGGTGTTTGTCCTTTGGTGACTATGTCTCTGGGTGGCTTCTGGATACTGATGTAAATGCCTTGCACTGTGGCACCACACTGGGGAAACCATGTCTGTGTGAGCAAGTTTGCACTGGTCACTTCTGGACACCACAAGTAGATAAAGTGTTCTCCCTTCTCAGCAGGAGGATACACAGCTAGCTAAAAATGGTCATGAATCCATCCCTGCACTGGAGGGCTGTCTGTTAATCACATGTGCCCTGGCTGCTGGGGAGTGCTGGAGGTTGAGTCCACCTCAGAATTCATGGCTTTGGTATTACCACCTCAGAATTCATGGCTTTGGTATTACACTTGCCTTGAAGAGCTGGGAAGCTGGATAAGGTCTCTGCGTAGTCTCACATTCCCAATCATTCATTCGTTCAGATGGAGAATGGAGACAGCATGCATGTATATAAACCGGGTTGCAGCCCTTAAATTCCCCTTTCTGGCCTTATGTATTTGCATGTCCGGGGATGAAAATACAAGTCCACAGTACAGGTGTTACACAGATTCATTCTGTGTAGTTTGAGATAAATTGCTGGCAAATATCAGGACGTCTAAAGCAGTCCTAGGTATCTACTTGAAGTCGTGAATCATGCTGGGATTGCTGGGCAGCCTACTCCATCTACAGAGTAAGTAAACCACAGATCTGATGAGCTCTGTATTACCTTTGTAAAACTTGATCCAGGCCCCGGGGTTGGTTTTTTTATGTTATTGTATTTAAGATTAATAAATCTACATGTGGTATACAGTTCAGAGATTTGGGGGGCAAATCCCATGGTTGCCAGGAAAGATAAATGAAATAATTTTTTTTTCTGAAATAAATATTTTATAAAAGAAATAAAAATAAAGTATAAATTCAGAATTTGTATCTCATAGGACTAATGTATCTTAACATTTATGCTGGAATGACTCTGAGGCCTCCGAGATTCATTTCCCTTGCCTTTGAGCAACATGATTAATTTAAATAGACAAATAAATAACCAAATGGTAAATCACAATTCCTTTGAAGTTTAGAGCTAAGTCTGCTGAATCAGTATTAAGCTGTTCCTGCTTTTCAATTAACTCTTTGAGAAACCACTGCTTCATGGAGACCTTCTGTAATTACTGATGTGAATGAGTGGAATTCCAGAAGTGATGAAGACCTTTTAGTTAATTGATTTTGAGGCTCCAGCTAGACAGGCCATGCAAAAAAGGAGAGCATAGCCCTGGAAGTGTTGATAAGTAGCTTAATCTTCAAGGCTTTCTGGTTTTATTTTTAAAAGGAAGCGATGAATGTTTGTTCTCAGAGCTCTTTTGAGGAGCAGCTTCTGTCTTTGAAACAAATGTGTTAGTAGCTAAAAATAAAATCAATGACCTCAGCAGCCTCCTCTAGATGTAATCCTAAAACAGTGCTGACCTGAGTCTTTTCATTTGCAGATTCTTAATTATTGCAGATTCTTAATTATATTATTCTGCCCTCAGTGTAATGAAACAAAGCCATTTGCAACTGCTTTTCTACACTGGATTAGGTTCATTTATTAAAAATTTGGGAGACAACAATTTGGGAGAACACTTATGGTTGTGAATGATCTTGTCAATGCAGCAGAAGAACATATTTTAGGGTGTGGTGAGAGCACTTATCTCCTTTTATGAAATCAAGCATGGCCAAGAGCAAGGTTCGTGTCCTCTCCAGGGCATCTGAGTTTTATTGTTTCTAAATATGCTGGCAGTGTATTGAAGCATTTACTAGCACACTATAGCATACATTTAATATTTTCATAGCACCTTCTCTCTCTTTCTTACCTCCATAGCTTCCTAAACAAAAAAGTGAAAGAATTTCATCAAAGCTTCAAGTACAAATTTTCACAAGTTCCTTGGGGTGTAGATAATGTGGACTTTCAAAACTTGCTTACTAAATCCCCAAATCTGGTATATATACACCAAATCTCGTGTTTGTGTGAGAGGGAGGAACTTTCACAAATCAGTGACTCCAAGCAACAAGCATCCTTGATATTATTATTCATACTTAGATAAAGTTAGAATGGACTGGTTGCTCCTTCTATGCTCTGGTCTACTGTCATAGATGGGGTTGCTGAAACCACCAAATAAATTTATACTGTGTGTTGGTAGGACTGTTTCCTCAGGCTCTAGGCCCAGCACTGCCAGTATTCACCTGTAGAGCTCTTACAGTTCCATTGTTCTGAGCCTTACTGTGCTTCTCTGTAGACCTGGCATAACATCTCGTCTTCTCAAGATCCTGACAGCTGTTAGCATGGGTGGCACCATGCACAGACCCACAGGGTGTCCTGCCTGCTGGACACATACATTTCGACTGCTCTCAAACTCAAGGCTGTCCCCTGGGGTATTCAGGGCAAGCTGAATCACCTTCCAGCTTCCACTGGACAGACCAGATTGCTACTGACCTGCTCCCACCTGGGCAGCTGCAAGTACCTGCTCGGGGCTACATGTCTGAATCTAGAGCTGCATCCCCCTTTGTCGTGGTTTGGGCTGGAGTGGCCACTAAAACAAATGACAGATGCTCTTTAAATTGTCTCCCAAATGAGAGAAGAATGAGAGGAAGAGAGAACTTATGAGTTGAAAAGAAACTAAACTCCTTTAATGAAATATTAATAATAAAATAATATTAATAAGGAAATAATGAAAAATATACAATATATTACAAAACCGTACCGAGCTCCCAGGATGATGATCATGTCACCAGCAGGCACTGGGGATCCCAGATTGGACTCAGCAATGGATGGGAGCTGAACTTAGGAACTGGATTCGGGAAGTGACAGGCAGAGTCCTCCTTGGATGCCAGCCATCAAAGAGCAAGCCTGACCACTTTGATCCCTCAGCTTTTATACTGACCATAATGCAGATGGGATGGAATATCCCGTTGGTCAGTTTTGGGTCACCTGTCCTCTCCTCTCCTCCCTTTACACTCTTCCACTTCCAACCCTCCAATGGGGCAAATAAGAAAGTGAGCTGGCCTTGGTTGTTATAGCAGCAAATATAAGCACGAGCCTCTCTGCGTACCATTCCTTGGTACTGTCTATAAATATCAGACCTTATCACTGCCAGAAGCCAACACCTGTCTGAAAAATATGCTGTTAATTTAGAAGAGTTAAGTTAGAAGAGGCTTAACTGAAAAGTAAAGTTACTGTAAAGAAAATTGGCTCTGTTTTTCCTCAAACGAGGACACACTTGCATCATGAGTCTTTTTGTGTGCACCACCTCCCTGGCTAGCTTTAGCTTTTTTGCTCTTGCTTACTCTTCTCCTCCTTCTAGCCTTTTTTGGAGTGGCATTTTGTTTTGGAGAAGAAAGCCTTTTATGTTGAAACTGGAATATAAGAACTTAGAAATTCTGTTTTGACCAAGCAAATCTTTTATGAAAAAGTTTTATCACTTTCTCCAATATTTTTAGTAAAAGGCATAAAACACGATCTCTTTCTTTGTCTGCCAGTCAATACCAACTTGCTTCTTAAAGATATAAGCTGGAACTATTAACGATTTGGTAAGAAGATAAATTTTGAGGTATTTTTTGAGAGAAAGCTATGGTTTGATTTATTTTGTAATTCATTATAATGAACTGGTTATCTTAGTCCTCAATGAATTAAAGTGACTAAAATTTTTATCAGAACAGTTTATCAAGATCAGTGATAAATAATGTTATTAGACTTAATATTCCAGCCTCATTTGCTTTTCACACAGAAATTCCTAACAGCCAATAAGACATGGCTATTTAATAACATTGTGCTAAAGCCATAAACACTGTATTTATAAAGTTGACAAGTAAAAAAAAAGACAAAAAGCCATCTTGTAACAAAAGAAGATTCCAGACAGGCTTAATAAATGTTTAGTTTGGGTTCTTTATACTAGAAAACTGTGAAAAAATAATAACCATTAAAAAAAAAAAAGCATTTGCTGTTTTCATGAAATGTGCAAATGAATAATAATTGTTTATTTCTTCCCCTATGTGTCCTTTCTCTCTCCCTCCCACTGATTTCCCTCTCTAGGGTGGCAGTAAAGAGGGTTAAGAGCGGAGAGAGCAAGATGGAAAAAGAAAAATCTGAATCACTTCCAAAAAGGTAACCTTTCCAAACCTAAAATTTGTAAATTGCTTTGAAGAAATAAAAGTAATGTATATTCTAAGCCTGTAAATGAAAATTATCTCCTTTTTGTGTGAGAGTTTTATTTCCGTATTCTGATGTCTTTCAGCTTCTAGTTGCCTGGATACCCGTTAATTACCGGCCCATTAAGTACTTCATACCATGGTCAGATTCGTTCTTTTATTGAGTAATCTATTAAATAACTGGAGAAAGTTCAGATGATGCAAATTAATTTTATTATCATAGCACTACCAAGTCAGATGCTTTCCCAGGAAGAAAAGAACATGAGGAAATATGAAGCGTAACCTCCAGTTCCTTACCAAACTTCCTGCCCCATTTCCCTCCTGGGTTCACAGAGCACAAACTGATGTATCCATCTGTTTCTAACTAAGTGTTTCAGAATCTGACTTTTATACAAGGATTTTGCTACAAGGTTACAAGTACCTGCTCGGGGCTACATGTCTGAATCTAGAGCTGCATCCCCCTTTGTCGTGGTTTGGGCTGGAGTGGCCACTAAAACAAATGACAGATGCTCTTTAAATTGTCTCCCAAATGAGAGAAGAATGAGAGGAAGAGAGAACTTATGAGTTGAAAAGAAACTAAACTCCTTTAATGAAATATTAATAATAAAATAATATTAATAAGGAAATAATGAAAAATATACAATATATTACAAAACCGTACCGAGCTCCCAGGATGATGATCATGTCACCAGCAGGCACTGGGGATCCCAGATTGGACTCAGCAATGGATGGGAGCTGAACTTAGGAACTGGATTCGGGAAGTGACAGGCAGAGTCCTCCTTGGATGCCAGCCATCAAAGAGCAAGCCTGACCACTTTGATCCCTCAGCTTTTATACTGACCATAATGCAGATGGGATGGAATATCCCGTTGGTCAGTTTTGGGTCACCTGTCCTCTCCTCTCCTCCCTTTACACTCTTCCACTTCCAACCCTCCAATGGGGCAAATAAGAAAGTGAGCTGGCCTTGGTTGTTATAGCAGCAAATATAAGCACGAGCCTCTCTGCGTACCATTCCTTGGTACTGTCTATAAATATCAGACCTTATCACTGCCAGAAGCCAACACCTGTCTGAAAAATATGCTGTTAATTTAGAAGAGTTAAGTTAGAAGAGGCTTAACTGAAAAGTAAAGTTACTGTAAAGAAAATTGGCTCTGTTTTTCCTCAAACGAGGACACACTTGCATCATGAGTCTTTTTGTGTGCACCACCTCCCTGGCTAGCTTTAGCTTTTTTGCTCTTGCTTACTCTTCTCCTCCTTCTAGCCTTTTTTGGAGTGGCATTTTGTTTTGGAGAAGAAAGCCTTTTATGTTGAAACTGGAATATAAGAACTTAGAAATTCTGTTTTGACCAAGCAAATCTTTTATGAAAAAGTTTTATCACTTTCTCCAATATTTTTAGTAAAAGGCATAAAACACGATCTCTTTCTTTGTCTGCCAGTCAATACCAACTTGCTTCTTAAAGATATAAGCTGGAACTATTAACGATTTGGTAAGAAGATAAATTTTGAGGTATTTTTTGAGAGAAAGCTATGGTTTGATTTATTTTGTAATTCATTATAATGAACTGGTTATCTTAGTCCTCAATGAATTAAAGTGACTAAAATTTTTATCAGAACAGTTTATCAAGATCAGTGATAAATAATGTTATTAGACTTAATATTCCAGCCTCATTTGCTTTTCACACAGAAATTCCTAACAGCCAATAAGACATGGCTATTTAATAACATTGTGCTAAAGCCATAAACACTGTATTTATAAAGTTGACAAGTAAAAAAAAAGACAAAAAGCCATCTTGTAACAAAAGAAGATTCCAGACAGGCTTAATAAATGTTTAGTTTGGGTTCTTTATACTAGAAAACTGTGAAAAAATAATAACCATTAAAAAAAAAAAAGCATTTGCTGTTTTCATGAAATGTGCAAATGAATAATAATTGTTTATTTCTTCCCCTATGTGTCCTTTCTCTCTCCCTCCCACTGATTTCCCTCTCTAGGGTGGCAGTAAAGAGGGTTAAGAGCGGAGAGAGCAAGATGGAAAAAGAAAAATCTGAATCACTTCCAAAAAGGTAACCTTTCCAAACCTAAAATTTGTAAATTGCTTTGAAGAAATAAAAGTAATGTATATTCTAAGCCTGTAAATGAAAATTATCTCCTTTTTGTGTGAGAGTTTTATTTCCGTATTCTGATGTCTTTCAGCTTCTAGTTGCCTGGATACCCGTTAATTACCGGCCCATTAAGTACTTCATACCATGGTCAGATTCGTTCTTTTATTGAGTAATCTATTAAATAACTGGAGAAAGTTCAGATGATGCAAATTAATTTTATTATCATAGCACTACCAAGTCAGATGCTTTCCCAGGAAGAAAAGAACATGAGGAAATATGAAGCGTAACCTCCAGTTCCTTACCAAACTTCCTGCCCCATTTCCCTCCTGGGTTCACAGAGCACAAACTGATGTATCCATCTGTTTCTAACTAAGTGTTTCAGAATCTGACTTTTATACAAGGATTTTGCTACAAGGTTAGAAACATCCTAAAGCTCTGACTCAAACCAGGCTCGTGCGGCTCACCCAAGAAAATACAGATTCCAGGAAGGGAAATTTCCTTTGCCTCTTTTAGATCTGGCTACTGCTTAGATAGCACAGTATCTACACATTAAATGATTGTCAACACATTAAATGTGTCTGTATCCACTGACCTTGATAACACCTATGAGCAGAGGCATCTATCTGGCCATGCAGCCGCAATAATCTTTTACAACATAGAATCATAGAATAGTTTGAGTTGGAAGGGACCTTTAAAGGTCATCTTGTCCAACCTCTCCTGCAATGAGCAGAGACATTTTCAACTAGATCAGGTTGCTCAGAGCCTTGTCCAACCCCACCTTGAATGTTTCCAGAGATAGAGCATCTACCACCTTCTCTGGGCAACCTGTGCCAGTGTTTCACCACCCTCACTGTAAAAAATTCACGTTTTGTTCAGCATGTCAACCTAATGGCGGTAGCAGAGGCAGGCAGGAGGCAAACACTCCTCATTCCTTCCCCAAAACTGCTACCACCATGCCCCCAGGCCTGGCACACTTCATTTTAGCAAGGCTCAGGCAAAAGTGCACAGAGGTATCAGACCTCAGAAGCTCCATCACAAGCAGGGCAGTAGAGGTTTGGTCAAGGGTATAGATGGAAACATAGCAATCCATAAATTATATAATGTTCCTAATGTCTTCCAAATCTCATTAATATATTTCATATTGATTTCTTATGATTGATGTCAACATAAGCAATTGACCTGGAATTATCAGCTTGCAGGTTTCCCTGAAAGTGTCAACAGATAGTTGGTTTTTTTTACTGATTTAGTTTAATTGAATGCAGTTAACTAGAATAATTAGAATGCAGTTTCAGACTCAGTTTATTGGGCTGACTGGAAGCTGCATGGCTTTCCAGTGCATATGGAGCCTTCCCAGATTTAATTTTACCATTTGCATAGCCAAAGGCCACTTTGCTGCCTCTTTAGTTGGGTGGTTCTAGAAAATACACCCATCAATATATTCAGACTGTAATAAGAAGGCAAACCTTGACCTTCTTTTTCCCAATACCTCTGGGTTGTTGTTATGTTAAAGATCTGTTGGCTGATAAAAAAAGCTTATTAAGGTGAAACTTTCTAAATGAAAAGAAGACAGACAGTGCAGTTAGTCCCCATCTCCAGTTTCATAGCAATACAAATATAATCTTATTTTCTTTCTTCCGTTCTTCCCTCTCTTTTAGAAGTGACTTCAGTGCTTTTCTGTTTGGCCTCAGTTAAGAAGCCAGTGCTAATCTCTGCTCAATTAATTTCAGGTGTACAGAACCAAAATAGCTCAATCCTAACCCCAGATCCTCTGCTGCTAGAAGTGATTGATTCTGCCAATACAAGAAAGTCTGAATTCTCAGAAATTATTGTGAAAGATGTGATTTCTTACTTCTTTTCTTTTTCTTCTTTCTTAAATCTTTTACATTTGAAAATAGGTGCAGACCTATACTGTTTTCCTATCAAAAAAACAAACGAAAAAAAACCCAGAAGAAAAAAACCCTCTGAAAAATCAAAATCCTTGAAAAATTAAAGCAATTTTCATTGACATAGTTTTCACTCATTTTGGCCAGCTGTAGTTACAATACAGTATAGTACGTAACATTCTGAGATGAAATAAATGACCCAACTGAAGTTGACATTTATCTGTTCATTTATTTCAATGCTATTTAAGTAGATTATCTGACCTAGATAAACTATATAGGTTCACTGCATAATATAGGTATAATGAAAGAACAGGTTTATAAGAATACTTTTCATTAATATATCAAGAGATTAAAAAGGTTGGAGCTAAGAAATATAACATTCCAAAGAGCATAGAAAAAGAGAAAATAGGAAAAAAAGAGCTATTTGAGTAGATGGCAACAGGTCACATATTAAAACTTCAAAAGAGCTGGCCACAAGGGAAATTAAGAGAAACATTTCAGAGAGCATATGATTAAGATGTGGATAGGAGCTCTGCAGTCAGCAGTGGAAGCTGTGCTCCTGCTTCTCATTTGACTTATATCAGCCTCATTCCAATAGCACTAGGTCACCATCAGACAAAAATCAAAATTTGACTGCAGTGGACTCCTCTTATTCTGAAATGATCAGAAATTAAGTGGGCATGGACACAAAGCATAAGCTCCCATTTATATTCCACAGTGCCTTAGCCAATATCACTTTTAGAAATACGGATTTCAACCACTGCTGGTGGTTTCCTTGTGTTTCCCTGCTTGAGGGAGAAGGTTTCTATCTATAGTGGTGGCTGCAGGTTCTGCCCCAGGTATCTCCTCCAGCTGATCCCATGAATGATTGCACCACGGGGGGAATATAAGATTTATATGGTCAATGGCAAAGAGGAGCTGTAGAAAATCCCTGGAGGGGAATAAATGGTTTCCCCCAGAAGAATCCTCAGAAAACTCAAGGCAACAGAAGGAAAAAGTTACAGTGCTGCCCTTGCAGGATGCCACTTAGCCCAGGAAGGACAAGACCAGTGGCAGCACTGGTTCTTTTGCCCAGTCTCTCTCTAATTTTCAAAAGCTTTCAATTGTAGACTTTTTGATTTCTCTGTTTTTAAAACAATACCCTTCCATCAGATCCAGTCAATCTTGACAGCCAATCATGCCTTGGCTTCAGGCTTATGTTTCCCTAAAGAACATCACCTTGCCCCAACAAAAACAAACAAAAAGCGCCATTGAACACAAAATGAAAAGTCCCCAAATATTTATATTTACCCTCATATTCAAGTATTTAAATGCATTCAAGTCCTTTGAACTATTGATTGCACCAACAAAGGGAGCCACTTAATAATAAACTTAATGTTCTTTCTCTAAAGTAATAGAGAAGGCAGTTTTATTTTCTGCTCTGGCTTGGCTAGGATTCTGCTGAAGCTTGAGCATCTGTTTATCTTATTTTCTTCTTCTTTATCTTCCTTTCTCCCTCTCTCTCCATCCCTGCAGCCAAGTCACTGATGCTAGTTTCTAAAGTCCTCCTGCCAGAAGCTTGCCCATCTGTTCAGCAATGTCTCCTTGTAACGATGTTGGCATTAATTTTTTCTGCAGGTTTTTTTTTTAATGGTGTTCATCAGAAATGTGCAATCTTTGAAACACAGCCCACTTCACATCAGAGTGATAACTTGTTTGAGCAAAGCTCTGGAAGGCAAAGCCTCTTAATTTTGCATTAACAAGCACTTCAGTTTTAGTTCAGCAGAGATGGGCAGTGGGAAAGCAGACCTGAATCACCTCTTAGCTGACTGCATTTTTAACTTCCATGTGCATTAAACAGGGAAAGGTTTGCTTCAAAACACTTCTAAGATCAGGGAGAGTGAACTGCTGAAGTCAATTAAATCAGGTTATTCAACATGTCGTAATGGACTGACAGTGACTCATTTTAAAGCTCAATGCTCTGACATCCTTTGACTACCACAGTGCTGACCAAAGCAGGACCTTTTTCGAAGGACTATAGCAACAAATACAGCAGATGAGCATAGACAACCTTGGTCTCCCTTCAACCTCTGATAGGCACATTTTCTTGCCTTCCACTTTCTTAGGAGGCTCGGGAATTCATAGACTGCGGGACACACTTTCCTCCCACTTCACTAATATAAATCAGAGGAACTCCATTTTAAACAATGGATTTTCTGTGAGTCTGCATAAGTGGAACATCACAAGGTCTACACCTTTTTCATCCTTCCTATTTTGCAGCTCATAATTTTCAATAACAATCAGCAAACAGCAGTTAATATTACTTTATATATTTAGCATATACTATCCTATAGCTCTTCCCACAAATCCTGCATCTCCATTCAGGAGGAATTTAAATAAAAACTAATACATAGGAAGTGAGATCTATAGGTTAGCTGGGTAAGATATATGTATTCTAAACTCAGAAGACATACACTGCTATCTAGTGGCAACAACAGGAATTCTTAATACACAGCAGCTCATAACTACACATAGCTTAATATATAGGAACTTTTTTTTATCTGTTGCTCCTTTTCTTAACAGAGAATACCAATAGGGCACAATCAGTGCCCTGCCAATGTTTCTGATGTCATCTCACAGCAGTCACTGTTTGTAACTGCAAGTAGGCTCTGCATTATTTTTTTTTAATGATTCTTTTGTGTAAAGTGATTGCAGCATTTTAAAGGCTGAAGCCTTTTTATAATGTATGAAAAACCAAAATGTTAATATATATTTAATGTTTAGTTAGAAACAGATATTCCCGAGAGAAACTAAACCAAAAGGTCTAAAACAAGACTACTGTACACATTTCAAAATTTTTTAAAATAATACCTGTAAAAGCAAGTCAGTTCAATTTTGAAAGATTATAGGTCAACTAAATATTTGCCCATATTTTGCAGTTGTTTCTGATGACAAATTTTGAGAACACTCTACAAGACTGACTTGTAAGAGGACATTTTAAATTGTTTTCAGGACCTGAAAGTGGCTAAAGATATTTTTCATTTCCTAATTCAGCCAGAAGTCTAAGGAACCATGTTTATTTCCAACTCTCTAGCAACTGGTATGTTGATTTGTCATTCTCTGCTTTATCAGAGGGGATGTCTTCCAGCAGGAACAGCAAAAAGGACCCTGGGTTTGTATCCCAACCTATTCATCCTGCTGCCTGTAATGAGAAGCCATATTACTTATCTGATGTCCATGGCTGGAGACATCAGCTGAAGGTGTTGTGGAGTTAATCTCCCCAATGTTTCTTAAAGAAGCTCTCAGGATCTGATAACTGCTGGTGTTTGATGAATAGCTTTGGCAGTTTGCAAAATTAATTTTATTATATAGCTTATGAAAGATAAATTCTTCATCTTGTAACCTGTGGACAACAAGCCCTGTGCTGACAGCCATTTTAAATGAATTTATAGAGATCTTCTTACATGTCATCTTGAAAGGAAGCTGTGTCTGGAGGAAGCTAATTAAGAGGGTCACCAGGCAGTAACTCCTATTTACCTTTATAGTCAATGGAGAGAAATTTATGCTCCCCAGAAGGAAGGCGGAGGCAGAAATTTGTTTGACCTGTTTCAAGTAACTGCTCTGAGCTGAGATGAATCATAGCCAGGAGTGCCCATGTCTTTGCATGGGTCATAGGGGGACCAGGCAAGCTCAGCTTAGAGATGAGGTTTGCCCAAAGGAAACATGCTGAGGACCTCAGGGCTGAGAAATGTGATCAGTCACAGTTCAGATCTCAGATGCTGAGCAGAGACATCCCCTCACAGGTGGGATGTCCATCCAGATAGTACCACCAGAGCCCTCCAGTCTGGTCATACATAAGCAGGGTGCAACCAGTGATGAAGAGAGATACTCTTAAAGCAATGAGCCTGCGCTGGTGATTCATTCTTCAGAACTTGGACATGAGAAAGTACAAGTCATGCTTGAGCTCGCTGAGTATCATTTATGTAATGTACCATTTGTATAATGGAACTGTATATTATCCAAGGAAAGAAGCAGTTTATCAAGTTCTGTGGGCAGGAAACTCCATAAATGAACTGCAGCAGTTTAAAAGCAGCACAAAGTTCTGTTTTTAAGCTACTTTTCTTCTTTTTTGTCCTTGCAACAGCCATTCACAAAATAAATTATCAAGATTTTAAAGAACAAAATGCAGTAATAACTTACCACAGAAAAAAACAGATGCAAAACAAATTAAATAGATGTAGAAATAATTCCTCAAACCTGAATCCTTGTTTTACAAATCAACAAAGAGGATTAGAGATTGAGTACTGACTCTGCCACAAATTACAGGAAAAGAAACAGGACGTGTCCTTAACTGCTACACAAATGACCATGGGCGAATTTTGTGAGCACATAGTACAGAGAAATCAAAGTAACACTGTTAACATTAGAGTTCCTGTAGGGATGTTTAACCTAGTTCAGGAGTCTATAAATTAGCTGTATATTCTAAATTAGTTCCGTATAGTTTGTCTTTAGTCAGTGGAGAGGGATGGGCACCTTCAAAGATGACCATTGTTAGTAGATACCCTTTGTTAAGGAATCTTAAAACCACTTTCTGGAAGTGCCCATCTCTCTCCCTTGCCTACAAAGAGCCAGCACAAGTAGTTGTCCTTGTATTTCCATGAGCAAAGACTGCTGCAGGAGGAGGTGCTGTGGCCCTTCTTGAACTACGTGCAATTTGTGTCTGTCCCTCCACTTCTTTCTCCTCTCCCCTCCAGCTTATGTTTTTGGGCCATATGAGAAGTTACCAGGGATGGAACTATCAAAAAAGGAAGGAGTGACCAATTTCAGGACAACTGCTCAGACCTTAAAGCTCAGCAGAGACTGCAGCAAAGTGGAACCTCATGGTGGCTACAAGGAATTCATCTGACATTTTCAATGATTCCTTACTGCAAGATTTTCAGCACGAGTATGCTGTTTTGTTTATGTCCGTGTATGATGCCTGTCTTTCACAATGGGGTTCCTGGCTGAGAAGCTCCAGTCATACATGGCATATGTTAGCCTGCTTGCTTGGAGTGCTGTTGGGAGAGGTTTGGTTCTCACTCTGAAGTGCACAGCGACGCATACAGAACAGTCTGCAGCAGGGAAAATAAACAACAACATCAGATCTTTCCCATATTGCTTTCAGTGCATGCACAGTGTCAGCCTACATTCACATCTTTGTTTTACAAAAAAGTTTTCAACAGCTAAACTAAACACACCTCTAACTCTCCAAATAACACAACATTTTTCAAATTTTTGGAGGGAAGAATACCACATACCTTAAAGACCTTAAATGTTTATTGATCTTAAACTTAACCGGTCTAGGTTTAAGGATTTCATTTGGAGTTTACTGAGTCCTAAATTTAACTTGGAGTGTATTTTCACAGCAAATACTCCTTTAAACATCCGCCTTGTTATCTCAATTGTAATTTAAAAGGATTTGGGATCAGTATTTTATAAATATGCAAACAAGTTGATGGGTAGGATTCTGTCTGTTTTGCAACACACCATTACAATCCCGCGTTTCTGAGTAAGCTATGACATTCTGCAATTGTTCCCGAGGCAGAACTTCATAAAGGCTGTTAATGTTTGCACTGTTGAACAAATATTCTAAGATACTTGAAATCCCCAAATCTCATCTGCGCATTCCAGTGCAATGTATACAGAGAAATTATGTCAACACTGTTGTATCCCACGTGAATAGCAAGGAGACAGTTTTCATTTATCAGGGTAGAAATATGGGTCCACAAAAATTGAAATTATCCAGTGATGCAGTATAGTGCTGAGGACTATAAGGCAGTGCCAGGATGCCATGAAGCCTGAGGACTCTCACATCTGCAGGCTTTTCAGTGGCGTGGAGACCCTGATTATGTGGTCAATCTGCCCATTTCCTTGATGGTTCAGCAACCCAGGTCCGAGATGACAACAGGTAACAGAAAGGAACAAATGAGAGGGAAAAGCTGAGCTCCAAATACAGCACAGCAAGTTTCAGTTCAAATAATCAGACTGCTCTGAGGAAGCTGCTTTGGTGTTCTAGTGCCGTTGCCTTGAATTTTATTTGGAAGTAAACTTCTTTTGCAAATAATGCAGGGAAACACTCTCTTCTGACATCTGCTTGACATGTTTTGAGACAGATTATCAGCAATAGCTGGTGGGGGCTGTACACAGCTCAGGACAGTAGGTAAATAGAAACCTTTTGCAATTTTTCAAGGGTACTTTGGAAGGATCCAGACAACATGAAACAGAGATACATGCTGTCTACCCCCAGGGCTGGGAAGATAGCTACAGAGTGCCAGGAAACTTGCTCTGAATGAGGGGTCCCCAGTTTCTACTTTTCTTTCATACTGTAATTTCAGACAGATACCCATATTTATATACCTCTCCAAGTAAACATTTACAGCTGTCACTAAAGGACAACAGGAGAGAAAAATATTGTGCTTCCAAATATGACTGTTGCTCAACTAAACACACAAAAGAGGTTAAGTCCCTAAAGACTGGTACTTTATGGCTCAGTCTCAAAGTAAATCTCATAAAATACAAAGAGTGTTAAAGTCTTATTGGATGTTTCCTGTCTTAGTGCGGTTGTCTCTTGAGATAGCTCTTCCAACAGCACCCATTTTTTGCATGAAATAGAAAAACTCATTTATGCCTATTTCTGCACTCACTTTTAAGCACAGTTAACGTATCTTTAAGAGTTTTTCTTCAATCAAAAGAATATGTCCCCAACACTTCTATCTTCTGAATACCTATTTAATTGATAAAATCAGTGTTTCGATGGTGGGAGGGGGGAGGATTGTGCTCAATTTGGCCAAAAAAAATCCCTGAATTTTATTAATGTATTGTACTAAGGGGAAAAGAGTATTATGAGTGATGAAGGTCCTTCAGCGTGGGGTATCTGTGAAACTCCTGTGTGAAAAGGTGAGTGTTTTTTCAAGACATGTCTGTGATCATAATATATAGACTTGTTATATACATATTTTATATATATATACGGCAATATAAGTAGTTCATCATTTATAGTAAGAATTGTACTTTGTAATTAAGGACGAATTCACCTGAACTTTCAGACCATTTTTTTTCTTCTCCCTAAAACAGATTGATCCAACCAAACTTCCCATGCTGTACCTCATCCCTGTAACCACAGAGGTTTTTCATTTTGGGGTTTTTTTTCCATCAATTTCATTTAACCAAAAAAAAAGGATCATGAAGTGTTTCAGAAATTACCAACTCGCCTGCTTTGGTGATTTCTATTTTTTTTTCATAATTCAACATATCTCCAAAATGTTCTTATTCTTATTTTGCTGAGGGATTTCAAAGCTATGGGGGCTGAATGAGTAAGGAAAGTAATGGCACATAAGCTGGATACACACTCAAAACTAACATTAGTAAATACATAGAATCATAGAATGTCTAGGTTGGAAGGGACCCTTAAGATCATCTAGTCCAACCATCAGCCTAACTCTGATAAAAACCCATCACTAAACCATGTCTCTAAGCTACATGTCTATATGTCTTTTGAACACCTCCAGGGATAGTGACTCAACCACTTCCCTGGGCAGCCCATTCCAATGCTCAATAACCCTTTCAGTGTAAACATTTTTCCTAATATCCAATCTGAACCTCCCCTGGAGCAACTTGAGGCCATTTCAATTGTCTAATAGTTTATTAGAAGGAGGGCGGGCTTACAAGGAAGTAATCGTGGAGAGATTTTTAAATATATAACATACGTATAGTGATCCTGGTTTACTTTGTCATCTACGTGGCTGTTATTTAGGTAAGAGAGAGCTCCAAGGTGCTGTAACCGTCCCAGCTGTGGGGGCTCACCTCCCTTCTCTCTGATATGAGCAATCAGGAGACAGTGTGAGGGCGTAAATGCACATACCCACCACAGGTGCTTACTTGAAAACTGAATGAGGAGATTTGGGGTTTCTTTCTTCCTTCTGGGAGGCAGGATTTAATGTGCACTAAAAGAGTGCCAAGATTACAGCTTGGAACTGGCGCTTTCTCGTTCAAAAGGAGCTTCAAGATCCCAAATATTTTCTGCTTTGCTTATTTATAGGACTCCTGTGCTGGCTCTAGTAATTTCAGAGTGAATCGGGAGCTGCAGATGTGATGTTTGGAAAAGGCTGGTACAGAGGATGAACAAAGAGGCCATATCACGTCACAGCTTGAGGTTTTCAATGCCCAAATAAATTTTTGGTCTTCTGACTGCTTTTTCTTATGCAGCATAATCCAGTCTGTTTTAGTATTCTCTGCTGCTCAGCATTTTAAGTTGGCTTTTCATAAAGCTTGCATATTAAGAATTCATAGGCAATTCTACTCATGAAAAATTATTCCTTTTAAAGCACAGAGGGCAAAAGCAACTTTTTCCAAGGTTGCTAGCTGTTAGAAAGATGACCATTAAAATAAATCAATCCTGCTGTAAAACTGATTTTTTTAAACTAAAACCAGTTCTTTAAAACTACTGCTCTTACCAGAATTCTGAGTTTGATGACTGAGGCCTAAAATAAGAAAAAAAGAAGGATAATCAAAGCTTAAGAAGGACTGAAGTCCAGAGAGACAACATATAGCAGAAACAGAGGGTGATTAATGGAAGAAACCAATAAGCAGGCCTACACATCTTTTTTACCTTCCTGTTTTACTACAAGCGAAGACATCCACATTAATTAGATCACCATGCCATAAAGCTGAGAGAGCTGACATGGAAAGCCTAAGTACGAGCTGTGTTGGAGTGAGTAGCCCGATGCTGTGCAGGAGTTGGAGGGTGCAGACTCCAGGGTAGCTCCTGGGAGCCTGGGGGTGGAGGGGTGGAGAGGGGTCGGTGACTGAGACCCAGGACTTGAGCCTAAGTACGAGCTGTGTTGGAGTGAGTAGCCCGATGCTGTGCAGGAGTTGGAGGGTGCAGACTCCAGGGTAGCTCCTGGGAGCCTGGGGGTGGAGGGGTGGAGAGGGGTCGGTGACTGAGACCCAGGACTTGATACCTGAGTACAATGGATCTATGAGGGAAGCTACAAGTTTATCACCAACTACCTCACCTAAAAGAAGAGGATATTATTATTTCTCGACTTCAGGGAATGATAGTTGTTTAAAGTTAAATTTCATTCCCCTTGCTAAAGATGGAATGGCTACTGGGATCCTGCTATCAGGGAATGTGGTAAAAGTTGCTCCCGAAGCAAGCATGGTGCTTTCTTCCCTGAAGGGAAAGCAAACTTTTCCTGCTTGCTTGCACAGGCATCTCTAAGTTTCTCACGATCAGGCAGGTTGTGTCTCTCATTGATCCTTTCTCTACACAAGAAGTCCTCATCTCTTCCATCCAGAGAGGTTTGAGATAGGCCCAGTTGGTTACTGCTGAAGCACCAATTTTGTTTCATCAAGAGATGATCCATGTGTAAGAAAAAGTGACTGGCACTGCATTTTGGTGCCCCATCACTGCATTCGTTGTGTGAGTTTGCAGAGAGGGTAAGCAAGATGCACATGTCTTTGTTTGCATTTATAGTTGTGATAACACAGAATCAAAGCTAAACTTTCCTCCACTTTGTGGGTACAGAGCACCACTCTATCCTTTTACGCAATTCAGACTGTTTCCTAATAATGAATATAACTATCTGTTAATTGTGAAATCTGTTTGTAGCCTTACATAGGCAGAGATTTATCAGGGAAAAACTAGGGACTTTATTCACCTGTTATTCCTGGCTGGATCAGTGTATATTCTTGCACAAAGTCATCAGGCTGTAAATACAAGCCGCACCTTTTTATTCCTCATACCCTAGAACTTTCATATCCCCCCCTATACTATAAGAAATTAATATTTTCCAGAAGAATGTGTATTTTGTTTTCTGCTAAGACACCCTTGTTGGTTTGCTAATTTTTTGCCATATGGTTCTCTAAACTTATAACCTAAAGAGATAAATGTTCATTTCATAACTTGGAATTTATATCAAATATTCTGTATAAATAATGAACAAATAAACAAAAAAAAAATGCTGCTTTCAATATTTTGGAACATAACATAAAAGAAAATTAGAATAATAATGCAAAATAAGAAGTATAATGTTTCATTCAAGACTGTATAATCAACAGGCATTTTATAGCTGAGATTTCATTCTGTTGGTGCAGACAATGAATGTTTGTGAAATTTTCTCTAAACTTGACAATGTGGCCATTTTAACAGCAGAGGTAATTAGAGAAAACAGTTAAAATACTGAGAACAAATACTGTTGTAAAAAACCCACTCAATACTGTAGTTAATGTGAAGCCAAGACACTACTAAATGGCACTGCAGAGGTGTTGTGAAATCATAGAATTAATTTGTAACAAATTATTCCCACTGGAAACTGCATTGTAAGACAGAAAGCATGAAGTGTTAAGTCAGGAGGAGTTCAGGATTTCTTTGGGAGCTACTTTGCATTGCATGCAAGCTGAGGCTCAAGATCCAATAAAATATGTGAGCTACAATGGAAACATTTCATTTCCCTTTTTAACAGTCTTAATCATGGCAGAAAACATTTTATAGATTCTTGAAGGAACAGATATTTCAGCAACAGCAAGGTCATTTCTTAAGAAAAGGACAGTCAGTTTTCTCTGCTTCAGGAGTCCAAAATCAAGAGCCACCATTGTGCAAACAAGTCAGCCTATAGATGTAGATATATAGACTTTTCCTGTCTATCCAGGCAATACTGCCTTTGTCTATAATATTCACAAGAAAAAGAACTTGATTTCAAGAAATCTTAGTGATGAAAGATGAATGTAGTGATCTAAGTTAAAAGGATTTCTATGACTGTACCTAATTTTAAGTAATTGATTTTCCAGGGTTCGATGTTTGATCAAATTTGGATAGAAAATAGAAAAGTATTTAAAGTCTTGAAATTATAGTATCTTTATATTTATAAGAAACTTAGACTCAAGTTATATTTCAAATATAAGTCCCTAATTTCAGCAATAAAATAGATTGCTTATGTTGTGAACAGGTAGTCAGGAGTGACTAGATGGCTCCAGGCACAAGGGTAAAGGGCATGAGGGCCCAGGTGGTGTTTGCTTGGTCTTGCTGGTAAAGGGGAAATGTTTATGAAGGAGCAGATGGTCCTGCAAATCAATACCTCGTTGTGCAACTGGTGTCATCATCAGTGATTTGGCTTTAAAAAACACAGGATCCTTTTTGAGAATTGAGGACTGCTGGGAAGAGATGGGATACACCTGTCAAAGTAGGGCACGAGGGTGTTTGCCCACAGGTTGGCCAATCTAGTGAGGTGAGCTTTAAACTTGAAATTATGAGGAGTGGAAATGATGACCCATGGTTAAGGGAAGTAGCAGTGAATATGGGTAGAAAGCAAAGGGTGCAGGGTCACAGAATCAACAAAACATGTAAAGAGACACCAACTTTAAGAAACATAGCCTAGGAATGCAGGGATGGTGTTGAAAAAGCAAAAGCTCAGCTGGAATTCAGACTTGCAAGGGACATCAAGGGGAACAAGGAAGAGGTCCTTCTGCTACCTTAGTAGTACAAGGCTGAACAAGGGAAATGTGGGACCGTTGATGAATGGGAAGATGGTTTAGTGACAGCAGACAGGGGTTATGCTGAGGTTCACAGTGTTTTCTCTGTCTCAGTCTTCACTGGTAATATCTCCCAGGCATCTGTGCTGAGTCAGTGTACAGGTAAGACCACCAAGCAGTAGCAGCAGTTGCACAGAGAGATTGTTTCAATGTTCATTCTGGAAGGGTTTCAAGACCTGACTGGACAAAGCACTGAGCAACCTGGTCTGACCCCACAGATGACCCTTCTTGGAGTAGGAGGTTAAACGAGAGACTTCCTGAGGTGTCTTCCCACCTGAATTATCCTATGATGCCATAATTTGTTGAAAAACAACTAGCACAGATGGATCATTAAAGTCATTCCAGAAATATCTCAGTTCCCTCAGCCAAACCGAATACCATCTGTATACCAAAGAGATAAAGCTGACAGAAATAAGGGTCATAGTTTCAGTGTTCTGTACCATGACAACCTGATGCAAATCCACAGTAAAACTCACTGGTCAATTGGTATATGACACGTATGAGGAAGAAACTATTGTTTAACTGTTTACAGGTGTCATGAAATAATTCATTTGAAGAACCATAAACATCCTTATTGCGAACTTATACCAATCTTCATTAATCTTACCAAAGTTGAAACACCAATGAAATAAATAATTATTTTTGCAAGAGGTCTGCTATTAATAAAGTTGGACCCAACTTTGACTTTATTTATAAATGTAATTCTCAAATTTTTGGGAGAGAGGAGTGATAGGAAAAGTTGAACAATAAGTCCTCTTTAGGATTCATATTTGTCAGCGTGAGTTAAAATAGTTTTCTGAGGATCTTTTTGATATTTTACTTCTAAATGTATTTAGGAAGTTGATAAAATTTAGTGCAGCCTCTATCAAGTCACATCCAGTTCTGGATTCTTGCCCTCTGAATTTTATTTTAGCCTTTTGGAGAAAGCTTTGCCACTTTGGATGGATTTTTACAGGAGCTGATGATCAGTCATCTGCTTTCACGTGGAAACCTTAGTCAGTCTGTCTTTAATGGAATATGCACCACGATGCCATGCTGTGAATGAATAACTAGACAAACAAAAATTAGGACTGAGCATTTGTGTGTAGTTCCATCCTCTCTCACCAGGCCACCCTCGCTCACCAGATGGCCCCGAGGGCCACCTGAGTTTGCCCTTAGCCCTTCCCTGAGGGATTTAATGCAATTGAGCACAGGTTGAGTGCTCAATGAAACTGCCACGGTCTTTATACAATCTTTTCTGACTTCTCGTCAGTTCACATAGTGGTGCCAGTGGCTGAGAAAACCTAGAACAGGCCATTTTCTTGGGAAGAAACGTACGTAATTTCATCAGCATCTTAGGTATTGAATGGTTTTCCTTTCTATGTGGTTCATTTCTTAGCCAGTGCCGTGTTGCTCTTGGTAAGGTATAATTTCATCAGTGATACTAAGCTAGCCCTCTCCATTAAGACAAGAGCCATTATGGTAACAGGAAAGGTCACTGGAGTTTTGGAATATATTTCAGAAGTTTAAACGAAAAAAAATGTTTGGCAAACCACTCAGGAAACATGTTCCTTCCATGCAACCCCACAAGCAGAAAACATCAAAATAAAACTACATAGACTTAAAAAAATACACTTTCTTTTTCTTTTTTTTTCCCCTTGGTTTCATTCTCTGGCTTATGGACAAAACACAGCTGTTTCTGAGACACTAAACAAAAGACAGCTTTGTTATAACTAAATATATCCCAGATGGGAGTGTCTCCATGCACAAAATCCCACACTTGGTGCGTGAATTTGCAAGGACTTCTTTTAGAGATGTGGTTCTTTCAGAAGGGTTTATCGCTGGGCTGTAGAGTAGCTTCCTACCTCCCTCAAAATTAGCTGCAGTGCCCAATGAGTCTCAAAAAGCTACGTGTGGAAGGGGATTCTGCTTGCCTATATTAATTCTGCTTGTCTATATTACAGCACGAGATCCTCTGTCTACTCTGAAAGTCACAAGAGAGTAAAACTTTGAAAGGTGCTCTGTAGTTAAAACCTTCATCAGGGCTAAAAGATTAATTATTTTGACCCTTAGCACAATAATACATATCTTGAACATTAAGAAACTTTGAAGCTAGACAGCACTTAAAATGAATGAGCTGTCTAGTTCATCCCGACAAACGTTCAGTTTACACTGAACATGTAGCTACTTTTCTAGAAAATTACTATACACCTGCTAGGCAGAATTGTCAGTCAGAACAACGTACATACAGTTCACAGCACAGTAAGAAGATGCAAGTTTGAGAAGGAAAACATAAAACATAAACCCAGAGTTCACCACTAGGTGGCAAAATGGTGTTTTTAATGTACCAACACCGGGATCCAAGTTCACTGACACCGGTTTTTGGAAACCTTGCTTGCCAAAACAGGGAGGGTTAGCAAGAAATAGTGCACTGCAACGTTGCAGCGTGTTTCCATTTGCTGGAAACCCACCGCCGGTCTGTAGCCTTACTTCACAGTGCTACTGATAGGATTTCTCTTACAGTGTAGCTAGTCTTTGTCACAAGTCAGTAGCCAATATCTGCTCATTTGCCTGCTGAGCTTTCCAGTTTTATTGCCATCTGACACAAGAAGTTTGAAGAGACAGCTGGTACTAATCACTCACAGCCATAGACTTGAAGCCTAAAAGCCTTTCTTACATTTTGTCTCGTGCACAGTATAAAAGAGGAACCTCTCTGACCTCAGCAGGATTATGCAACTATGGAACAGGTGAGATGGAGAGAAGAGTCAGATTTAGCTCTAGGCAGAGTCTAGGTAACATTTCAAAGATGCTGTGAAACAGAATATAAAAAGTTTTGGTACTACAAGATAGATAAGGCAGATTTCCTCTATAAACTGGGATGGGACGTGTTGCTTTGAGCTGCTGAGCAGCCCCCCCTCCCTGGGCTCCGACGCATCCAGCTCTCCAGGGAAACAGGCCGGTAACGTGCAAAGAGAACAAGCTCTACATGCAGGAAAGTGATAGAACAACTGCAGTTAATATCTAATCTGAAACTCAAATGAAAAAAGGCATCATGGGACATCCTTGAATACTGTTAAGGCCACGGGACTTATCGCTGCTTATTACTATTTCCTCCTGGCTTCTAGTTGCTGTGACGATGGAGTAACCTTTTTTCTGCAGACTGTTGTCCAATATGTTCCCACCTACTCCTTTGCAGTGTGCCCCATCCACTTAACATCTGTTTTCGTCTTCTCCGTCTGTATTGGTCTTGAATCACTCCTTTATCTGTTCCACAAACTAAATTTTCCCTTAGAAACCTGCCTCAGTTGCCAAGTACCTGGCTTTCTAAAGAATTACCATAATTTAATAGATTTAATACAGCAGAATAACCTGCAAAGTGAGAACTGTACTAAAACTGTCACAAATCAAACAGAGGCCAAGCACAGCTTTCTCTTCCTCAGATTTTTTTTTTTTTTTACTCCCCAAGAAGTTAATATTTAAAGAAAACAGGATTTGAGTTTGCTCCAGTCTGCGGGACGTTCCCTGCCTGTCGGTGAGATGATGGGCATCTGGCAGCTTGTACTTACCAGGTCCAGTCCCAAAGGCAGCTTCAGCCTCAGACAGTAAAAACCCTCTGACATCTTGTCTAAAAGATTTCCATTCTGCTGTACCCTGTCAAATCAACACGGTGCGCTCACATGAGAAAATACAATGAAGAGCATGCGTTCAATACGCTGTGGTCCCGATGGACACCCCACAGACATAACCCTCAGCTCTGCACTGCAGCTTCCCACTGAATTCTTGTGGGCCCTACGTACCCACGCCCAGGGTCACATCCCACAATTATTTCATCAAGTTATGAAATCAGGTCATTAATGGATGGTCAAGGGTAAATGCTGAAAATCGGGAAAATGAAATCAAGGTGAGCTGGTTGGAAAATGGAAAAAAAACAAACCAAACCAAATAAAAAAAAAAACAACCCAACAAAAAGCTCCAACTGTAAATACTTCTTTTGTACCTACTGATTCAAGTTAGTTATTTAAAGATTGTAATTTTGTAAATTCTCAGCAAGATATCATAATTATATCGTTGGCTGACATCTGTGCCTTTGGCTTATACTATTAATCTCTTGTAATAAACTTTTTAATTAATATTTGATTCTATCATTTTGGTCTTCAGGGGAAATTCGCTTTCTATTTACAATAGAAGATAGTTGCTGGTTTGGAGTGGGGACTGTATCTTGGACTGAGGCTGTATGTTCATTACTGACCAGCAGGCATGATACACAGTCTCCATTTTAATTTCCAGTAAAGCCTCATTCACAGACCATTTTGAACAAAACATTAAGGAATCCAAAGATAACACTCAACAATTTTCGAGGGTTTCATTTTTTTTTCTTATATTTTTTGATTTAATTCCAAAGCTTAAATATACATTTACACAGCAGAGAAGCAAGACCCATGTTTGGTCTTCTTGTGAAGAAAAAACAGAGGATAGGAAACAGATTTCTAACATTTAATTTCTAGTTTGATAAATGCACATCATACAGGCGATGTTATAAAGTCCATGGTTCAAATTTAATATACATCCAAATAGGATGTATATTAAATAATTTTGAATAAGACAAAGAGAGTTTACACAATTGTGTCATGGTAGGTAAATTATTTTCAGCATATTTGCCACACTTGCCAGTATATTTCTCCCAGTGTGTTTCTGGGAAACAAACTGCAAACCAACCCAAAACATTGATAAAACTTAACTAGCCCCAGGCAGGCTGCGTCCCGGGAACAGCAGAACTGATGTTATTTATGGAGTACTCACCATTACAGAAAATCAAGGGAATGAGGGTGCAGTAAAGACTGCACTGGCAGATGCAGAGCTAAATCAGTCAATATTATTGTAGGCAATTAGGCTAAAAAGTCACATTTGTAATCTAGTAAAAAACCTTCTTAATTAGGACATGCTAATGGAGAGTCTGTTCTCCCTTGAGTGGGCATACTGAATAAAAGACTATTTTTTAAAAATGTCTGGAATATAAAAATGCAAATGAAATAAAATAATGACCTTCCTAAAGATAATATTCATTAACTTACCACTTAGCCTGATTATTTTTCTTGTTCTTCTAATCTCAATCAGGCTATATCTGCATAAAGGCTGGAGACTGAAAATGCAGGTTTCGGTCTTATTTAGCATCTGACCTGACATAAGCTGGCCTCTTGGTGCCAGCAGAACACAGGTGCCTTACGCTGAAATTATGTCAGTAGCAGAAACCAGGGGTTGTGCTGCACTCTGGGCGCTTCACTGGCTGATGTCATGCATCGTGGTTATCACTAGGTCATTTTTGTAGAAGTCCTCTGAGTTTTGGCCCTCTGTCAGAGCAGAACCCAGGCACCATTTAGATGCCAGTGGCCACTGGAGCCTGGGAGGGGATGAGATTCCACCTCCTGCTGCCAAAGCTGGAGCTGTCAGGCTGACAGCAACCATAGGCAGTTTTGAGCAAAACCAATTAGTGGAGAGCTGATCAGAGAGAGAAAGAAAGAGTCCTGAAGGCCTAATCTAGCAAGCAGCGGAGCTGAGACCCAGGAACAGCAAGTTCAGAGAGGCCTAAAAGCTTTGCCTTGGGCTGGACTGCATTTTGTGTGTGCCATAATGCATCACACTTGGGCACAGCAGTGGACAACTTGGTTGCCCTTCTAACAGCACATCAGCTGGTGCAGACTTCCCATGCGGTCTGACAGTGATCCATAGGCTGAACTATCACCATAGATCATTTTAATAGATGTGTTTATAACTAAATGCATATAGCTAATGTAACACTGCATGTGAAGACAAAATACAGTCCCTTAGTGTTTTATTAAACGGTTGAATACTTTCAGAAATTGAAATGTTGGAATATATGACATCGCTCCATTTCATAGTTATTTTGGAGTGAGCATTCCAGCAGCAGTTAATATTTATTCATTTAAAATAAGCCAAATGCGTACTTAGACATATCACAGCCACAGCATTTCTTACAAAACAGAGAAATCATAAGCCCTGGCAGCTGTCGGTTTGTCCCGCACAGCAAGGTCACATGCAGAACCTTTTGCTGATGATGTTAGTTTACTGTAAACCCAACGCACCTCTTGGGTCACACCTTGTCCACATAGTTTTTGGGAAGGTGCTTGGGCTGCAGCCTGTTACAATGTGACACTGGGACTCCTCCTCCCTGTGACTGAAGGGGACCGTTACCAAAAGAATAAATGTTAACTCAGATACTTGGGATGAAAACTCAGAAGAATCTGATCTCATCACACACTTCTGTACTAATTAGAATTGCTTTCAGCAAATGAGGTTTTTTATGGGGCTTGCCAAACATGGTTTGTTTGACCAAACTATTTTACGTTTATAGAGGAAGTCAATGAGCTATGAATATAATGCACCAGAAAGGGAAGTCTAGCAGTCTTGAATTTTCCATTCTACCACTGGTAGCATTCCAGAACCAGGCACCTCTCACATTTTTGTTGCAACCACACAAATTTGATACAAACATTACAATACCCACAGCTTGATACACGGGGCATCTTGAATTTCTTTTACTTCTGTAGTTTGCTTGTGGATTTGATGCCGCCTGAAATCAGAGATGTGTGTGTTCACGTGCACTCACGCAAACCCCAAACCCCTGATCCCTGGCCACCCCGCAGCTGCAGTCTGTACACTGCCAGAGTCCTGGTGCAGACAGAGAGAGTTCACACAGCCTCATCTGGGAAGCCTCAGGATTTGATCGTGCCTCCTGCTCTAAGCCCTGGCAGCTAACACTGCTCTTAGAGGATATGTGAAAACATGGGATAGGGCCAGCTACTCCAGCTGTACTCATAGCTTTCATGCTGCAACCAGCACTCCATCCATTTCTCCGAGAACTCCTCTTCCTCCCTGTGGGGCCGCAAGTTTGAACAATGCAGCCACAACAAAATAAAGAGTCTGTTGTTAATTTTAAAAACGTTTCTATATATGCTTCATGTAAGCACTTATTTCACAGAAGAAACACAACATTTTCTAGACTGTAAAGCTGAAACATTTCTTTGGGCATGCTGTCAAGATCATCTATTTGAACTAGTGTCAGCCACCGATAGAAGCTACACAATACGCCAGTTGTTTCCATTCGATAGTTTACTGTGTACTATAAATAAGAATGCACAAAAGAAGAAAAGATGCAATTGTGTTTCATCTTGGACAGTTAAATGGAGTGAATTATTTCTGGGTTTAGATTTCTCTGTATACTTATTATATTGTGGAATTATTTTTCTCAAAGCTTTCCATCAAAATACAGAGCTCCAAAATCACAGTTGACATAAATCACTATTGCTGTACTTACACCAGTGGATTTATGTTTATTTGTACAGTTGATAATTTGCTTACCAAGTTAATGTGCCTAGACATTGGCATCCATAGCTCAACGCTATTAAAATATTCTAGAACATTACCAGTGCATCTAAATAAAACCAGAAAACACTGTGACATTAGCTATTTTTCAGGTTTTTTGGTTTGGGTTTGTTGTTTTTTTTCCAATGGAAACACAAGAATTTCAACACAGAAGGTAATGCCTCCACTTATGGGGCGTACTGTGGCATTTTGTAACAAAGGTTCATTACACTAACTCATTTACAGTACTTTACTACAATGACATATGGATCTGTTGTTTTACTACTTCCGTTGGTTTACTTGTTAGCTTCTAAGCTTATATTTCAGCTTCCCTCACTAAAGTACTTTTTCAATCAATTTCCCTGTCACTCAAGTTAGGTGGGATTCCTGTCTCCAAGCTCTTATCATCTGAAAAGTGGCGTAATCTAGGCTAGTCATCCAGGTTTCCTCCGTAATCAGTGCAGAGGGACTGATAAACTGAAGTGGTGACTCATCTAATCCCAAAATGGTTGAATACAATAGGAGACAAACTGTCTTTCAGAAGTTTCTATCTTTCCCATTGCTTATATGAAGGTAACACCAACTAGATAAATTGCTGAGATGAAACACCTGATTTCCAGATAGCTAATATGAGAAGGAAAAAAGGAAATCTGATTAGTGATGGGAGTACAGTTTGGCTGTAGCTGATCTACCTTTAACCACGGTGGCAGCAGAGATGACAGCATGTACTGCAAACCCATCCTGGGCGAAGAGAAGGTTAACTCTTGGCCAGCTCCATGCCCTCTCTCTGGAGTCTGAAGGTACCAAGAACAGGTCAAGTAACTCGGCACCAGCCATGTGCTGCTGGAGCATCTAATGGGCCACCCAGGAGCAGAGGTCAGAGAGCTGGAAAGTGTAGGTTGAGACAGACAGGTGGTGGGCAAAGAGCAGTGGCAGCACTACTGCACACCACGCTGCACTGAACTGTGCACATACAGCTTTTATTGTCCTGGGGGAATCTGAGCACTCCATATTTCTCTGCAGACAAAATGCTACAATGCATGTTCACATCCGCTACAAGTCAGTATGTTGTCAAATAAACTTTGAGTAATATAGCTCTTCCTGATGCTTTTTGTGTTAAAATGAAGACGCATTAGCAGTAAAAGTCCAGGCTTCCCTGGCACACCCACTTGCTCTCTTCCAATTATGACAGCAATTAAAGTGAATAGCTCATGAGTTTCTCTGGTAAACGGTATTTGTTGGATCCAGTCATGTCAGCATATTACTGCCCTCAGCAGTCACTATAGTTTCTTTGCAGTAGGTTATTGCATCTGCAATAGGAGGAGCAAAAGTTAATGTATGTCAGCTTCTCAGCTGCTACAGCTCACTGCCAGACGCATTTGGCTAGAAGGATACTGGGTGACAACAGGGAGAAAAATGGGCTGAACACAATCTTCCAACCATAGCTCTTGTCAGCTACGTTTGCAGATTATTAAAATATTCATATTAATTTACAGAAAAGTAGTGAGGAACTGGAACTCAAAGAACTCAGGCTATATGCAGATAACAGCAAAAATTAACAAAGTTTTCATGTTGATTACCTACAGTTTGGGTCAATAACTGGGATGGACAAGATGTGTAGAATTAGGGGATCTAGCAAAAAAAAACTGCAACAGCCATTCAACCCTTCCACCATTCCCCTCCTCCTCACCCCTCCCAAAAAGACCCTCCTCCTTTCCCGGGAAGCGAGATGGTGACATGGCCAGTGACAGCACCAGAACCAGGTGGTGAATCTGAGGAAAGGCACCACAGAACTGCCCAGGTTAATGATTAAAAGCCATCTGATTGAGAGTGGAAAAGTCACTAAAGGAAAAGTATTTATGGTCTGGTTTTGCAACAAAGATGTGAAGCCAGACCAGGTACACAGAAAGACCATCAGAAGGTAACGACTGCAGTCAATTTTCCTTTCCCACCATTAAAATATTTCTGTTGTTCGATACTAAATAACATACAGTGGGCAGGAGCTATACACAGAACAGAGATACGGAAACAAAAACCAGATTATACTTTTGTTATATTTGATTCTAATTGACAGAAGAACAATGACAGGCATTTCTCCAGTATTTCGTAACTTGTTGAGAAGCAGAACTAATGAGGTTTGCTGGAATCAATAGTAGCAGCCGACAGCACTGGCCCCTTTTGGGCATGTTTTTCACACGAACCATGGTAACAGTGTTAAGTGTTTCCATTAACGTAACTCTATGTCACTTGCCATGCTATGCATTATTTAATGACCTTTCTCAGACATATAATTGCTTTTTAAAATCAGCAGGTGATTTGTAAGATTGTTTGATTGTATCCCTTGGAGTTGGCTTGTCATACCAGCCCACCTTTTTGCTGTTTTTAAGAGCACACACAGGAAGAACTGGCTAAATAGAGAGGGCAAGCGTTCACACAATGCCAAGACTGGAAACCTAGAGGGATTTCATAGTAATCTGATGCTCAGAGAGTGCAATAATATAAATGACCAGTTCAAAACCATAGAAACAGCTGCAGAGTTTAGTAAAAGGTCCTATGATTGTCTGTTAGCTTCTCATTTTGAACAGCAGATCATTTCCTGATGTTTTTCCCTGATTGATTCAATGGCTTTATCAGTTTTTAGTGACAGTATTTGATTTCTACATCCTTTTCAAAGTTTCAATATAAAATCAGAAGCTTTTTGTCAGACTTGGTTGTCATCCCTCGTTCCTTCTTTTCAGCTGTGACTGTTTATTTATTGAATTTATTCCACCTACCCTCCAGCTATTAGCTATATATTGTCTCCATAGCAATCCCTCTCTTCTCCTCAGCACAGAAGCAAAAGGAGAGGGTTGGTAATTGTGATTTTAGATGCAAGGTGTCATTTGAATGCTTTCAGGAGTGCAAACAGCAGGGGATTATGGCATTTCTGACACTTTTGGATAGCATCACTGGGTGCATTATTTTTTCCATATGCATGTTTTATCAACCATTTGCAAATTTTAATATTTCTTGACTTTAACATTGCTTTTGCTCACATTTTATAATCATTAACAATATGAACTTAATAATACCGTGGTCGCCTCTTCAGGCTGCTTCCCTTGGGCAATTTCACATTTACGCTACAGGTCTTAAGAGGCCTTTACAAATTATCCTTCCCATAATGTGGGGAGAAATCATCTGATTAAAGTCCCAAACTAAAAGGTTCTCCCACAAACTTTTGCCATATCTTTACCACCATTTGGGCTTTTTTACAACACACCTAATACTGAGAATATGAAGAAAGTTTATTTTTTCTCCACAACTGACAAGAGTTTCTATTTTTCCTTGAATCATTCCCTACTTATCCCATGCTTATGAGAGAATATATTGTTGCATGTGTATGTTAACAACATCATCCAAAGGATCATAGTTTCTGCTTCCATGTGCAAACAATCTTTGTGTATGAACAAAAATGACACCCTGCATTTAGAGCTTATTGCAACAGAGTAAGCTGGGTAATGTACACATTTATCACTGATTGAAATGTTACCAGATTAACAGCTGAAACAGTAATACCTGTGTCACCATGAAGGCTTTTTTATTTTGTATTATTATTTATAGAGTGAATTAAGCGTGGATGGTTCTTTAGAACACAATGAGCTCTAGGATATACCTTGGATAGTTTGCTCTCTAGCACGAGCCTTAATTAAATATTATAGATAGAAACATGACAGTAGGGGCAGACAAGTCTATATACAAGAACAGTTAGCAGTAACTAAGCCAAAGAGGGTTGACAAACTGAAAATTGATAGAAAAGGTAGTTACTTTTCATATGGAAAAAGTAAGCTATGACCCAAAAAAAGACAGTGAATTACAACATCTTCCAACTAGGAAGAACCACAAGGGAAATTTAAATAGAGCTTAATGTGAAGTTCCGCCAGCATTATAAGACATCATTTTGAAAACCACAGCAAAGGGTACTGTGGTATTAAACACGATACCTTATTTCTCAAAGTTGATACAGGTTCATTCAATCAAATTAAGGAAAAATGATTAGATATTTGTAAACTTGCACTTTTGCTTTGCCTTGAGGTAAATAAAGCCCACTATCAGATACTCTGAGCAGCAAGAACATTATCTGAAGTTCACTGCAATTCTTTAAATATTCATTATAAATTCAGTGAGATCAAGATAAGGGTCTCAATAAGATCGTTATGTCCTTTCTCTTGAAAAGTACTACAGTTTGGGGGAAGCCTTGCTTTTATCTCCATATCTTTCAGCTTATTCTCATGCAAGTTCTACCAAATTTTATGGGATTTTGGGATATTAGAGTTGGAAAGGTCTTTTATTAATCAATAAGTATATTAAACAAAATTAAAGAAGGAAGGATTAGGCTCTTGACTATTTGTTGTCAGCCACTGCTCGATTGCCTTATGATTTCTTTATGTGTTTTTGGCAATTAACTTACTCAATACTACTTTCATAGTGAGCATGTTTAATACTATCAAGGACCTGCAATTCCACAGCTCCACACTGATACACAGAGATGAGGCACTGGTTAAGTTAAGGACCAGGTATCAGGGTTCTGCAAAAAGATGTAGCACCACTTATTTATTTCCCCAGCAGTCAATACAAAGAAGAGTCCACAAGGAGGGAATGAACTTGGAAGAGCAGAAAGAGGGTTTGGAAACAGCCACCTCTAACAAGAAGATCAAATTGCAATTTATCTTCACTGTTACTTAATAGTAAGGAAGGATCCATGGAAGAGTTAAAGCTTAAATCTTTACATAATTACTATGTTGAGAGATGGAAGAATTTTGGAAAAATTCCCTACCTAACTAGGTTTTGGAAAAAAAAGCTCTGACAAAAAACAACCTTGAGGGATTAATTAGTATCAAATTCAGGACAATCATGTTGGTAACAGGCACCAATTGACAACTTCAGCTATAAAAACATTTCTTATTAAACAAGACTTGTTCAATGTGCAGTATTGTTTTGAATCAAATTTAATTTTCACTCATCTTAGATTCAGTCTTTTGTATGCTTGTTCCACAGATTGACAGTGTACATCTTGGCAAAAAGAAGTAGCAAACCAAACTAGCTACCCTCGAAGCAGAACTGCATTACAAGTAATAGAGGCCTTTGTTATGATTTAGGATAAAAAACTGCTTCTTGATAAAATTCACCACTGTAATTCAATTTATACATATTAAAAGCAGGAACCTAAGGGCAGATATGGAAATCTTGGTTTTAATACAATGTATAATTCACTTCTTTACTACTATAGAGTATTTATGTGGATTTAACAAGATGTAAGGAAAAAAAAAAGATCAGGGAGAATAATAAAACATCGTCTTCAGTTGAACAAAATCAAGAGACTAGTATTTGTAGCATCAGTTTGTATAAACAAACCATTCACTAGCCTCACTTACAAAAAAGTTTCCTTGTTGATGTGTTTTTACATGATTGTTCATTACAATATTTTGGAATATTTACTGGAGAACATTAGGGGCCAGCTGTTCCGAAAGAACGGATACCAAAAAGGAGAATTAATTTGAAATTATATTACAATTATTTTATTTCAATAATTCACATTCTTGGTCTCATCCTGGAAGTGAAAGGGAGAATGCAAAGGAAGACCATAAATTATACTTAATATCAACAGATTTCTTTTCAGGCTACAGTGAAAAAATAATAATAGACATAACAAAGAAGCTTGTGCTATAGCTCCCAATGCACCATATATATATATATATACACACACCTTTGTATATATATATATAAAAAAGGCTTTTTAGTGTAGTTTATTTCTATATATAGAGAAAAACATGTATCTGTAAAGTTTTTGGCTTTTACAGTATAAATTAAATACACTGAAATGCCACAGTTCCATGTAGTTTGAGACCTTATTACCATTGGAAGAAGAGAAAATTCACACTGCTACAATGTGCTATTTACCAATGCAGGTATATTTTTTCAGATCTATTGTTGATATTTTTCTGTGAAATTACTGTTTTGGCATAAGAAAGCAAATAAGCATTAACACAAAGTACTAAGCAACATTTTTTGCAGTGGAAAAACCAGGAGGAAATGCAGAGGTGACAGGACGCTAGCAGTGAGCTAAATTATTTGGATTTGTGAATTCTGGAATTCAGTTCTGTAACTAAATTAGTCTACAGCTATTTTAAAGGCATAGTAAAACACTTCTAAATAAAAACACATGTATTTCACATAGGTCAATAGCATATATGGCCACTAATCTGCAGTTTCATAAACCATTTACAAAATATTGCAGAAGTTTGTGCAAACAGGTGTGTCAAAGTTTTAAGACCTCCCAGATTTCTTATTTCGGCCTTTTCCAATCTTCCTATTAGTATTTAGCTTTCAGACTGCAAATCAATATTTCTTAATTTGAATATAATTAATTAGAAAATTGATCAGCATCCTGAAAATGAAAGCTTTTTTGTATGTCTGTCTTTTTGGTTCCAACTTCGCTAAATGCGATTCCCATTTTGCACAAAGCCCAACATTTCTGTGTTGGCTGAGCATGACCCATCTGCATTATGCAACTGTCAAAAGCCTGTCTTGGCCTTGGATCCTGTTGAAAGCAACTATTGTACTGAGGGTCACTTGCCATTTTTATGCAATTGTCCAGAGAATGTCCTAGTTCACATTTAAATGACTCTATGATACAAAATTTCTCCCAGCATTCAATCAGGCTTTTGTCTTGCTCTGAATGGATCCTATTAAAAAGCAGAAATGTATGAATAGAGAGATACCCCACTGCCTGCTTCAGCCCACCAGAAGCTGTAACATGCTCGTGAATAAACAATATATACATACATATATAAAGAGGAAGTTAAAATGAAACACTTTCGTGTGAAAAATAACATTTATATTTGGATAGGCTAGGCTTGTGTGGCCAGGTCACTACTGCAACACCTATTCCTGAAAACCCACCCTTTGTACGGTACGTTTATTGTTCCTTGTCCCTGAAATCTGGGTTGTTTGCTCTCTTATTATGGCCTTAAATAGGGCATAGCAAGCTACGAGCATTCATTACTGTTCTGTGGTGTGGACACTGGCAGAGGGTGTCCGGGTCACGCAGACAGTTTCAGAGGAGCTGGGAGCCCAGGCTGGAGTTTAGGCAAGTCACCACAGCACGCCCGACCTCGTAAGCCCTCCCTGAAGCACAGTAATGCAGAGCAGTTTTCTTGCATGTTAGCTCAGAAATGGCTGTGCTGCTGAGCACTGCACCGCGTGGGCATCCCCTGAGTAAAATCAACGCTCTATCAGTGCTGGTCACAGTGTCCTTTGTCTCTGCAATCTCCACGGTCAATCTGGTCAAATCCATCTCTGCAATCTCCATGTATTTGCATCACATGTTCACTCATGATGCCGTAACTGGAGAGCGTTATCTGCTCTCTCCCCAGCTTTCATTATCCTGTTTATCGATCGCGTATACTGTCCGCTTTAGAGATCACACGAGAGACTGAAGCGTCAGACGACTCCACATAATAATACAACTACAGAAGTGATTTGTCAATGCCAACACCAGCTTCTCTTTTCTGTCAGTCACCAAGTTCTAAGGCTCAGAACCAAAATTCAGCTGCCAGATCTAGTAAAAGGCTTGGTAAATCTGGTGGATAGACCTGTACTGCATTCTCACGTGTGCATACTTCTCTTTTCCAACGGCTTTTAAATTATTTTTTAATCAGCAACACAAATCAGGCTTTGAACTATACGGCCGTAGGCTAGCAATGAGCTGTAAAGGAGTTCAAAGGAACATGAAAGTTGCCAGGTACCTCCGCTGTGTTTCATAATGAATTAAAAGGTTCCTTTCATTCAAATTACAGAATTGTGTATCACAGCGCTCTGTAACAAGTCACACAGCTGTAGTTTAACTAAGGGACAACCATGCTGTGTTCCAAGTCAGCTTCACTTGCAGGGTCTTTCGCAGGATCCCATTAAGGCAACGTGTCATTTCTAATTAGAAGCGATTTGTTACAGCTCTTTGCTACATTATTTTATCACAGATAGGCTGACATTAAAGAAGTATAAAAACCAGATGATCTAGTTTGATTTTCCATCTATCACTGACCCTCAAATTATGTACTTGTTATTTGAGGTAGAAACTTCCCTCAGTCTCCTCAGCACGTTGCCTGGCAGGTAGTGAATTCCGTTTTTTGGGTCACTCACACTAGCTCTGCAAGTAGCGTTTCAATACCGGTCTCATAAAAACTTCAAGAAGAGGTCAAATTGCCTCTTCATACACTTATTGTCTGTTTAGCTATATAAACATATTCTTTTTTTATTGTATCTGCCCTGGTCTCATCATTACTTAACCTTTTGTTGGCCTGTGTGTCCTGTGCAAGTTTTATCAGCTATGGTATGATAATTAATTCAAAGTTATGAAGCACGATGTTGAACAGATTAGAAATGAGTCCTGTTTTCTGCAGAACCCTTCTACAAATCCCATCCACTGGTGAAAATCTGCACATAATATTTACATAAGTGTCACAAATGACAAAAATACTTATCTATATATAGATCTAAAAGAAAACATATACATTTTAAAAATCTGCCAGCTCACCTCTCTTAAATATCTCTAAGATCTGAATCATGGATAAAGCATATTGCTGCATTTCCAATCTGAATGTCATGGAATACTTAGTCAAAAAACTTGTAGGATTTCATTTTAAAAAAATACTTCTTTTTGGAGAATAAATTCAGTGAAATGCTGATTGGAATTATTCGTACCTTTTAAATCATAAGGAAGTGAGTTGTATATCTGCTTTCTGTTATTTTGACTCAGGCTGACCAGCCTATGGTAGCAGGGGATATCTTAACAGCACTATTTCAATGTTAAGATAATTTTTTTTAATATAATATTTATATATATATGTCATCCTATTGCTACTTTTTAATAGATAGTACAATAACTTAAGATCTGGTTTTGTAGGAACAGAAACTTGTTGTAGAAACCTACTATTTATACATTAATTGAACATACTTCAGAATATCTACTGAAATGAAAAAGCACAATATAGCCCAAACTCATGCTGACTTTGCCCAGCAAAAACAAGGGTTGTGATGGGACTTACTCTTATTTTGCTCCAATATGCAAAGGAAGCGTACATCAGTGAGAGAGAATTATTTAAGATGAAAGAAACCTACCAAATGGGGCAGTTCAGAACATATGAGAGTATAATAAGGTTTTCCAGTTTGGAGTTTTTTTTGTTTCTGATTCGGTTTTTATTAGTTGTTTTGTTTTTGTAAAAATGCAGTTTGTGGATTCCAAACCGTTTTGCTCACTACCTATCTGGTTTCAGTCTAAGCTGGCAGGTCTGCTCTGAAACCAGTGGGAGACGGAGGGACTGCTGTGAGCCACAGGAAGTGGAAACTTGTGAACTGCAGTTATTCATTGGCATAATAGTTCTTATCCATCAGCTGAGGAGCTGCTAAGAATTGTAATGATTTCTCTGCTGACAAGTTTCAGCGAGCAGTGAGCCCTTCAAGTCTCTGTGTTTCCTGGTAATAAGCAGCACTTGGAGTCCACCAGCCACACCAAGTGCCTTTCCATAGTCCACCTGCCTGGTCACACCACAGAGCACACCATCATGATGGCATTTAAACCATTGCTACCTTCCTTTTGTCCTGCAGACAATGACCCAGCACCTTACCTGCTGGTACCTCCATTCACGATCAGCCCCTGATCTCGATCTCTGTATCAGAACGCATTACTCTGCTCCAGCTGGAGCTCACCCCTTCTCTGGACACAGAATCACAGAATCATAGAATGGTTTGGGTTGGAAGGGACCTTAAAGATCATCTAGTTCCACCCCCCCTGCCATGGGCAGGGACACCTCCCACTAGCGCAGGTTGCTCAAAGCCCCATCCAGCCTGACCTTGAACACCTCCAGGGACGGGGCATCCACAGCTTCTCTGGGCTTCATCACAGCTTGCCTCTGATGTCTCTGACCCCAGCTGAAATACTTTACTTTCTTTAGACTGCCCTAGATCTTTTTCTGACCATAATTCTAGGTCCTACTAATTTAGGGAATTGTTTGACTTCCGACTCCTTTGCCTCTAATTCCATTTTCAGCTTTTTTAGCCAGCGAAGTACCTTGTGGGCCACATTGCAGGACTGACTTGGATTGCGTGACCGTGGAGTGAGTTTCTGTGAAAGCCCTAGGCGTGAGGGCAGTGGTCATTCCGCACACAGCACTCGCATGCTGCAGTAACAAACAGTACTCAGTCCTTCCTGTTTAAATTCCTGATAGCTCTTTCTCATCTGAAAACATTTCCTGTTTTTGTTCCCTTAGACAGTTTTATCAATACATGGTTTTCTTAATCTGGGTTCCTCAAATTCTTGCAGCAAAAGCTCACAACTCAGTTTTATAGTCCTGCTTCACTGAGGGAAATATCTGGATCTTCCAAATGCCTCTCATGAGAGAAGCTGAAAACAGCATATACTTGCTCCAGAATAAAGCCAAAGCTCAGCATGATGGATAAACTACATAGAATAGTTTGCCAGATTATTCAATCAGGTGATTTTGTGACAGACGAGGAAGAATTATTTTTGCATACTGGAGAGGAGAAGAAATTATTTTGTTAAGCAAGGTTTTTGTTTCTAGATTTTTTCACCACTTTCTACCAACACTGTGTAATCCAAAGTTACGTCTTACGGATATTGATGACAGCGTTCTTCTCTCCTTACAGGGGATCCGGGACTTGGTATTTATCATGTTGACAGTATTTCCCTAAGGTATATTATTTCTATTGCTAACCATAATATTTTTAAAACAAAATATTACTGAAAATATTTCCTTGGTATTTTACAGAAAGATTTTATGCCCATTTCAACAGTGCAATTTTATAAAAAACATTGTTTGTGTTACTTGATTTTATTCTGTTCACAGAATTGATTCTGCAAACTTTATTAATGAAAAAACCTTCTGTCAGAATCCTCCTCTGGTCCATGTGATATTTTTTTGGGTGAGATTTAAACAGATGAACAGAATGCTCCAAGGCAAAACTTCATAGCTTTCAAAGGGAAAAATGTAATTTATTACACCGGGCACCATTAGACTTAATGCATTATTCAGCTAAACACCATAATGGCATTCAATTCACAATGAAAATTAAAAATTAATAACTTTGCAACCATTGATTTTCTGCATTCTGCACAGATACTGAGAAAAGTGAACTAGTCTATTTTAAAAAAGTAGCAGCTCATTATTACTACGAGCTTTAAGGACACTGAACATGTAAACAAACAATAGAATGAATAACATTACCCAGGCAACATGGACTAATTTGATTTTTATATAAAGTGAAGCAAATGCCAAGGCAAACAAAGGAGCACTGAAATATAACCAAGCACAGGTTGGGTTTACTTGTTCCTGTTTGGAAGATGAAGGAAGAAGCATTAGAAACCGCTATTTCCTCTAATGAGGCTAATATCTGTTTTGCTCTGAGTAATTATTCATTTCATATAAATCAACAAAATACAACCCATCTTGCCACCACATTAGAGAATATCCTGCATATTTATCCGCATCTCTGTAATTACAGGAAGCGTTCTGCTTTTTTTAGGCAATTTAAGGAGAAACTTAAATGAGAAAATTACTCAGTCCGCAGAAACACAAAATTTTGAATGGAGATGGAAATGAACTCAGATGTTACAATTTCAAGGCCTCAACTATGAGTATATCTTTCCTCCCAAATCATTTAGGATCTGGTTTTAAACAAAAAAGTTATAATGACTTTTTTCATTTACCCAGTAAAAACAATGGTTTTGCAACACAGCAAGTGTCAGCATAATCTGCCTGACTACTTCAGAATTCTGGAAGACACTGAGCACCCTGGCTGTAGATCAGGAATGCACTTAAACACATGTATAACAAAGCACTCGAGCAGTTCCAAAAAGGAGGTTCTGGCTGTGCTGAGGTACAGTAACGGTAAAGTAATAGTTACAGTAACATTTCCATTGACTTCAGTGTACCCAGGATTTGAACCATCAACTTTGTTGTTTCTAATAAACCACTTTAAACTGAGGTTTGTTGCTTTATTTAGATCAACTGGTGTAGCCAAGGAAAAAAAAGACAACCTTTAGGGCACACAAGCCCTTCTTCAGAAGTGGTAGAATAGATGCAAGTATAATTCTGGATTGAATCTGGAACCTTGTATGACTGAGAATGAACAGGACCATTCTGGAGATTCAGCACACATGTAGACATAAAACCACAGCAAAGGCCTTCAGATCTGCTTCATGTTGCTGCTCAGTAATAATCACTGAAAGGAGGTAGGCAGTTTTACAACTTCATTTCTTCTCCATTTTCTGTAATCAAGAGAATCCCATAGAGTCATACCAAGAGAATTCCAAGGTCTAGTATTAGGATTTATGGTTTTTATGTATTTAGGGCTGGAGCATCTCCCCTTTGAAGAGAGGGTGAGAGAGCTGGTGTTGCTCAGCCTGGAGAAGAGAAGGCTCCAGGGAAACCTTTTAGCCCTTTCCAGTACCTAAATGGGGCCTACAGGAGAGATGGGGTGGGACCCTTTGTCAGGGACTGTAGCGATACGACGAGGTGTAATGACTTTAAACTGAAAGAGGAGAGATTTAGATTAGATACCAGGAAGACATTTTTCACTCTGAGGGTGGTGAGACACTGGAACAAGTTGCCCAGAGAAGTCGTGGATGCCCCATCCCTGGAGGTGTTCAAGGCCAGGCTGGATGGGGCCTTGAGCAACCTGGTCTAGTGGGAGGTGTCCCTGCCCAGGGCAGGGGGGTTGGAACTGGATGATCTTTAAGGTCCTTTCTAACCCAAACCATTCTACAACTCTATGTCATCATGCCTGGGGAAGAAAAGGATAAGCTCACTTTGTCATATATACTTCAAAGTTATTTTACTTGATATTTATTGATCAGGACTCACAGTTATTCAGCACTTTAAAATGGAAAGACTACTGCCATAAGTCACACATGAATGTTTGCAAAAATAAAAAGGATCACTTATTTAAAAATTATTTTTCATTTACATGTAAACATCGCGTACCTTTCATTGGCAAGAAAACAAGTAATATTGATTGGATAACATGGTCATAATCTACTCCATTCAATCGATAGACTTTACCTAAAATTTATTTTAAATTTGCAATTATTGAAAGAGTCTCTGAATCTCCAAAAGTAATCAATTGATATGCTTTGTCACCAAAACGATTGCTGGAGTTGTGGTATAACTAGGAATGAAAACCTTGTTTAAATACATTATAGAATCTATTTATCACAATAAGTAATGTTTTTATGTAATTTTCAAATGCGGTAAAAGAAAACAGACTATTCAAGCTACCTACTCCTAAAACCTGCCCTTCAGAACACATGTGAAGACAGTAGATATGACAGTAAAAAAGTTTTATATTTTCTTATAGCTACACTATGCTTATGTGAGAGAAAAATGGAACATTCCTGCAGTAATTTTCCTGAATGCCTTGTTTAGTATAACATCTTAGTTGCTTCACTCACTATACTTTTACAGATCTCGAATAAAGGTGTTTATCTTAAACTAATATAAAGAGACACCAACTTATGATGACCCAGCATAAGTAAGAATAAACATTTTACTGATGGATATTTTTGCATAAACACTGATGCCTACTTCCTACAATTCAAAATTGAAATAGTCACTACAAAAAAGATTTACTAAGATTTTATACAAGTAAAATGATAGCCACTCTATATTTTTTGTTGATGTGACAATTTCACATGAATATACATATTCATGTATATAACTTTTACTCATATATAATAACATGTACAAACACAACACTTAGTGGTTCACAGTGCTGTTTCACACTTACTGTGAAAGAATTTCAATTTATCTATACCTATAAAGGAACAAAGAATAATATAACTGCCCAGACCACATCACAAAGAGGCATGTATTTCATAGTATTACATGTCTACCTGACTTTCTGTGGGTAATTTTACATATAATTCATTTCTGCTAAGCATAGTAAAGGCTTTATGTTCTGAAGTTTTACAGGATTTTGTGCTGGCCACTTAGCACTACGGAAACAAATGTGTGTGTATCTGTGTCTCTGTCCCTCTCTTACAAACTAATATAATCTTTATTAATAACATGCTCAATTTTTCAATGAGTTCTTCTTTCGTTTATTTATGTTATGAAGTCCATATCGTGATTACTTCATTTACAGCTCAGGGTTAGAATGGACAGTAGATTATACAGCTTCTTTTGCCATAACTATTCAGAATTAAGTTCTAACAAGATAATATTTCAAAAACACGCAGACTGCACAAAAAGAAACCTGCTTTGCTGAACATTTGCTCCTGGATCTATCATATTCTAGTAGGGGACCTATCTACACTGAAATCATCAATTTACAGACTCACACAACTCGTTGGAAACCTGATCTTTTGGAAAGGTTAACAGTATGAATTAAATGTCAGATTTCCCTCTGCCCCATTGCTGAGCCTTCTCCTAGCAAAATACATGCAGTCCACCTTCAAGGACCTCTGGATCACACTGCATGCATACACAAAGCTGATTCTCCTCCCACACTAGTGTAATTAGCACTGCTTTCATTAAAATTAACAGAATCCTCATTGTATATTTCAGGGCAGCAGTGAGTACCAAGTACGTGGCACTCACTGACTTACATGGCGTGTGTCTCCTCTCCCTCCCAACAGCACCATTCTCACACAACATACACCTTGGAATTTCCTTGGAATCTTCCAAGACACTGACAGTAATTACTTGCATCCATATCAACAAGCATTGTTGGTGTTAGTATGCTACTGAGTTACAGCTTTATGAATTCAATATTGTTCAGCTACAGCATCAAGAAACTTTAAAAACTGAACTTGTTTTGTGGTTCCAAGAAAAAAATAATTTTGAATCAAACATACAAAATCTCTTAGTCAAAAAGGCCCTTCACAGAGGCATTGCATGTGACACCTGAGGTCTGCCTCTGTCACCTGAGGTGACATTGCTAACAAGGACATTATCATAGCTAGTTAACATCAAAAGGATCCACTATTAATTAATCACACTGATGTGAGAGGAGAATCAGCTTTGTGCATGTACACAGTGTAATCCAACGTCCTTGAAGGTGGACTGCATGTATTTTGCCAAAAGATTCAGCAATGGGGCAGAGGGGCATTTGACATTTAATTCATACAGTGGATTAGTATTTGCTTTGATGTCTGTTTAATTGTTTTCTCATCTGTTTAAATTTCAAATAGTGTAATACAGCTTCTTCCCATTGGTAATGATTTAGATACGGTGCCACATGGGACCCCAGCATCGCATGGGAGGCCTAGTTAATCAGAAAATAAATGCGCGTTACTAGAACTGCAAAAAAGTCAAAAAGCTGTCGAAAAGCATAACTGCAATATACACACTTGCAAAGTGAAGCAGTAGTACAGAACAGGATACCATGCACTGAATCTTAGGAACATTTTTTTTTTCTTAGCACAAAAATTAAATAAATTAGATGAAATGTTATTTAGTTTAGGCATTGAGTTATAATTATGCATATAGTTACATGCTTTATTCAGAAAGCATTTTATCTTGGTCTGATCACTTTTCCAAAGATAGAAATTCAAATTCTTGCCCATTTTCCTCTATTTCTCTCACAACAATTGTATTCAACTTCTCATATATGATTTTGCGTACCGTGCCTCCTTAAAGATGAGAGCAAATAAGGTGGCTGAATCACATAATTTAAATCAAAATCTGAAAAACAGAAAAATAGAAGGTTGAAGGCTGATCATTATCCCCTCAAAACACTGTATATCCAGTACCAAACACAAGAAGTTCTATCTATTAAGCCCATGCAGTAGCAGCTAAAGATAATCTTACAGAAAAATAAGGCCAAGAGCAGGTGATGGGGACACAAAAGGAGGTCATACCAAACAACAGCTTTTTGTTGCTAAAGCAAGCAAAACAATAAAATCTCTTCAAATAATCCTCTCTGAGGAACAAGGCTGCAAAACACACAGCTTCTGAGCGATCTCCCAGCTTGTCAGATGAAGGGTAAGGCTGTACAATTTTAACTACAGGAATCAAATATACTATAACCATTCTGCTGTGAAGTAACTTTGATCAATAAGTTAGAGCAAACACATATCTGACATTTTGGAATAAAACTGATACATGGTGTACCGCCTAAATACAGACTATGTTTAACTATTTAACTATAGTTTCTTTTATCATGCAGTAGAATATTTTAGATTGTAAGAAAATACTTTAAGACATCATGTATGGATCTATACTAATCCCAGATATAGGTTCAGGCCTCCACTGCCCTACAGCGCAGCATCACATAAGACATTATTATCTGTTGTAAAGCACTCCACTGGCAAACTTTGCTCTGAATACTGGGAGTTTCCTGGCCACAAGTGAGTTAGAACAATTATTCTCCAGCCTTTTTGGGCACTGTAAAAGGAGTATATTATTCCATGATCCTGAGAGCTTCCACTGATGTGAAGTAACTCTAGAATATAATAATTTATCACCTGGGCCATTATTTCAGTAGAACTAAACAACTGACATTGGTGAACACAGCTGAAAGGATCTCTCATTATTTCAAAGGAGACTTTATAAGGAAATAATATCGGTGAATCGTATATAACCTGCAAGGAGTATTATTTCTTCTGCTTCTCTAAAATTAAAAACCAGTAAGAACTGGCTGCAAATTTCAACAAAAGTAGCATGCATGTCAGAGAAAAGATATGCAAGCAGATCTTCAGGAGACACCCTGTTTTGGGTAATGTTATTCATGTACAAAACAGTACACCTTATCCTCAAGATTGTAATAGGAAAAAGGTAGTAGAAAAGTCCCTAATTATGAAATAAAGTGTTTTTAAGATAAATAGGACTAAAAGGATAATGTGTTTGTATTTAAAATTAGCTAAATGTGTAAAAAGGCAGATACTATACAGTTGTGTTTTCCTGCTATAGGGTGATGAAAACAAAAAAGGAACACGTATACCTATGGGCATAGTGACGTTAAAAGGACAAGGAGGGAAGAGACAGAACTGTAGCACACATTCTTAGTCAAAAGTATAAAAATGGGTGTGCTAGGCACAATTAAATGAAACAAAATCCATGCAAAGTTGGCATGTCCTACTTGTAGTATCTCCATCCTTATAACATCTCCCTCTCTATCACATATTTCCACCCACCATAGTCCTTCCTTATCCCTTGATCTGCCCACTTTCACTTGCCAATATCCAAACCACGTGTTACAATTTTCCATCAAGTATTACAGGAAAAACACCTTTTAATTTACCAAGTAATAGCTGAATCTGACATGAAGTATTTGTACTCTAATGCTAAAACACCTCCTAGACGGTAAATTTTTGAGTTTGTTCCGGGGCAGAAATTCTTGAGATCCTTTAGAAACAATCCTAAGGCCTCACTGGAGATGAACCATAGTGTAACAATTTGCCTTGTAGACTCTGGTGTCTCATGAGATGTTTTGACTGAAACTTTTTCTGAGATTCACAAAGTTTTACCCCCTATGCGGGCTCTTTTGCCTAAGAAATTCTGCAAAGTCATCCGTGTTTCAAACTGGCTGTTTTGACAAGCTGGGGGGGTTACAAAGTGACAGAGCTCAGCTGATCCAGCTGATCCTCCAGCTCTGAGGTCGGACCAGATGATCTCCTGAGATCCCTTCCAACCCGAATTCTCCCTTGATCCTATTATAAGGTAATAGGATCTTTCTTTTGCAATCCAAACGGATCAACATGTGCGTGGTGGGTAAAGAGCTGGAGACATGCGTATAGTTTTCTTGGGGGTTTTGTATTAAAGAACAAAACAACCCACGGACGGGGTGTAGATATGTGGTCAGTCCTACACTTGGGCTCTGAGAAAGCCGGCCTGACACGCAGAGAAAGTTGGCTGAGCAGTTTTGAGCCGTGGGCTGGGATGGCTTGGGTTGGCTTTCTTCCCGTGAGGGAGAAAAGCTGCTGAGGGGTGAACCTCCAGAGCAGAAAGCCACACCGCTGCCCCAGGCTGCCATCCCGGCCTCCCACTCCTGAGGGGACCACCGCGCTACAGCCCCAAGCGCCGGCGGGGGACGAACCCCGAGGGCCTTTGGAGGCATCTCAGCAGCGAAGCGCCGGGAAGCGAGCACAAGGCAGGCGGGGACGGCGACCGAGAGCGGGGCGGTGGCTGACGAGAAGCGGGGCGGTGGCTGACGAGAAGCGGACTCTTCCGCCTGCTCCCGCTCCCCGCCGCGCCTCAGCCCGCCTCCGCCTGTTGGTACAGCCGTGCCCGGCGCCCCCCCGCCCCGCCGAGGAATGGACCCGCCCGCACACGAGCGTTTAAATTCGAGCCCGCAACGGTTTTCCCCACGCGCCATTGGCCTGGAGCGGGCGCCGAGCGAGCGAAGGGGGGGGCGGGCGGACGCCGCCCGCCTCCTCCCGCGCGCCTTTTTAAACCTCGTTCACGTTTAACCGTTTTAAGTCTTTTAACGCTTCGGTTCCGCTCCCTGTCCGTTCCACCTCCCCCCCCCATCATCACCATTAACGGCTCGGTGATGCTGGGCGCACGCGCAGTCGCCCCGCCTTTCTCCCCCCCTCCCGCCGCCGTGTGGGCGGTGCGCGCGCCTCCGGAGGGGCGGGGGCGGTGTCGCGGGAGCGCGCGGGCGGCGGCAACGGCGGCCCCCGGTGCGTGGCCTCCTCC
>NW_015094506.1:47407637-47549684 GCF_001431845.1 Calidris pugnax
GAGGTAAACCGGGCGTGTGGCGCCTACGCCGCCGTTGCGTTTCAGGTGAGGGAGGGGGGGAAAGGAGACGGAGAGCGGGGAGGCACTCGCTCCCCCCTCCCTCCTCAGCGCCTCCTCGGCGGCCCCAGGCGCGAAACCCCGCCGCCCCGTGCCAAGATGGGCTGCACGCTGAGCGCCGAGGACAAGGCGGCGGTGGAGAGGAGCAAGATGATCGACAGGAACCTGCGGGAGGATGGCGAGAAGGCGGCCAGGGAGGTGAAGCTGCTCCTCTTAGGTAAGGGCTGCCGTGGGGTGAGGGTCCGCCTGAGGTAATTCCCCCCCCGCCAGAGCCCTGAGGGGAAGCGCTGCCCTGAGGGAAGGTGCCGCCTCGCCCCCAGCCCTGAGGTGGAGTCCCCCCCACCCCGTGTAGGTGAGGGCGGGCAGGTGCCCGCCGAGCCATCTCGCAGCCGTGGCACCGGGGGGTGGCTGAGGAGAGGGCCCCGCTTCTCGGGCTCGAAGGCGGTCGGGGGGCGGGATGCCGTCCTGGGAGAAGGTGGCAGAGGGACCGCGGCTCCGGCGTAGTGGGGTGTGTGCGCCTGGCCCCTCGGTTCTGGGGGTGAGGGGGGCCGTAGCAGCCTGTGAAGGCAGGTGGGCGGCCTCGGCTCCTTTCGGGGTTAGAGGCAGGGCCGTTCTGGGGAAAGGGCACGGCGCTGTTTGTCCCGTGTCCTGGCTCAGTGCGGGCCCGAACTTCCACATCAAAGGGCGACATCTCAAACTTTGGACGTGGATTCTGTGTACCTCTGCTCAGAGGAAGGCAATTTTCGGCTGGAGGATGTTTGCTCTTAACGTTTCTTGTAGACCCGAACGTCTCCTAAACTGTCGCTGTAAGATGAAAGTGCAGAAAGCGTCAAAGGAAGAGAAGGCAGAGCACCATTTAACTTTTCGTGGTGTTTTTATTTTCGTGGAAGTTACTTACGTTGCTGAATTCTTACAACGGGAAGTACAACCTGGATGGGGGTTCTAAATGTATAACGTAGTGACTCACATAAGATGCTGTCATGTGTTCTTGAGTCTTGCTCACAAGTACTTGAAAGCTAGTTTTTTGTGTATTTTAAGTGACATGCTTGTGTGTAAATATAGGTGAAATAAGCACAAGAAAAAAGGGTGTGTGGACTTCAATTAGAAATACCTTTGTGCAGGACAAAAACTGCTGTACAACTTGTGGACAGCTGAATGCTACAAGATTTGTATTGTGTTAATGTTGTAGGGATTTTTGCAGTATGTGCTGTATGGCGAAACCAGACTAGATTCTAATCCGGAGTTAAAAAGCTGTTGATTTGCAGCTTTTCCCCTGCTGCTCCTTCCCCTCCCACAGCTACGGTTTCAGGCAAACTTTAAACGACTGCCCAATGCCTCACTCCTCTCGACAATGATTTTGCTAGGTTCTAGTGAATAGAGCATGTAGACGAAAACACTGTAGACCTCTTAGATAACTTGTATCTGTTGTTAAATTCTAAAAAGCTCCAGAAAAGTAGAGGAAATTGAAGCACTTTTCATGTGTAGATGAAGAGATGAAACAAATCTAGTATGCGAAGAACAAATGTCCTAAAATAATGTTTATAGATTTAAAATTTCACTTGTGAGAGAAACAGTTAAAGCTTTTCTTTTTGTTCTGTTTTCCAGAAAGCGCTAGGCTTTTGGTTGGTACTGTGGCTACTCTTGTACACCTTTGGAATCCTCTGATTGTTTCATGGAAGGGTTATCCTGTATGTGATCAATAGCAGTATTGCAGAAGATGTTATTGTCTCTTTCCATGGTGGCAAAGTGATGCTTTGTATGTCTTCTGGCAAGGCATTTAAAATGATTTTTCAGTATTTTGCTGTTCTGCATGGAACTTCTAGTAGGTATAGTTTGGTAGTTGTCTTCATATCTTTCGTCATATTCTGTGGATATGGATAAAGTCCCTATGTATAAGAAGATGCTTTAAACTTGAGAATGAATTTTGTCACTATTTTCAGTAGTTTAATGCTCTTATGCATAAAGTCCTATGTTACGAGCTTTTATTTTTAAATTTTATAAATTCTGCATTTTTAATACAGAAAAGCTTTTGAGGAAAGCATGGGGTTTTTTTTCTGGATGTGGAACAAATATTCAAATACATGTGTTTTCTCATAGAGCTCTGAGCAGTAGCTCAGCTAGTTTGATATTTCCTCCTCCCCTGTTAGAAAGAGGTTTGAAAACTAGCTGGCTAGCTTCTTATAGTACCAGTGTTTGAATTGTTATTTAAACAAAAATTAGGTAACTTTTGTGTTTACTGAACTCAGAATGAGTTTTTGTATGTACATCTGTGGATGCATTTGTGTATTTCATGTCTTAGCAGTAAAGTTTTTCTGTTACTTTTCTTTGCAACTGTGTCAGATGTCTTAAATGTTATGTGAATGCTTTTCTGATGGCAAAACTATTTAAAGTTACTTCCACTAGAGTCACTTTCTTCTCACCGCTCACTTTCCCAATTGCTTGTTCAGCCCATATGTCATAGTTTATCATCTACTCAGTTGTACTCCTACATCTATTTATGGGCTTGTTCTGTTAAAAAGATACTGAAATAAAAGGAAAAGTACAAATTGTGGTTTGCTGCCAGGAAGATGCCATGTGTGAGAGGCATCTAAAATACCTTACTTATATAGAAAAAGGGCATGTAGCTGTATACCTGTTGACCCAATAAGACAGATTTATTCCAGCATCTATAAAAACTGTATTTTTATGTGGTGAAGCTTGAACTAGAAAGCTCAGATGAGGGAAACTGTGTTTATAAAATCAGTCATCAGTCTATTTCTAGCCTTTAAATTTGATTTATGCTATTATGTGCTTTTCTGAAGTTTTTTTCTTAAACAGGAAATTGCAGTGATTTAATTAAGAGATAGATGTGGCATTGCTGTACCTAGACCATGACTTTGTGAACAATATCACTGATCCCTGTTAGATACCTTGTTGTTGTTTCTAGGAAGAAGCAGACATATTTAAGCTGTGCAAAATACTATTGGTCTGGGTAATCTGACTTTCATCATATCTGTAAATTGGTGCATCATTTTTTACAAACCTGACTGCAGGTCATGCATCAGGTCTTGGAATAAAAACATTGAATTCTGAATGTTATCCATGTATAACAATATTATAACTCTGTAATTCTATGCAATTCAATGTGCTGTTCCAACAGCAGGAGAACCTTTTCTGGAAAATTCGAGTGCCATCTTCTTTTTTAGAAATAACCTGAATTTGAGCATGTAGATTGTAAGCCAAATGGAAAAAGTGTGTTTATACATGTAATTTGGTGATTTTATTTTTTAAAATCATTAAATAAATGGACTTCTTTCATTTAAAATTATTTTCAGTCTGTGTGACAAATATTTACATTTCATGTGAACTCGAAAAAAATAAGTGCGGTCTAGTATATTGTCCAACACTAAAAATTTGACATAGGAAAGTCTTTTCCTTAAGCACTTTAATATTTGCGTCAAGTTGACAGTTCCTAAACTTCTGTTTCCTAGTCGTTTGAAGGAATATTTTGTTTTATTGTATTTTTTGTTGTTGTTTCTTGTAGATAAGGTTATATACTTAGTGTGAGTGAGATTTTTTGAAAGCAGTGTATATTTTGGCTGGCCTCCAAGTAGAGACAGCAGTAGATACAAGTTGTTTTCCTCTTTCATGGTTCCTCATCTTAACTTTTAGCGTTCAACAAATAAAAATTGCAATGATGTTTGCAGAATGAATGTAATTCTACTCATGTTGGGAGCTAGTGATTCTGTGTGACTGATCTCTGTGCCCCATTAATATACATGTGATCCAGATCAGGTGTGGATTTGCAAGTACATTTCTGTTGAATTAGCTAAAGCACATAAGGCTGAATTTGTGCCAACTGCAGGAGAACAGGCAGTACCTCATTTAGTAGAAAGCCTTCTGGTACGAGGTTAACTCATCAGGTTTTATGAATACATTCTAACTGGCAGCATGAGTTTATAGGATTAGTGCTTTGTCTTGTGGATTATCACATTCTTCACCTAATATAGCAAATTCAGTGTTCAGGTTCTTAGTATCTTGAATGAAAAATGCCGTAGATATGTCGTAAACATTCTTTAGGAGTGAATCCTGGGATCCAGGAAGTCACAGGCCATATATCTGACAACTGTAGTTATCTGTCTTCCTTCTGGATAATCACGTTTTTAGATTTAAGTTCAATGGATAGCTTTATACTCATGACCAACCGAGCCACTTTGCCGTTCCTGAATAGAACCTTGTGATTCATACTGGGACACTGGCATCCTGCGTTCTTAAAGATATCCATTTTTTTCACTTAAGAGAGAGTACTGCTCTTAATCTTTTTCATTGCAGTTCTTCCTGTTCCTTAAGGCAGTAACTAGAACAATTCTGTTCCGTTGTTCTTCTAAATCTTTACATCTTGGGCATCTTTTTCTAGCTGTTTTTCTTTTGTTGCAGACGTGCATCTTTCTGTCTGCTCAGTCAACTGACTCCCACTGTATATACTCATCTTTTCAACATGATCCTTACAGTCCTTGGCAATACCTGCCTTCCTCCAGACCTGACTGCACATTGGACTAAAAAAATACATAGGTGTTGTTTGTACCATTACTTCTCTTGCCTTTCTCCACAGTTGCAGACAAAAAAGGCTTAGGAAGTCTGAACTTATGGGAGCTCTCAAAAAAGCTTTATTCTCACAAGCAAGTATTGCACATTTCAGAGATGTTGACCTCATCTTTCTAAGTTATGCCAGCCTGGCCTGAAATATTTCTGACAAAATATCTCCTGTCTCACCTTCAAAGGCAACTGTCTATAGTTATTTACAAAGTTTACCTCTTATTTAAAAGCTGATTTGTGGTACCTAAAAGAGGTGTTCGTTGTTTGGGCTTTGTTTTTTGTTTTTTAAATTGTTGGTCTTGTCTGTCTGCCCCGTCCCAACCCCCCATCACACGATTTTCTGCCTGTCTGCTTAGATTTAGCAGGAGTTCTGAACGAGGAGCTCTCTTGCTTTTCAGTATGGTACAGTTGGACTCTGGCAAACAATGTTATTCATGTGGACTTTTATAACTTCATTTAAATCAATGAAATCCTCAAGCCTTTGTACTAAATATAACAATAATTTTAAAGAACAAAGTCAAAATTACTAGATTCCCACAGAGTAATAATCCCCCTTGCTTTTGTGAAAGGAGGCTCATGGATGTATAGAAAACACAGCCATTCAGCTATGGTTATGTCTGTGTAATTGCAGTTTGGGTTCTTTTATGCTTGTCTCTTTTCTGTTTCAATGTTGGTGTAATAATTTACAACATCATAATATTGATCTTAAATGTGTATAAACTTCACTACAAAACAAATGATCTTTAGTGATTTTTGGCAATCTGTTGCATTATTATTTTAAATCTTAATTTTGGAAGTTTCTTTATAAGATCACCTTTTATGATTATTAGGTGATTTTAATTCTTTAACATTCTTAAAAAAATTACTTCTGTACATGTTGTTTTTAGAAGGGGCTGAAGAGAAACTGTACATTTTGTACTATGCCATGATATTAGTAATGGCGTCTTTGCTTTTTGTCTCGTGATTAAAAAGTTTGACTATGGATATATAAAAACTACTTTAACTTATCTTTTGCATCAGGCATTAAGTTGTTTTTTTCTTTTTTTAATTTTGTATTTTTACAGTTAGCAAACATTTTAACCTTAAAAGATGATTTTCCTTCAAGTTGTTTTTTTAAAACATTGTAATGCCCCTACCCTTCCCCCCCCCAAATTAGAGACCAAAAAGCTCTGATAAAGTACTTTTTGGTAAGCTATTCACTCCCAGCGTCAGTGGTACCTCAAGACTACATGTAAGTTCTGTAATACACTGACTTAAGTAGTTTCTTCCTACTTTTTCTGGCAGCACAGTTCATTGTATCATCATTGTGCTGATATGACAGTTTACTTCAGTCCTATGGATGATATTACTGAAATGATTCTGTATTTAAGCTAACCTCCTTTTGTGAAGTTATTTTTAACTCACTTCAGAACTAAAGTTTACAGTATAGCTCCTTGCATAGTTGTGTTGGCACAGCTTGAACTTGGCTTTGTGCTATAATGAGTTAGGCTGTACTGATTTATGTAATCGTATGGCCAAAGTGGATTATTCTTGTGCTGCCACGTTCTACCCTTTAGTTGCTTTGGTCCTCTAAGAAGAAAGACTTGAGTACTTGGCACATCCTAAGGTCTGGCTAAATATTCTGAAACCAAGTCATGGGTCTGGCTTCAGAGGGCATGAAACTGAAGTCAGTTTTGCTGCTGAGCTTGATGGATGTCTGCAGTGTTTCCTGTAATATGCAAATCTGGCAAAGGTCAGGGTAGAAAAATGGAAGAGATATTTAACATGTTCTATTAAGTGTGAAGTTTTTCTGCCATGGAAATGTTGAAATAAAGATCTGAATTAACTTGATAATTAGCTATTAAAAAGTTTTTTCCAATATGTGTCTAGGAGAACCTGTATTGATGAAAACCTGCTATTCTGAGGTTGAGTCTTAGTCATTGTCTGGCTTTACTGAGGTCAGCTGTTCTATTTATTGTGCTTGTTTGCTCAGTGTCCTACTGTTACCTTGGGCTTTGTGTAAATTACTGCTCTGTTATTCTGTAAATGAAACTTAGTTGGCTTCACCTGAGAGATTCTATATCCAAAAAGTATTTAAGTTAGTAAGGTATATATGTAGAGCAGGTGGAAAAATCAGTACTCTGAACTTGTAAGAGCAAGAAGTTTTGAGTGCACTATTCAGATAAATGCAGTTTTTGAAACGGCTCAACTTAGTGATGTTTCTGAGCAGAAGGATAATTACTCAAATTTATTAGATGCTTAAGGCAAAGATGAGCTCTTTTTGCTTAGATGCTTTTGTGTACTAGGAATATATGCGTTTGCAATAAAAGATTTTGAACTGTTGATCTCTTTTTAATGCTTAAACGTATTTTATTCTCCTAGTCCATTGAGTAGGAGCAGACAAGAAGTGTTAGAGTTGGGGATTTGGAAGGTGTTTCCCATTATCATGCCTTTGCCCTTGGTGTTTGCAAAGCTGTGGAGCCAGCTTCAAAATCTCTCGAATTGTCTATGACTTGAATATATAACAGGAGGGAAAGTATCATGTACCTGTTTATGCTGTCCCAGCAAAATGACCTAAAAATCACCTAGTGTCACAGATACCCATGTGCATTATTCTTTGATTTGAAAGTATGTTATCTGTTTGGATCAAATTTTGACTTTGTTTCATTTTGGCTAACTCCTTCCTTGAAAAACATATTTTTGTGTAATTTTTAAATTTTTCTGTTGGTATTCTCTCTGGATTGGGGGTAATTAACATAGAGCATTTAAGAACCAATTCTTTAAATAAGAGATTTGTTGTTTAACATGATAGTCATATAAATTGCTTTCCTTTCCTGGCTTTGGTAATTGAAGGGTCATTGAAGCTCTGAGTAACACAATTTCTTGTCTGTTTAGGTATCAACTTAATAAATCAAGTAGCTGTGTAGATGTATATCTGTATGTTTATAAGGACTCTATGTATTTATATTTAGAGATGCATGTGAACTGCAATACTATATGTACCTATATAAATTGATACTGAAATTAGAAGATACTTCCTGTAAAGCTAAAGGAATCAACACCATTTGTGTATACAGTGCTTCAATTTATGAAATAAACTCTACCTCATTGCTTTTTCATATATGCTTTTTAAAAATGTGGTATTGCATTGGAAGTGCGTAATGTGCTTAGCAAAGGTACCTGGTTAAATCTTTAGTGAAATATAACAGTATCTAGGCAACCAGAATGGACAGGAAGTCTTCACAATCATTGCTCTAAACAGATTGCTTTTAAAGAAGAAATCAATGTACTGTAATGAAAATTCCCGTTAAAGCTGTGAAGCAGGTTTATAATTCTTAATACCTTATAGAATTTAATATGGTCTGTTTCTTGAAATACTGTTAGTCACATGGCTACCTGTATCCCACCTTCCCTTTGCAAAGCTGATTATTTCTTGCATACAACTGTATGTTGTTTTTTACATGGGTGAAGCTGTTCTTCTTGTTTGGCTCATAATACCTGTTGTTATCCATCGCGATCATGAGGATGTTCTGAATCTCTGGGTTTTTTTAGTAGTTTCCAGCAAAACTCAAGAGGTTCTTGCCTGCTTTCTAAATCTGCATGAGAATGCTGGAAATACAGTGCATGTTGTCTGATACTGTAGTGACATAAGCAGGTGTGCCATTCTAGAAGCTCTGTGTTGGTAAAAAGGAGAGTGCTCTCACAGCATCAGGCTGAATGGTTTTTGCCCTTTCCCTGGCACTTTTAAACACTTAATTCAGTTTTGCGCTGGTTTAATAGTCTGATTGGCTGTTCTGTTTGGACTGACTTTGCTGCTAGAGTGGTCAGTTTAACTGATGTTTCATAATGGTCTGAACAAATCATGGTGAGGAGCAGAGATACGTGCCTTATGCAAATGGAGTACTGGAAATGCACAGCAGTGGGTGGAAGAGAACATGGGTGCAGAATAGGATTCTTTCTGCATTTCTGTGTCATTTGTTGTGGAATCGGCTTGGGAATAATGTGAAATTGTGCTCACCTGTGAGGTACGGTTGGTAGACACGTTAAACTATTCAAAACCCACTTAGTTTAAAACCTCATTGCTGGGACAGGAGACAATGCCAGTCTTTCTCAAGGGCACTTTGATTAGGGCACTTGATTGGAAAATCAAGGCAGGAGTTTGTTTTCATTCCAAGTCCAAGGAGTCTCAGGACTATGTTTCCTTATTTTTCTGAGTGTTCTTCTAACTTACAGGTCATAGGCTTGACTAGGAAGAATCATCTTCTACCTAGTACTTTGTGAAGAATACAAAATGGTAGTGGATAAGAAGAATAATTGCCAGCTTAGTGTCCAAACAGTAGAGAGGAGAGTGGAGACAGTCTCCAGTTAAAACAGTAAATTTGTACTAAAATTATAAACAGAATACAGTATGTAGTACTGGAATGTAATTTTAGAACTTGCTGTGACTGGAGATGAATGCCATAGCAAAATTTGGAGTAAACATGACAATTGTCTTGAGTATTTATAGATTTTATTTCATTAAATGTTATTTTGAATGTTCATTGATTTCCAAATCTGCCAGTAATGTACTGCACAAGGATGGACTGAACATAAGCTGCTAAGTCTCATTTAAGCGTTGTCTGTATTCTTTATGCATTAAATATTTCTTGAAGCATTTTGGAAGTGGATTTCTCAGCTGCATGCAGGTTCAGTTACTGATCCTTAATAAATCCCGTAGACTCTTAGCAAAACCATTATATGCTTTCTAAAGCTCTTAAAGACATTGACAGGGATTCCTCTAATATGCTTTAATGCCTTGGTGTTTGCTAGCAAAGGCTGTCATTTAATTCCTAGGTGAGAGGCCGCTTAGGTTACTTTCTCTGTCTCCTGTTCTGGAATACAGGGCCTTTTGGGGTTAGATTAGATCAGGCTTTGACAACATGTCTGAGGCCTAACAAGCTGCTATTTATTTAAGTATCTATCTTACTCCTTGCTTCTGGGCTTGTTAGTTGCAACTGCCTGTTTGAATGGGTTGAAGTTTTTATATACTTCAAAGCTTTCTCAGTTTAATTTGAGACCAGTTAAATACAAAGTCTGTTTAAACAACAAGAATGAAAAAGACAAATTTTTGGTTTAGTATTGTTAACCACAAAAAATACTCTAGTTGTAGGTAGCTTTGTGTGGAAAAATGCATGTGTGTGTGGCAAGAGTATGGTTGAGTATACACATGAACTTTCTTTCCTGATTCAAATACAAATAAGAGTTCTGAAAATGTTTGGTTTCGAAAAAGGTCAGTCTGGATAGCTAGATCCTTTTCATTTAACATCTCAGTCGTATCACTTTGTAAGTTTATTGGTGGAGACCTCTTGTAGTATATGCTTATTCTCCTTATTTTTGTGCATCTTCTCAAGCTACAAGGTAAAAAACACCCTTTAGTTAGGCATGGATAAGGACTGAGAATTTATGTGAACTAAAGGTTATTGCACTACTTTTACAATAATGGGCTAACTTTTAGTATAACTACGTTTGCCCTGGTACAAACTTTGACAGTACCCATTTATCTCATTTACAAATAATGGTGTTACCTGACAAGTAGAGCTTTGAATAAAATCAGTTGAGATATATACATGAGAGATCTTTTTCCTGGTTTGATATGAACGCGTGCACCTTGCTTTCTGGTTTTCCCAACTCTTTGTACAGGTACATAGTAATATGCGATAGCAGGGAAAGTTGGATCTGTCACAATTGTAGGTAATACAACAGCAGTGCTGGTCTGAATTGCAAGTGGAGCCTCAGATGAAAATATAATGTGAATTCTAAGTTCTTTATTGTATCTATCCACCAGAACAACCTGCATAAAGTCTGCCTCTGTCACAGTGGGTAATTTTTTGTAAAGTGTCTTTGATTGTGATTAATGATAGTCTGCTGAGTAGTAGATGTTCTCTCGGGTATCTTGGTCACTGAACCTACCATCTTAGGCCAGGCTGGATGGGGCTTTGAGCAACCTGCTCTAGTGGGAGGTGTCCTTGCCCATGGCAGGGGGGTTGGAACTAGATGATCTTTAAGGTTCCTTCCAACCCAAACCATTCTATGTTTCTATGATCTTTGCATATCATATTTATAGCTCGGTGAACAGTAAAAGGCCATGAAGGCCAACCACACTGCCAAGAAAAATGTCAGGGCACTCTGGATTTCAAAGGTTTATTAGATATATATTTGGAGGTCTGGATGAGGCAGGCTGTATTCTGTTGGCAGAAATTGACAGTAACTATCTTGGTAAACTTAAGATCCAAGAGGTGGTTCTTTTTGTTGGAGCACTCAGCATTTATCTCGTGCAGTGTAGTCAGGTACAATATCTACTCAAACTCATGTTCTAGAAGGTCTTTAATCATGTTTTTTCATACTTTGATTTCAAACTATGTAGCGATTGTTTCTGAACACATGCCTATGTGTGGAAGAAGATAATAACTTCAGTTTTTTTTTTTTACGTAACAAATTTAAATCTTATTTTAATTTTGAAAAGAAGATCAGTTATATGCTATTAGTGAAGTTTCATTAGAAACACTAAGTTTGTGGACTTTGAGTTTTGAGGAGATTCCCAAATCTTTTATAGGACAGTAGTGTGGAGGCTGGCCTTTGATACTTCTAAGTAGTCAACTGATAATCTTATCAAGGTACTGTCAACACTGACATTTTAGATAAACCTGAAGCCACACATGTTTTAGTCACTGTTGGTGTGGCATGAAGTTGCCAGGCAGCAACCATAATTACTATGTGTTTTTCATCTCTAAGTGTGCATCCATTCCCTTATTTAATTTCTGACATAAGTAAGAAGTCTATTTCCAAGTCTTTGAGTTTCAGTTTGTCATGGTCCTGCTGGGTTTGGCACCTCATACAAAAGAAGCTACGGCTATATCTTAATTAAAGAAACTGATTCAGAATTTAAACTACAATGGCACTGTCCCTCTGTAAGACAATGATGCTGTTTTTTTTTAAGAAATCTCTCCATTCCAAGGTACCATATTTACTTTTGAATGTTTCAGAGAGTTTCTGAAATCTGACGTACTGGTGCTCTCCTCTGTAGTGGGACAATGAATCCACAGTATGGTTATAGTATAAGGTTATAGTATAAGTGATGCACATAATGATAAAAGGATTCCTACTATACATCAGTAGCTCTACAGCCAGTAACTTTAAACAGTTGAGGGCTATAAATATAAGAATGGTTTTGAAGAGCTAGATGTATTCAAAATCTGCATGCATTCAAGTGTGTTGCACATAAAATTGCACACAACAAAATTTCTGCTAAGGTGTCTGCTTACTACGTGCATCAAATTCTATGCAAAATGAAGATTTCATAAAGCCTTTGTCATAAAAAGATAGTAAGCACTAATAGAAAATTTGAAATTGCTGAAATATCAATTAATACTTCTACAGATAAGGATGCGAATAGAAGTTACCTTAAGGTTTGCGAAATGGAGAATGTGCTTGTTTCACCATAACCTTCCTTTTTTTTTTTTTTTTCAGAATTCACTGTGTTCCAGAAGTTATACAGCATATAAACCCAAACTTTTTCTTTGTTCAATACTAAACTAATTAATATCGTCTTTTTCACTTGCTTATGTGTTTACTGTTGTAATAGCCTTGGTATCTAAGAAACTTAAAGCATTTTATTGGAGGTCTAGACCTGAATAAACACATAGAATGGTTTGAGTTGGAAGGAACCTTAAAGATCATCAAGTTCCAACCCCCCTGCCATGGGCAGGGACACCTCCCACCAGACCAGGTTGCTCAAAACCCCATCCAGCCTGGCCTTGAACACCTCCAGGGATGGGGCACCCATGACTTCCCAGGGCAACCTGTTCCAGTGCCTCACCACCCTCACTGTAAATAATTTCTTTCTAGTATCTAATCTAAATCTCCCCTCTTCCAATTTAAAACCGTTACCCCTTGTCCTGTCACTACATTTCCTGACAAAGAGTCCCTCCCTGGCTCTCCTATAGGCTCACAATGCTAATGTGAGTTAATATGCGATTGCTTCTTAAGGTAACAGTTTATAATAACAACTGTTTTCTTAAATGATGTTTTATATATAATATATTGACTCTTTTGTTGTGTGCTATTGAGTTCAAACATTTTCTAAGAGCAATACTGAAGACCTAGGAGAGAAGTAATTATTTGTAATTAATTCTTTATTTGTTAGGGAGTTTACAAAAGTGACAGTGATTTTATAGGTTTTAATGGTGCTTGTTCTGTAGAACTAAGCCAGCGTGCAACTACTGAAACCTTGAGAAATATCTCAGATCTTTTATCTGAGTCAGTGTCATAATTTTAGAATCTGTCACTCCTGTGGTTTCAACCAGTGATGTAATTTGGGTTTCACACTCTATTACTACATGGCTCAGTTACTGAAATATTTTCTGCCAGATATTATTCACACAACTTCTTATCTCATTCAAGGTTTCCTGGCATGTTCAAATTCCAGTAGCTATGGAAATTCCAAGACGAATGCCACTTTATAAGTAATGAGTACTGTCAACCTTTGGTTGACTAGATGAAAACAGTTGGGAAGGGAAAAAGGAACATAAACTGTCAGTGGCAGAAACCACCTCAGAATTAGAAGAGTACAAGAAGGTGGATAAGAAACGTGGCTGCTAGGTGACTTCAGAAAGGGGGAGTGGGGGCGCAAGACAAAAATAAATTTTGCAGGGGCCTGTAGTGGTGTGGGTGCTGGTGTCAGAGCATGTTTCATTTAGTGGTCAACCTGTCTAGTGAATGTGTAGCAACAACTTTCCACTGTTTGTGGGTTTCTTGTACTCGCATTGATGTGTTTTGAATATAGTAACAGTGATTAACATCTTGAATTCTTATTTAAGTCTCATGTCTGGTAATGTGTCATGAGGTGATAAATTTAAGAGATTATATTTCCGAGCTGTCTGCTTGCCATGTGCTTCTCGAAGAGTTTACTGGCCCCGTACAGACACAATAATAATCACTGGGCGTTTAGCTTGTGCTATGACCAGTGACACCTGAGGAACAGGCACCATTCATCTTGTGCCTTCCCCTGTGAAACACTAATATCTGACAGAAGACTGGGTAGGAGGGTTGTGGGGAGAGGATTTCACAGTAGGTGAATGTGAATCCAGCAATCTGAGTCAATGTGTTTTTATTTAAAATTTCATGGTGCAAGTCTCATGTTTTACAGTCTGAAAAGCTGACAAGCATCCACTGGAAGCTTTATATTAATTACTCTTGTCCATCCTTGAACTCTTTTCTGGCAACATGCAAGACTGTTCTACTGGTTTGTGGGTTCTGTTCCTTTGTCTGATTTAGTTGGTGGTTCAAAGACAGCCCTGGTCTACTCTTCAGTTTTTATCTATCACTTCTCTTCATCTGTTTTTTTTTTTTTTTTTTCTCCCAAAATTTAGTCTACAACTTCTTCTGTGTTAGTATTGCAAGGAGTATATTTGTGCTATTAGGAATTACTGCATTTGTCGGTTGGTTTCCTCCAAGGAGGAGTACTATGAACTTGAAGTTTGCATTGCTTTTTATTTTGGTATCTGATTAGTTTCTTCAGTAAGCAATTAGCAAATGCTTCAGCACTTACAAACAGTTTCTGTGCTTGGGTTCACAAAACATTTGTTCCAGAAATTTGTAGTTCTGGAATGCTTGCTATGTGGCAGTGTGTGGGATAATAAATCATGAGACACTGAGTAGTTTACAGTAACATTTTTGCTGACCTGTTATTTTTAATTAATTTATAAAATACTTGTTTAAGTTCTTTTTGAACAGAGACCAGCTCCATTTGGAAAGTAAAATAATATTGGATCTGTCTAAAGTGATGTTTGCTACAATTTCATAGTAGTGAGTCATAGAACCATAGAATCACTGAGTCTGTGTATTTAATATTTTTTAATAAGTTCTTGTGTAACTGGCCAAATAGCGGCTCGGGGAATCAAATATTGCTTTATGTGTTTTTTAAATCTATTTGAGTTTTGTTAGCCTTACTCACTTCCTTCAGAGTACTATACATGAGGTCGATCTGTTAAATGAGGGGTTTTTAAATAAGTTTTTTGTTTGGGTGTTTTTTTGGTTTGTTTTTTTTTAAGACATTGGAACATGAAGGTTCTTTGATTTTTCTCTCGACACTGGAACATGAAGGTTCTTTGATTTTTCTCTCTATTTCCAAAGTTGAAAGTTGGCTTTGAAAGAAAAATTATAATACAAATTTAGTCCCTCTTATTTAGCTGAGCTTCATGTTAACTGTGTGATGGATGGTGCAGTGGAGTTAAACATAGGGCCTGGTTTGGGTGCTAGTTATGATTTCACTGAGTGTTATCATAACTTGTGCTCCAGGATCCAGGTAAATGACTGGTTTGGATTGCTGTGGAAGTATTTACAGGAGAAGGTCGAGCCTGGTTACTAAACTTTGAGGCAGAAGACCCTTCAGATTACAGTAGAATCTATGTGGGAAAACGTGCTGGTTCCTATGTTAAATTGTTAAATTGTGCTGATTACGTTAGTGCAGCTTTGCCTTCACACTTTGTCAGTCTACGTAATGAAGCATTCTGGCAAGCAGGTGTAATAAGACTATTAGACCTAGTTGAAGTTACCTTCCTACTGAACCATGTGAATAAAAGTTGTAAGATTAAGATTCTGTGCTTTAAATAATTGTATTTTAATAGGCTGTGTTGCCCCCCCTTTTTTTTTTGAGGAGTGCACAAAGTGTGCAAGAGAGGTGAAAATACTTATGCATTATTAAAACTTTATTTTGTCAAAGTGACCTAACAGCATAGACTCTCATTTAAAACTAAATAAACAAAAAGTCCCCACCAATCTTTCAAATTTGGAACTGATACACTGCTGGTTTTGTAGTCTGAGCAGAACTGTCATGTCTTTTTATTAATATTTTATATTATACATAAATAGTAACTGAGCCAATAAGACTCTCTGTTCAAATTATTGGCAGTAGTGAAGCTGAAATCAAGTATCACACTCAAGTAGTAGGCAATAAATAGCATCCTTGACCAGACGATTGAAGAATATGCAATCAAGTCTGTCTAAATTTGGGTAGGGTTTGGTTGTAACAGTACAATGGTGTCTGACATCTTATATGCAGCTGTCACATGAAATATTTAATGCTGCTTGCTCCTGTCTAAACAGAGTTAGTTCTCATTTTGCTATATGGACAACTTACACTGAGATAGAGGTGGAAATTTTACAAATGCATCCATCAGAAAACTGTGTGAGCTCTACTTCAGGAGTGCAGAAATAATGAATCTCCTTTCATATGGGACAGTGAGTAAGATGTCATTTTCTTATATACTTCACAAAGATTATTAGGCAAGCGTCAGGCATTTAACATGCAGTTAAAAAGAAAAAAACCCAAATCAAACGCAACTGTTTCTATTTTCCATTGAATAAAACAGGGGACTACATCTTCCAGGAATTTACTGTTGATATTAGGTACTCTGTAATAGATTTTTATTTTTTTTTAAAATAGGTATTATGAGTGTCTGTGGTTATGTTACTGAGAGGACTTTTGTGAGAATTCTAGGTACTTGGTACACGCAAATTCTAACACCACAGAGAAACCTGCATATCTGACTCAGGAAAAACGGAGTAGAAACTCTATTACAAACTAATTAAATTTTGATACTGTGACTAGCCCTGACACTGACTCGCTCAGTTAGTCAAATGTGGTGATTTTTTTAACAGAAAGAGCACTTCACGAGGTAATACAAATTAAATGCTTTTTCTAAGTCCAAAATTGCTGTTGAATGCAGGGATATATACTTTTGTCACCTATTTGTGCTTAAGTGCATAATTCAGTATTTACAGATTAAGTGTTAATTTGGTTTATAAATGCTTCAGGTGTCACAATATTATGACTTATGTGCTGGTGTCTCTATTTTCTGTTTATATTACTATACTAGTACTGAACTTCCATGGCAGCCCAGAGCCTGAGAACTATTGCTGCTCTAGAAAGAAATTTGCTGTTTTGTAAAAAGTTTTTTACTTGGATGTAGGCTAAAGATGGCATTAAGCAGCCTTCGATTGATGTTGACAGGCCTACTCTCTTCCTTACCTACTTAATTCTGCAGCACACTAGCTCCTGTTGGTACTAACACTCATTCTACTGTGTGTTGGAGAAGTCTAGCCACACCAGTAGCAGTGCTGGGGAGGAGCTGGCACAACTTTTGGCAACCAGTCTTAAACTGGCTTGAGCCTATCATGAAGCTACGTATTTGGTTTAACAGAGGCATATCCCAAAGGCATCGCTATACAGTTGTCAAAGTATTAAAATATTCTGTTATACTGACATCAAATAATATTTTAAGTTTGAAGAAACCTCTGGAAGTCAACTAGCTCAACCCTTGGCTCAAAGCCAGGCTAACACGAAAATAGATAAGGTTGCTCAGAGCCTTGTCCAGTTGAATCTTGAAGCTTTCCAAAGCTGAGTTTCTACTCTTCAAAGAGCAATCTACTCTTTATTATTTTTTATATATTTATTTTTATATAATTTATTAAATTCTACTCTTTATGTGCAGTCGGTTCCAGTTGGTGTTTAAGTCGGTACTCAGCCTCTTGCGTGGGATTCCTTATCCCCTTTTATCTCTGTAAAACTGCCTGTGCTGCAGCTTCTTGATTGCCTCACATCTTTGTGTTGTGTAGCTCTGAGAAGCTTGCTTCTGTCTTCAGTGCTCGAAAGTGGATTTTATGGAGAGGACAGCAATTGGACACACTCCCCACCTCGCCTCCTTTCCCCGGTAGTCTTTCCAGGATTAAAAAGCACAGTTTTGTGTAGCTTTTCCTTGTCTGCCATGATCACCAGCCCTCTAATCAACTAACTGTTTCCTCTAGTTTATTACTATCTCATTTACTGGGTGCTGAGGAGGGGAACAGTACACTGTACTCATACAGCATCATGAACGCTGGCTGCTGAGGAATAACAGCTTCTTTTGACTTGACTGCAGTTTTGACAGTGCAGCAGTGGTAGCTGTTGGCTGTGGTCAACCCAAACACCTACACAGCTGCTTGATCACTGTCCTCTCCCTTGGGATAAGGAGAGAATAAAAGAAAGTTTAGAAGACTCATGGATAAAGATAATGACATTTTAATGGGGAGAGCAAAAGCTTGCACACAAAAGCAAAGCAAAAAGAATTAATTCCCTACTTCCCATTGGGAGGCAGATGTTTGGCCACTTCCTGGAAAGCAGGGTCTCAATATGCATGATGGTTGCTTGGGAAGACAAGCACATAACCACAGATGTCCACCCTTCCTCCTCCTTTCCCTGACCTTTTACTGCTGAGCATCACGCGTTATGGAATATCCCTTTAGCCAACTTGGATTAGTTGTTGTGGCTATGTCCCTTCTCAACCTCTTGTCCACCCCCAACCTACTCACTTTGGGGGAGGGGGCAGAGTGGAAAAGAGAAAAAGTCTTGATGCTGTGCATGGACTTTTCAGCAATAGCAAAACCACCAGTTTATCAACACTGGTTTAGCCACAAATCCAAAGCACAGAACCATGTGGGATGCTGTGGAAAGTTAACTCCATCCCAGCCAGACCCAGTGCAGCAGCCTGGTATGTGATTGACCTTCATTGCCACAAGGGCCCACTACTCACTCTTCAGGTTGTTGATCCTCACAGTTGTTTTCTGCAAGGCCTAACCTGTTAGTCACAAGTCTGTATTACTGCATGGGTTATTTTGTGCCACTTGCAGGACTTGACATTTATCTCTATTCACTGCCGTGAGGTTCCGGTCAGGTCAATCCTTTAGCTTGTTGAGGACGCTCTGAATAGCACCTCTGTTCTTCAATGTTGTGACCACTTCCTGGCCTACCAGACTGATGTCACCTGCAGACTTGATGTGGATGTGTTCCATCTTGGCTTTCAGGTCATTTGTGAAGAAGTTAAACTGTATTAGCCCAGTATCATCTCCTGAAGATTGCCTCTTCTGTCTGGTTTCAGTTCGATTTTAAACTGCGACCACAAACCTTAAGTCTGGTTGTCTAGGCAGATTTTCCAACACCTTGAAGTTGATAGTTATCCAGTTTGGTACAAGGATGCTATAGGAGATTGCATCAGAAGCCTTATTAGAATCAAAGTAAATGACATCTATTGGTGTCCTTCATTCCCCAAGCTAGCTGTTTCCTCACAAAAAGTTACCAAATTAGGCACAGTTTGCACTTTGTAAATCCATGATGGCAATTTGTAGTCACCTTTTTTTCATTTGTGTGCCTGCAAATTAATTCCAGGAGTATTTGTTGTAGAATTAGTGTGAGGATCAGGGTGAGGCTGACTGATAAAGCCCCAGACTCCCCTTCTTGCCCATTTTTGAAGATTAATACAGCATTTATCAGTGGCTTCCCATAGTCACAATGACCTGAAAAACAGAGGTTTCTTTGGTTGTATTGGAATTGGGCAACTGGTGATTTGTTTGCATTAGAAACACCTGTAGACTGTGTGAAGATTATACTTACTTGCTTCTTTGTGTGAAGATTATACTTGCTTCTGCAAAATCATATTGAAGAGGAGGAAATGTGAGAGTGAGAATTCAGGACAAGTCAGAGACAAAGCATGAGTGCCCTGTCTGTAGGGGTTAGATCATAGCTTCAAGAGTTCAGTGAATTTTTCAGAGAAAGAAGCAGACTAAAGAAAGTGGAGATAAATTAAGCTAAGGTTGTTGAGACAGAAAAAACCACATTTTTTCCCCTGTGTGCTGACAGACATACTAATTGTTTCTTGTAAACTTTGTATTTTAGCATAATATGCTTGCTTTTTTTTTTTTTTTTTAGCATTGAGAATGCTATCAGCCTGTCTGGCAAACCTCATGCAATTTGTTCCAACAAAAAGTAGTCTGACTGCGTTGGTTTATTCTTGCAAGGTCCAAAAGATGGTTACAAGGACTAGAACCTTGAAGAGTTTGAAGAGGTTTATTTGCAACACTAAAGACCAATAATACAATGTGAAGAACTTATAGATGGTGGTTTTGGTTAGGTGTTGTTTATAAAGGCAGTTAGAGGAATGAAGCTTCAGACCCCTTTGAAATTGAGCAACTGATTATCTGTTTGTATTAGTAACACCAGCAGACTGTGTAAAGGACTGTAAAGATGATTCTCATTTCTGTAAAAAGAAAAGCAAAGATTTTTGTTAGAGCTGAATGATTTGTTCCTAAAATATCTTGATTTTGAAACTTCCAGCTCAAGACATATTGTAACTATTGAAGGTCTTCATACAGGTTAGGTATTTGAAGCATAGAAACTAAATGTATTTTCAAAGATCAATAAAAGTCTACTTTAATGAATTTTCACATATTTATTTTTCAGGAGCTGGTGAATCAGGGAAAAGCACAATTGTCAAACAAATGAAGTAAGTATGGTAAAATACAATGATAGAGAAATAGATTTTTTTTTTTATTTGAATAATTTACTTTTTTTCCTTCCATAGGATTATCCACGAAGCTGGTTATTCAGAAGAAGAATGTAAACAGTACAAAGCTGTTGTCTACAGTAACACCATTCAGTCCATTATTGCTATCATTAGAGCAATGGGGAGGTTGAAGATAGACTTTGGTGATCCAACCAGGGCTGTGAGTATTGAAATATACACTCAGATATACAGCTGAAATATTAATTAATTTTCAATTTTTGTCCGTTACTATTTCCTGAAAAAACCTCTTGATATCCCAAAATCATCTTTGTCAGGTACAAAGTTTGACTGAAGACTAAATGCCATTGGTCCTTACATGGCAAGGTGACCTACAGAGCAATCATCAGTGAGTTGATTCATGACAACTATCTGGTTTAGACATAATTCTTCAAATTCCATCTAAATTTGGGGAGCTAAACATCTGAGTCTAGGGAGTTTTTGAAAAACATTAAACTGTGCAGTCATGTCTCTTTATTTGTAGAGGCTTGTGGGCTGTTATGTTCTGTAAGTCATTTAAGTTAGACATCTTCATGTTCCATAAAAAGCATAGCTTAAATAGGTAGGCATCTAGCTACTGCCTGCACTTCTCCATTAGATCATGGGTACAGCGGTGCCTAAAAGATTTCCGGCCCCTGACCTTGATCCTATTTCATACTGATTTCCAATGTGGAGGACTTCATTTTACTCAAAGCAGAGACATGGGCATAGCCCTCCTGCTATGCTTAACACTTGGTAACATTTTTCATGATACCATACAGATTAAGGATTTTTCCCAAGAAATAGGAGATATGTCCTGCATACAAACCTCTGATGGGTCTATTTGCCATTCCACATTTTGAAGCTACCCTGCAGAATTGATTCTTTTGGCTTATTGTTTCTCCAGTCCTTACCCTATACACTTACCTGTGGTGACCCTAATTAAGTCCACGTCTGGTCAGGAGGTTAGAGGCTCTGAATCTTTAAAATGCTTAGCTTAAGTGTTTTTGCTTGTCTTCTGCTTACAGGAATCTGCTCTGTGCTGCAGTGCTGAAATTGCTAAGTTGTTAGTCTGAACAGCATTGCAACTTAGGGATGTATGCCTTTGTTTCTTTCCATAGCAACCAATGTCAGAGTATGGAATGCTCGATACTACAGTTTTTGAAGCAGGACCTAGCACCATTATAGCTGTCTTGCAGGGAAGATGGAGGAAGGATTTTCTTTTTTGCTGTTCATGTATTGAAATAAGTATGTAAGGTAGTCAGAGGGATATTTTGTCATAATTAAGTTCTGTCCGTTAATTACAGTTTGGAAGGAGAGGAGGGTCTTGAAAAATAAGAAATGGTATATAAAGTCTTCATTCATGACAAAGTCCTGTGTTCAAGATCTTACTGATTGCTGCAAAAGCAATTTATAAATATTAGAGAATATACCTTCAGTGTCCTTGTGAAGTGCATTATTATGGTTGTCATAAGGAAGACAAGCATTCATAAGTTTACTTAAAGTGCGTCATAAAGTTGTATTTGAAATCTAAATCTGATTGGCAGTCATGTAAATTATTAGTTATTTTTCATTTTGCTCTTTGATAGACATTATTTTATGTGAATGTGGTAATTCTGTTTGAAACCTCTTCAAATGTAAACATAGCTAGTAAAAGCTTCATTTTCATTGATTATTCCTCTCTACATTTGTTCTCAAGTTTGCAGTTCTCTTCCTTTAAGAGCAAGGTTTTCCAGGGCAGCAACAGTATCTTATCACATGTTAGCTCAGTATTTGTGCAATGGAGTCCTCTCTGGAGTCTGGCAGTTAATGTTGGAAAGAGGCAGATGGTAGACTCATGTTACTAAATACATAGAAAGAGAAAACGGAGGAGGAGTAAATTTAGGTGTTTGCAGATAAAATGACTAACAAGATTTTGAGGGCTATTTTATATATGAGATCAATGTGAAGTCATCCGAGTCTGTCGACTTCAGAGAGCTGTATAAATGATGAGGCAAATTTTTGCCAGGGATAATCTTAAAATAGCTGTCCATCCCTTTGCACTAATGCAGGTCTTGGTGGTCCAAGCTCTTTATTCCAGACCAACACTGCTGTGGAAAGTCAATACTAGATTTTTTCCAATTTTAAAGTCAGCAATGAAAAAAGGAATTCAGACTTTGTTATACATCAGGGTCCTGTTTAAAAAAAAATATGGTTACTCCTCAATTATTACAGTATAGCCTTTTAAATTTTATTCTGTTTCGTTGTAATTTTTTCATGCTTCAGAAAAAAGAAAGCTCAAAATTGTAAATCCTGAGGAAAACTGTTACATTCAGACTCTTTTCCTTAAATTTCTGAGGGGAATTTTGGGGGATTTTACTCTAAATAGAATAAGTTTCTTTGGAAAATCATATACTCCTATTTCTGTCATAAGACTAATGGTAAAGTGGTGAGTTGAACTCAATCTTTTTTTAAAGCTATTGAATCCAGGGAGCACAACTTAGACCAGCAGCTTCAGTAATGGTCAGTCTCAAGACTGGTATATCTTCCTTTGTCCTACAAGACATTTCAGTGCTAAAGTAGAAAGTATGTTTTGAGAAACATTTAGTGAATTTGCTTTAAAAGTTTATGGAATGCTTTCTGAATATAAAATTTGCTGTAAAATTAGCTAGACAGATGCTTAAATTAGGTTTTTTTTACATTATCTCATTTGTGAAATCTGGTATAAAAATAGTGACACCTAGAGAGGAAGCTGCCCTGTTCCAGTATAATTAAAGAAAGTATCTAGCATTAGTTAATAATGAAAATAGGACTAGAACATTGCATACTACCTCACTTGTGGTATCTGTAGTACTTGCCATCCTTACAAGAGGCAGTGTGGGGGTAACAGAGATCACTTTTTTATTTTAATGTTTGGGCTTTTAAAAGAGCTGAAATGGATTCTCTTGTTCTACCTCCCCTTTCCCGTTGCCCCTGTTTTAGAGCTATTTGAAATGGAGCAAATTTTGTATGTTTGAAAGTCATAGCATGTTAGGTATAAAATGACTAATCATTCATGACAAAATTGGCTGTCAGTTTCTAAGCTGTTTCCATCACATGCCTTAATATATTGGCTTTTCTTCAAGATCTGCTTTTATGAGTTGTAGGTCCTTGGCATTTGCATCTACAAACACTATTCAGCACCAGAATCGTCATTTGGGTTTCTTTAATGCAGGCATGTTGCTCAAACTACAACAGTGAGATCTAATGATCCAACTCTTTCATCTTTACTACTCTGGTTTTTTATGTAATTATTGGTGCCATAAATTGAATTTTCATTAGTTGTCCACAATTTGTCCTATGCATGTACAGTAATCGATATTCCGTTAATTTGTTTGACAAATGTTCATTTTTAGTTTTTTGAAAGCTAAAATAGCTACAAAACTTTTGGGACTATGTATCAGTTACCTGTTGTTCATGTGCATAACTACATGTTTACATATAGTTATAAGTAAATCTCTCCAAGTTTGCTTTGAGTTGACTGAACTGCAAGCTCTTTGTTTTCAGGCTGTGAATATCGGTATTACTCAATCCATGTGCAAACAATTTCCCTGTTAGCTGTCATAATCTTTGATTATTTAAGCCTACAGCAGACAGTACCTTGGAACAATCACTACTTTCTGTGCTTATCCTGAAAATGTGGGTTTTTTTCACAGCTTTCTGTTTGAATAGCAAAGGTGACAGAACCGGATTTTTCTACAGATTAGTATTTATATCTACACTTACTGTTTTGTGAGAATAACCTTATATGTTGTTTGTTTTAGTCCTCTTCTTTCTTGAAATGCTTTTAGTTCACAGCTGATGTGCCTAAACCTCTGTTTTCTCCTCCTTCCTTTCCAGTGTCATCTGTTTTCTTTCTTGTAATTATTGGACAAACAGTACATGCTGTGGGTAGTAGTTACAAGCCACAAGTATGCTGATTTTTCTGGCTGACATACCTTGGCATTAGATCACATACAACTAATAACCAAGGTCAAGCAGCTACCACAGGAGTGTACTAATGTGGATCTTTTTCCTCTACCCAGCTGCTATCGTCTTTTTCCAGTGCCTTACAAGTCTAACATTTTTAAGTTTTTTCCTCAATCAAAATTGGATGAAGGTAGCCAGCTGGTCAAATTCTGTTACAGGACACTGGTGGATTGACATCTGTACTCCATTAGCCTCACTCTCAAAGGCAGTCATTATACATAGTCTTAAAATCCAGCATTTGCTATCTTAAAAATCTTGAAATTTGCATTACCAAAAATACTTGGTCTCTGTAGAAAAATTAAGGTAATGGATATTTGTAACTGTTTTATCTGGAAGGGCTTTAAGAAGTATTTTTTCCTGATGCGTAATTGAAAGAAATAATAATTTGTCACTTTCATAGAAAGTTGGTTTTTGAAGCTTAAGTGAATAATATGTTCTCTTCAGTCAATCAAAATACATCTGCATTTTTGAAGGTTCTAGTATGCATTGTAACCATTCTATTCAGTTTGTGGTATTTGATAAACAAATAAGGTTAACATGAGACTTGTTCACAAAATGTTACTGTATTACTGGTTTGGTTTTTAGAAGCTTAGTTCAAGTTATAAACGGATCAGAAGCAGCTTTATCAGCTAATGAGAAATTTGGTTAACTAGTCTTTCTGTTATTGAAAAATATGGGAATTTATACCCTATGCAGAACACTAAACCCAGTTGTTTTCCTTCACGTTTTTTGGTTTGGTTACATTCACATTTACCAGGTTAAGAAAGTAGCTCATTTGCTGAATATAGTTTTTAGGTGATAATACGTCCATTATATTTCTCAGTATTTGTCTCTCCACTTTCTGTTTGCATCCTAAAGGATGATGCTCGGCAACTCTTTGTGTTAGCTGGAGCAGCAGAGGAAGGATTTATGACTGCAGAGCTTGCTGGAGTTATCAAGAGACTGTGGAAAGACAGTGGAGTTCAAGCTTGTTTCAACAGATCTAGAGAATACCAGCTTAATGACTCTGCTGCCTAGTAAGTACTATGTGACAAATAAGACCCTCTTTGTGTTGTAAGTCAAAGCTAAAGGAATAGAAATCTCATCTTTTTCAGTAATCCTGCTCCCGTGTAGATGGAAAACATAGAAGTATCTGGACAAAGATACTGTCCGTCTGCTTGGGTCAAAATGCTGCAATGAACCTTCAGGGTTGTAGAGGTGGAGGTGTGGTATAATTATAAATTTGAATCATGTGCTGACCTGTTGTGTCTTCCTCTTGAGGAAGACAAAAATTGCTTAAAAATGCTTTAATATGTTACATAGCATTTTTATTACAAAAATATAGCTCAATATCTGTTAGTATCTGAACATGTCCAGGAAACTTGATTATGTGATGTAAATCTGTGTTACCAAGGATACTACTTTATGTTCACAATAGAGTTTCTTCTGTTATTCAACAACACCTCATTTTCTTTGCTAATTAATGGTCTCTGTTATAAATGGGTTGAGCAAAGGTAACAGTCAGGATGTGTCTTCTGTGCTAGGGTGCTTATTAAAAAAAGTAAAGTAGTAAGGAATCAAGGGTGTAAGAAATAAGATACTGTGGCAGCAAGTAATGGTAAGTCAGCAAGGAAGAGTCCGTTGAGGGAGAGGTAAGATGGTAAAGAATGACATAGCAGTGATACTGGCCTTGTAGGGCAATTTTTTAAAGCTGAATTGATTTGTAGTGTTTGAAGTTGTTTTTCACTTTCCTTAAAATAAGGTGCTTCTGTTCTTTAGAATAACTGTACATAAATAAACAACATGCAGGTAAGATTACTGAGAAGACTACAGCTGGAGTAATGTAATTATAGGCATGTGAATGAGTGGAAACATGATCAGATTGTATTGAAATAACACTGATAATTTAGTGTGATTGTTCCTTGTTTGCTGAAGTTCTTTGAAGATGATGTTGCCATGTAGATGGCAACAAGCTGAGCTCACAATGACAGGTACAGAATGTAGATGGCAACAAGCTGAGCTCACAATGACAGATCTCTTGACTTAGAAATAGCACTTGCTTAAACTTTTCTTCAATATGGAGCACTTCAGTTGGAGGATCACTGACTTACTTTCCTCTACTAACCTTCTCTGTTCTATTTGGTTGTTTTAGATAGAGATCTGCCTCCACTTTAATAGGAAAACCATTTCTCTAGCTGTACAGTTGTATCCTTAAAATTGCTAACTTCTGGTTGGACTGAAAGAACACAATGCCTTCCCTATTTACTGTGGGAAGAGCACAAATTTGTATGGTTTTCAGAAACATTGGACTTTTTGATCTGCATCACAAGAATTTCGGCAATGAAAGTACACAACTGTAAAAAAAAATTGTGTGTGCAATTAGAAATTCTCAATAGAAAGTTAATTTTTTTGTATTAAGCATTTTGTTAAACACATTAATTCTCACCACAACAGCCCAAAAAAACCCAATTCTGGGTTACCCTGAGATCCAGGGTAATTTGGACCTTTGGTTATAGTTCAAAGTAACTTATTTAGTAGTTTACAAAGATGAAGGAATTCTAGTTAGTGTAAATAACACTGGTGTGCATGGAACCATGTTTGCATTTTGGGATTTCAAAAGAAAAATTCTTTGTAGTGGAATCAATTGCATAACTTTTCTTTCTTCTAGGATGAAATATCTTTTTGTCTCTACAGCTTATTTGAAAAAAACTTGTAAAATTGGGGGAAATAAATGTGTCTTATCTCAGAGAAAGCTATTTTCTGTAAGTCAAGCACAATATAATGAGTGGACCTAGGACTTCCGTAATTATTTCTAGTTATCGTGTTACTGTTTTATGAATAACTGAAAGCAGTATTTATTTTTACTTTCAGTTACTTGAATGACTTGGACAGGATAGCACAAACCAGCTACATTCCAACCCAACAGGATGTTCTCAGGACTAGAGTGAAAACTACAGGAATAGTGGAAACTCACTTTACTTTCAAAGATCTTCATTTTAAGTATGTAAATCATGCTGCATGTTCATCTGTCTATTACAGTTTCTGTAAAGTTCTGGAAGATACACTTTCAATGATATAATGTAACAAATTTGTCTAATGACAACTTTGATTCCCCCCCCTCCTTTAAGCTCTGCTTAATGTTCTGACAGGATGTGGGAGTTGTTGGAACTCCTGTAATAACTCAGAATAAATATGCAGATGTTAAGTAATAAATGCTTTGGTTTTATATGTAAATTAAATCTAATTTTCTGCCATGTTAAATAGCTGTTCTTCTATAAGATCCTCCTCTTTAAATTCAGTTGGAGAACAGGACACTTGTAACTGTTTGCTGGTGTTTGAAAGAGTAAATTTGTTTTCCTGAAGAATGACAGATCTCTTGACTTAGAAATAGCACTTGCTTAAACTTTTCTTCAATATGGAGCACTTCAGTTGGAGGATCACTGACTTACTTTCCTCTACTAACCTTCTCTGTTCTATTTGGTTGTTTTAGATAGAGATCTGCCTCCACTTTAATAGGAAAACCATTTCTCTAGCTGTACAGTTGTATCCTTAAAATTGCTAACTTCTGGTTGGACTGAAAGAACACAATGCCTTCCCTATTTACTGTGGGAAGAGCACAAATTTGTATGGTTTTCAGAAACATTGGACTTTTTGATCTGCATCACAAGAATTTCGGCAATGAAAGTACACAACTGTAAAAAAAAATTGTGTGTGCAATTAGAAATTCTCAATAGAAAGTTAATTTTTTTGTATTAAGCATTTTGTTAAACACATTAATTCTCACCACAACAGCCCAAAAAAACCCAATTCTGGGTTACCCTGAGATCCAGGGTAATTTGGACCTTTGGTTATAGTTCAAAGTAACTTATTTAGTAGTTTACAAAGATGAAGGAATTCTAGTTAGTGTAAATAACACTGGTGTGCATGGAACCATGTTTGCATTTTGGGATTTCAAAAGAAAAATTCTTTGTAGTGGAATCAATTGCATAACTTTTCTTTCTTCTAGGATGAAATATCTTTTTGTCTCTACAGCTTATTTGAAAAAAACTTGTAAAATTGGGGGAAATAAATGTGTCTTATCTCAGAGAAAGCTATTTTCTGTAAGTCAAGCACAATATAATGAGTGGACCTAGGACTTCCGTAATTATTTCTAGTTATCGTGTTACTGTTTTATGAATAACTGAAAGCAGTATTTATTTTTACTTTCAGTTACTTGAATGACTTGGACAGGATAGCACAAACCAGCTACATTCCAACCCAACAGGATGTTCTCAGGACTAGAGTGAAAACTACAGGAATAGTGGAAACTCACTTTACTTTCAAAGATCTTCATTTTAAGTATGTAAATCATGCTGCATGTTCATCTGTCTATTACAGTTTCTGTAAAGTTCTGGAAGATACACTTTCAATGATATAATGTAACAAATTTGTCTAATGACAACTTTGATTCCCCCCCCTCCTTTAAGCTCTGCTTAATGTTCTGACAGGATGTGGGAGTTGTTGGAACTCCTGTAATAACTCAGAATAAATATGCAGATGTTAAGTAATAAATGCTTTGGTTTTATATGTAAATTAAATCTAATTTTCTGCCATGTTAAATAGCTGTTCTTCTATAAGATCCTCCTCTTTAAATTCAGTTGGAGAACAGGACACTTGTAACTGTTTGCTGGTGTTTGAAAGAGTAAATTTGTTTTCCTGAAGAACTGAATTCAAATATATATTGTACTTTAAGGTAGTACTTTTAGTGTTGAAAGAATGTGACTTATGCTTCCTGTAATGTGAGATTTACAAAATAATGTTAATATTCTGAACACTTGAAGTCCAAAAACATTCATGATGAAAGCGTAGGATAGTATCAATGTAATAATATTCTACCTATAATCTGGAAGAATGAGAAGAAAGCTCAGTAAAACTAACATTGTACCTGCATTTAGATTCTGCAGAGATTGTCAGCATGTCTATACAATATATTTTTTTAGTATGTTAATGAAAAATATATTTTTTCTGTGTAAATGCGTAGTAAGTACTTTAATATGGATGCTTCAGGGCCATCAGTACTGTGGAACTATATTTTGTTTCCTTGTTTTATGGTTTTAAGTATACAAAATACTGGTAAATCTTGCAATCTCTTGCAAACCTAGGGAGAGTAGTTGCTGGCCAAGCCTCAAGAGATGTCTTCAGTATTCTGAGGAGCTATCCATTTCTTGTTGAGTTCCCTATTATAGATGGGTTTAAATTCTTCTACATTCTTAATGAATTTGTAGGCAGGTGGCTACATCCAGTCTTAGGACTGTTATAAGGACCATATGATTACATTTCTATAAGATGTGTAACTTTAAGACAGGCCTTTGGAAGTATTTAGCTGTAATGTTGTATGTTTAAACAGCTGTACCACAGGTGTTTGAATTTTAGGTACCTTAGAAAATAGGCCTAATGAGTTACTGGAAGGACTTGAAGAAGTATGCTCTTATATAACATTGAAAAGAACTTTTAAGATGAACTAAAAGCATAAAAGGCTTGATTATACCAAGGTGAGGGTACATAAACATGACTAGCTGTGCAATATTGTGTACTTCAATTATTCTTTTCATTAATTATCTTTTCTTTCCTGTTTTGCTGTTTGTGTTCAGGCTCTTTGAGGTTGAGCCTCATTTCAGCCTTGTCTATAAAGCGCTTAACATAGCTTTGATTATTGATTCAATCTAAAATGCAAATAGCAAGTCATCTTCATCCTGTTTCTATAGACTATTTTAGAAGTTGAATCTGATTGCTTACTACTTTTGTTTTCAAAGAACACCTTATTTTGTGGAAATGTTCTGATAATTTAACAAATTCTTATGGAAATTCAGGTCTTAGTACAAAATTATAAAACATTACCATTAGAATTGACATAAGTATGAAATATCTTCCTATGGGTGCAGCCATCTCTAATTATTTGAGAACTAAGTAGGTGGCTGACTTAACGTTTATATAAGGTGATACCCAGAGATTTCCCCTCAAAGATATCTCTGAGGGTAAGGAGCACCTCTAAGGAATCCTTTTTCACCTTAAAGTTCTAACAGGAGTAATCTTTAAAATGTTTTAAGATGGCATTATTCCATTGTAGAACATTAAATGGGCCATGAATCACTTGCACGACAGTACACCCAGGTATAAGACCTCATTAGAGGTTATGATGCTTCTGACAGTTTTTGATCAGAAAGCCACGGGTCTTTGTTTTTCTTCCCGTTTCCTTCTTTACTTATTTTTACTGTGTTCTTTTGAAATAAAAATCTAGCAACTCGGAACACTTGAAGTTTTCTAAAAATAACAACTGTAATTTAATCCTTTCTAATGCAATTTACCCAGTCATGTAGCATACTAATTTGGTAGGTTTTTTTATCTTCCTGCCCCCCTGCAATCTTACAGCCTGGGGAAAACAGGAAAGGGGGATAATAAAAAATACAGGTCAATTTTAATAACTCTGTGGTACGTGAGACTTTCCAGATATGTGTCTGTCCTGGTTTGAGCTAAACAGAACCAATTTTCTTTTCAGTAATTTTACTTTTCAGTTAAGCCTCTTCTAACTCTCTGAAATTAATGGCATATTTTTCAGACAGTGTCCGTTTCTAGCAGATAGGGTCTAAAGTTTGGAGTGAATGCCAAGGAATGGTATGCAGAGACAGTCCTTGTACTTATTCCTTTAACAACCAAGAACACTAACTTTGTTGTGTGCCCTCTTGGAGGGTTGGAAGTAGAAGGGGTCGCACCTGTGGTGAGGAGCAGACAGGACCAGGGGTATTCTTGGGGGTATAATACCCCAAACTGACCAGTGGGGTATTCTGTCACATGGGCATCATGCTCAGTATAAATAAAAGCTGAGAGACCAAAGGGTTCAGTCTCTTTATTCTGTCTATCGCTGAGTCCAGTCTAGGACTTTCCCAGTGCCTGCCAAAGATGTGATCATCATCCTGGGAATTCAACACTGGTTTTGTATATATATCTATCATTATTATCTTATTAATATTATTATTTTTCTCTTATTATTTTATTATTAATACTTCTTTAAAGTACTTTGGTTTCTTTTCAACTCATAAGTCTCTCTCTCGCTTTCTCTCTCCTCCTCTGAAGGAAGATGCTCTCCTTATTCTTTACATATTTTGCCTGTTCTTTGAAAGAATACTTTACAACAATTCTTTATCAACATGTGAAGTTGTGCCTCATCCTTGTTAACGTCTTAGGCGTAATATTTTTGAAGTCAGCAGTGCAAATAAGATATTATTGTGCAGTGCAGTAAGATATTATTTAACTAGGTGATACCCGTGCAGATTGATATTACAGTATTGCCATCAGTACAAAGCATTTGATTTCTCATGTTCCTTAGAAGCTGATGTCCACAAAAAATAAAAGGAGCAGTTTTCTTGTTCAATTTCTCAGTTATTTTTTCTGTCTTGTATTCTCTTCTGTCCTATAAAGAATGAGATTTACTGTTGTTATCCTACATGCCCTACTGTCTACAAGAAACCCTCAACGTGGCAGCCTTGTTACTAATAAAATTCTGAATGATTTTAGGCCATGCTGAGATATCTTTACAAGAATCTTAACTATGCATCTTAACAACTGTTGTTCTGGTCTGGATTTCTCTTCTTGTTTGTATGACATTTTTACCCAAATAAGGCTTTCATCATAGAGCTGGCCATTCTGCTACTTAGAGCAAAGAGGGTGGAGATGTAGGAACTGGTCTGTCTTATGTTCTTTATCTTCTCTCCTCCTCCTCCCATTTGAACATTTTCATACCTACTGCATTCTAAGCTCTTTTTTGGTGACAGTGTAGGAAAAAATAGAATTACTTGTGAAAACCCCTGAAGACAAATCAGGCCCCTTTTAAAAGGAATAATTGCATTTCCTTGTCAGTAGGAGGAAAAATTTTTGCATGATAGAGTACTGACTGATATTGCGAGGGAAGTAATATATGACATACTTGCATTGTTTTGAAGCTGTAAGTCATTGCAAGAATTTGAGACAACAGAATTTTTCTGTGATAAGAAAGAGATAGGTGGAAAAATTCTGTCGCCTCTTAATTTTGGATACCACTGTTTGTCTCTTTTTCATCTTTTTTTTTGGTGTTGGAAGCCCATCTCCACACCCTCCTCCCAACCTGATTCACATTTCATTATATCAGGATGCTATTTATCTAGCTTGCAAAATATTTGAAGTTCCTAATGATTTCTAATGAAAGTTCTGTCTTTCAGAGTGGCTGTAGCCCGTAATAGCTAATAAATGGCCATTGAAAGCATTTAGATGGCAGAGAAAAGCAAATCCATTCATATCATGCTAATTTGCTGATCCTCTGTTGTTGAGTTCTGGAATGTGGTCTTTTCCTCTTGCTCTATTTCTGTTAAGCTAAGAATTCAAAAGAAACAAAATTCACCTTTATAGCTTAGTTTTCCCCACTTACTGCATTTCAAAAAAAATGCATTTATTAGAGGGGAAAATGGTTATTTTTATTAGGGAATGCTTATTTTTCCTTTAAGGGAATTTTGAAAATAGTTTTGTCTCTTAAATATCCCATTTAAACATGGACAGTTCAAAAATAGATGAAGTTGCACTTTGGTTTTAGGAGAGAGAGAAGCTAAAACTCACCAGGATTTAGCAATTCCAGATTAAATTTGAAAAAGTGAAAATTTGATTATATATTTATATTCAGAATACTAAACCAACAATCTTCAAGTCAGTGTTACTTGTATCCAGCTTCTTTAGTATTGCTTTATTTCCAAGTGCTCCTAAAGAATCTTACCTTGTTGATCAATACCTTATTCATTTGGGCTAAAGGTTGGCTAACAGTTTCTAGTTTACAATTAGTAAAGCTAGCTGTGTGTTTTTATTTTTTTATAGATTGCAATTAACTTTGTTAATGAAATGTAGTACAAATTATTTGCAAATAATCTATTTTGTTTTGCTTTCATCTCTCACTTTCTCATGTTTTGTAAAATGTTGTATAAGATGACTTTTAAGGCTTTATCATTTATCATTAAGACATTAAATAGTAATAAATGTTGCCGATTCTTGAGTTTTAAAATTTTTTGATCAGACTTACACAGCTGATACTTTCAGCTTTTATTGGTTAATATTCAGAAGGCTAGAAATTCCAAAGTTTATTCCCTGCTTTGCACTTCTCTTTTGCAGAATGTTTGATGTTGGAGGCCAAAGATCGGAGCGGAAGAAGTGGATTCATTGTTTTGAGGGTGTTACAGCAATTATTTTCTGTGTGGCATTAAGTGATTATGACTTGGTCTTGGCTGAAGATGAGGAAATGGCAAGTACCTTAATGTTGAAGATGGGAATAGTTGTTGGGTAGAAACTAAATAAGATAGAAAGGAAAGCTATAAGTACATTTTTTGGAGCATTACTGCTTTTAAAGGTCTATGGGTTTTCTGTAAAAGGTCTGAGAGAAACGGTGAGAGAATTCATGCTTTCATGTTTCAAAGTATTTCCTTATTCTCAGCAGGAATACTATGAGACAAGTATTTGCTTCGGCTACACTCTTCCGTGTTTCAAAGGATGCATAAATTACCAAGGATAGTTTGTCAGGAGTACACATTTTAGCCTCTTTATGGATGCTAGAATTATATGAGAAATTGCTTGACTTGCCTCTTTGTACTTTACAGCCTGTTTTGTTCCCCTTTCCTTCCTCAGTTGTCAGGTTTTGTTTCTTTCTAAATGTGAAGTTTTTGTGAAGATGTGAAGAAAAAAAAAACAAAACACCAAAAACCCCAAACCAGAATTTTTTCTCTTTCTTCTCCCTTCCAATCCCCTCCGCCCCTATCTCCTTTTTCAAAGAGATTCTTATGCTGGAATCTCAGCTAGGTGCAGAATTTTGCTTAGAATTTCAGAAATTCAGTTTCCAGAAGATATAATCGATGTAAGACAAATTCAGGTAACTCAGCAACTCTTGTAGGATATCTGTACTGCAAAATGTCAGAACACACCAACAATTTCTAAAATGCCAAACAGCTTAAACTAGAAATAAGGGGGGGGGGGGGGGGGGGGGGGAGGGGGCGGTAAAGAAAAAGCAGTTGCTTATACCCTGCTTGTTAAACTGTCCTTTGGAGTGCTCTTGGCCTCTCTGTATTTATTTCCCTGTGGTAAAATGTGATTCTGTATGCTAGAAACTTAGTTTTGTAACTTAACTGGTTCTTTTGTAACTATCAAAATTTGTATCCTGATTTTACTACTGCAGTCTGATAAAATGCGAGTTTGTTTTTTTTCTAATTACAGAATCGGATGCATGAAAGCATGAAATTGTTTGACAGTATCTGCAACAATAAATGGTTCACAGACACTTCTATTATTCTCTTCTTGAACAAGAAAGATCTTTTTGAGGAAAAAATCAAAAGGAGTCCTCTCACTATTTGCTACCCTGAATACGCAGGTATTGGAGGCGGGTGCAGGTGTCAAGTAATTTTAGGTTAAATTACCTCATTTTTGATGCACAATTCAGGAGGAGTTTAATAACTCTAGGTATCTAAAGTATTTAAATAAAATAAAGTTTAATAAGGGGGGGGTGGTTTTATGGATCACAAATATAATAGTGCTAAGTCATATTTAACCTAAGTCTTTTTAACCAGGGAAGTAATGCTGGTCCACGGATAGCATTTAAATGTTACTGCTGTAGCTCTTTTCAGCCTGATTTATTTAGGCTGTTCTTCTGACATCCTCCTGTTTTGTATTTAGATGTAATTTTTTTCACTAGCAGCAATCCCTCAGGATACATGGGAGTTTATTTGGACAGGGAGTGTACATACATGTTAGAAGTAGGTGGCTTATTCAGGAAATACTTAGAAAAAGATGATTCAATTTAATAAGTCTTAGCCTTTATATGTATTGTTGTCGTAAAATTGGGCTATTCTGTTGGGCAGAAAGTAGCACATTGGAAGTAAAAGCTTAGCAGAAATGGCCAAATGTTGTTTGGGAAAAACCCAAACCTTGTAAAACGTAACAGTTGAAAGATAATGACTTGAAGGAAACAAAATATCCTAATCTAGGAATGGTGATAGGTCATTAATGACTTGTCTACCACTGAAGTAAATGGGAAGACTCTTCCTGCAGTTACAATTTGAGTCTTTAGTTTTTATTCTTAAAAATGCGTCCAAAAAGTTTCCTTCAAGATTTATTTATGGTACCTTAATGCAATGGCTGTGGAGCAATTGCTGTGGAATTATTCCTCTTTGGGTTTAGGTTAACTATTTCCAAAGAACCACTTCCTTCAAAGATACAGTAAGCACCTCGCTCTTTCTCAGTTTGAAAACTCTTTACCAAGCAATTTTCTCCTTCTAGGTTCAAACACTTACGAAGAAGCAGCTGCTTACATTCAGTGTCAGTTTGAAGATCTGAACAAGAGAAAAGACACGAAGGAAATCTACACTCACTTCACATGTGCCACAGACACAAAAAATGTGCAGTTTGTTTTTGATGCTGTAACTGATGTCATTATTAAAAATAACCTTAAAGACTGTGGCCTCTTCTGAGAACCAGACAAACAGTTGCTAAATGGTAAATTACATGCCTGAAAACAGGACCTAGGCATTTGGAATATGCCAGTGCTGTGTAAAACCTACATGGATATACTTAATTCTCTTTTATTTTATTTCTAGGTTTGGAGAATGACTTCGCACAATTCTTATCTGATTCTTTTCAAGGTGAAAGAAAAACAAAATACATTGTGCTGAATGATAGATCAGTACTGTACTTGCCTGTTTTAACAGCTTTATTTATGTTTGTCTTGTAAATTTAAGTAATTAGTTAACACTGAGATGTCAGTTGATTGTATGTAAACTTATAATTGTAGTAATGTATTTGTATAAACGTTGAACGGAATATTTTAGTAACTTGATGTCCTCTAAAATTTCCATGTTTTATGACGATACTCTTAGAGGAGACAGACACTTTTTGCCTTTGGATTATTTAAACATCTTGTAAAATTAAATTTTCTTTTGATCTTAAGGGTGCATGCTGCCTATTCTTTACTTTTGTTGGTAATACTGTATATGGCGTTAGCTTTTTTGATATTTAAACAGCCTCGTACACCTGCTCAGACTTCAAGAAACATAACCAATAAAACTTGTTTTTTGCCTTAAGTTTTGAAAAAATCTTTTTATAAATTTAAGATAAATGCAAAGATTATTTTTTAAATTTAAGTGAAATCCACAGTTTATAAAATCTGGGCTTGCAGTCTTTGCAGTGCAAATGTGGCAACACTGAGAAATTGAATTTTAAGGTTCAACTATCATTGAAGTTGATGGAAATGCAAAAAGGAAGTTGTTAAAACCATTCACATCAATAAAAAAAAAAAGTTTGAAACTGTGGTCTTTACTCCATGGAGTGAATGGCAAAATTATCTTTGGGGGTTTTTTATAGACCATGAAAAAAGGTCAGACTTCAGAGTGAATTTTTTTTTCTGATTACTTAAGAAGTAAAATCATGTTCTGCTTAAGCTTTTTGCTATTTTCTGGTAATAAAACTAGTTTGATAATTTAATAACCGTAGCAGTATCAGGTTCTCCCACAAGATATGGCACAATGGCTTCACGGATTAAACCAATTTCCTGTTGCATATAAAAAGAGTCTCTGGTATTTTGGATAGGGTATTTTAGTGACTTGGAAATGCTGATTCTTTAATTTCCTCTTTAATTATAATTAAAGTATCACAGTTTCTTTAAATAAGAAGTTAAAGAATATGATTTTCTTCTGGTTATGCTTTCATTATGTGTTTTGCTGTCTTATCCATTGCCTTATCAGTAGTGCCAAAACTGATTTTTTTATACAGATTTTAAAATTAATAAGCTTCTATTTGTAAATAAGTTCGTGGATGGTTGTCTTAAATGTATGTCATCTAGAAAATATGAACGTACCAAACTTGGAAATATGATTTTTCTATAATTGTTAAAATATTTCTGGCAGCTACAGTACACTGTAGGTTCTCTGAGAAGTAAATCAGTCTTTGCACCTGTTGCTATGTTTCTGTTATCTTAGCATTTATGTTCTTAGAAATGTTCAACCAAAATATTTAAGTCACTGTTCTGTTATTTAATTTTTAATGGTGTATGTGTTTCATTTAGGCCTCATATAGCTTGTGTAAAACTTGTCTGCGCTTCTCATTCTTTAATGCTTCGTTAGGTACAGAATTGCTAAATGCGTTTCAAATGAAAGATTAGAAAGGAAATAACTTATTACTGGAGGTTGTTAAATACATTCATACATTATGAGCTCTTCCAGCAGTTATGGTAAGCAATCTGTATATCCTGGGCTGCTTTTAATTGTGCTTTACAGTTCTGGATACGTAACTGATTTTGAATCTCATTGAACTACTTTGTGGAAATTGTATTTACACCTACGTTCAAGCTGGTTTTTGTACTTAATGTAAAACAAAAATTGGGATTAATCAAATTACATAAATAAATCTAAATTTTGTGCCTTGCCTGAAAGAAATGTTTTTCATTAAATGTGCTGATGGAAGTCTTTATGCATCCATCCTGTGGAGATAATTAGATAGTAAAAATAAGAAGATAAAAAGTCAAGAGTAAATTCAAAAACTTTATGCAAGGAGTAAAATGAAAATGAGCATTCCTTTACCATTGCTCCTAGCGCCTTCAATAGGAGAATTTTTGGAGTTTCCTAATTGGTGTTTTCTCAAGCATTTGTGTCTTGACACAGAACAAAACTGTGAAATACTTTTGCTTCCTAGTCCAGACAGGTGAGCATGTTTTTTCTGGCTTGTTGAGCAGACAGCAGGTATGTTTCCTTGTAGATGCTCTGTACTGGTTCATCAATCATTGTCTGAGATGAAAGCTGTCAGCCAGCTCTAGGAAAAACTAGATTTATGTGCAATAGTGGGAGCCACACACTTAGTTTTCAGTGCAGTTGTAATAAGGCTCCATCCACCTCTGTGTCAGGAGGCTGCTTTCAGCCAGAGCACTACAAAAAACAGGAAATTCTGCAGGTCTCTCACTGTCTGAGGACAGTCTTGTCCCTGAGCAGCCTGAGCCTCCGTTCTCCTCCAGTTCTCCATTCCTCTCATTTCTTCATGCAAAGAATCCAGGCAAACCACTTTGACTAGCTTTACTCATAGAAGCTCCCTCTACTAACTTAGTCTCTCAGATTACTTCAAATATTCTAAATTTAGTATATGTATAATTTAGTATATGTAGGGAGGAGTTATACCTTATGGAGGGCTCTCCAGCCCCCATGACCTTGTGATTGTATTGTCTGTGGTTGAAGGCTTTCAGGAAAATGCAGCCATTGTTATGCATGTAGTTATTTTTAAGGGGATTAACTGTAAGGAAGTGTGGTTTAGAAAATTTGGTGTTTGGCTTCTTGATGCTACCTATTGAATTTGGAGAAAGTTTGAGTTCCATGTAGTAACTTAGTAACTAAAACAGGGTCCAGGATCATAGCATGGGAGCAGTGCAGCCTTTGCTGGATTACAGCTTCTGTTTCCATGTACACAATTGGCAGCTTCAGGAATTAAATTCTACATGAGCCAGGACACTTACCACTAGACCAGCTTATTCAAATCCCCATCCAGCCTGGCCCTGAACACTTCTGGGAATGGGGCATCCACAACCGCTGAGGGCAACTTGTTCCAGTGTGTCACCACCCTCACAGTAGAGAATTTCTTTCTAATACCTAATTTAAATCTCCCTTCTTCCAGTTTAGAACCATTACCCCTCATCCTATTGCTACACTCACTGATAAATAGTCCCTCCCCATCTTTCCTGTAGGCCATCTTTAGGTGTTGGAAGACTGCTATAAGGTCTCCCTGGAGATCCTCTCTTCTCCAGGCTGAACAACCCCAACTCTCTCAGCCTGTCTTCATAGGAGAAGTGCTCCATCCCTCCTCTGGACCTGCTCCAACAAGTTCTTGTCTTTCCCATGCTGAGGGCTCCAGAGCTGGATGCAGTATTCCAGGTGAGGTCTCACCAGAGCGGAGTAGAGGGGCAGAGTCACCTCCCTCACCCTGCTGACCGCACTTCTGATGTAGCCCAGGATGCTGCAGGATGTTGCCTTTCTGGGCTGCAAGTGCACATTGCCAGGTCCTGTTGAGTTTCTCATCCACCAACGCCCCCAAGTCCTTCTCCTCAGGGCTGCTTTCAATCCATTCTCCACCCAACCTGTATCTGTGCCTGGGATTCCATGTCCCAGGTGCAGGACCTCGCACTTGGCCTGGTCAAACTTCACAAGGTTGGCATGGGCCCAGCTCTCAAGCCTGTCCAGGTCCCTCTGGATGGCGTCCCTTCCCTCCAGTATCGACTGTGCCACACAGCTTGGTGTCATCAGCAAACTTACTGAGGGTGCACTCTATCCCACTGTCCATATCTCCAACAAAGATATTAAACAGCACTGATCCCAGCACAGACCTCTGAGGAACACCACTTGTCATGGGTCACCACTTGGACATGCAGCTATTGACCACAAACTTAAAATACTTCATCTTAACTTTCATTGCCAGGTTTGTTGTTAAAACAAACCTATTTTTCCAATGAGAATAGTATTAACTTTCACTTGGCGTAAATTGCCAAAACCATTTTTCAATAAGAATTATTGGTAGATTTATTGCAATAAGCAAAAATCAGAAGTTATCAACTGCATAGTTTAGAATATAAAACTGAACAACGATGAGAAAAAGCATATCCAAACTATATTCAGCGATTTTATTGTAGCAAACATTTGAATGTGTGTTCGAGATGTGAATTTTGTCCTTTGTCTTATGTCTAAGGATACCTGTAAGTCAACAAGGTGGTTCATTACATCCAGTTTGTAATGAGGATTTTCCTAGTATTTTTAATCCTTAACAAAAATACAGTTTTAATCCTTCATGCTTCTAGAAATGTTATTGTAAAAAAAAAAAAGCAGTTTGTTAGATACTGCACATGGAAGTTTGAGTACATTTGACCACATTCTTAAGTGGTCGCTTAGATTTTGCCAGTATCTTTCATAGTCAAGTTATGTTGGTTTGCCTTAAATGTTTGCCTTGTTTTTCTACTTAGAACTTCATTCTTCATAAGATTCGTAAGTCTCTCGCCTTTTGACTCTATTTAGGGGCTGGAAGAAAGTCATAAACTATATCATCTACTGAGACAAAAAGAACATTTTCAATATGTTTGTAGTCAGTCGGGGATATGAGACTCATGTTCTGGGAAAGCTTTAAAAAAAATCCTCTGTGATGATCTTCACAGCTGCGTCCAATATTTGAAGAAAGCAATGTTGGGTAATGTGTAATGTGGCATGAAGTTGTGGGGTTTTTTTGTATGTTCCTGTAAGTTTTTGTTGTCTGGAGCTCTCTGTGAGGCGATGCAGTGCTGTATGTGCGATTGCTCAGCTGCTTACCCCTTTCTGAGGTGAGGCCGTGCCATGTCTGCGTGTTAGAGGCCCAGGCAGCCTGGTCTTAAAAATGTTGAGGAAAAGGGTTGTGAGCTACTCAGCAAAAAGGAATAGGCAAGAGGTGCCTTGATTCTCCCGGAGAGGAGAGAGGGAGCACTCCCCAGAGCACCTGAACAGAGATGGAGGGGAGGGAGGCACCTGCTCTTTTGTCTACTAAATTTGTGTTTGAATGTTCTGGGGGTTTAATAGAATTTTATGCAAAGAGGTGATGTATTTGGGTGCTGCTGGGAGAAAGCTGTTGGTATATTGTACACTTCATCTTGAAACATCTTGTCCTGGCCAGATTCTCAGCCTTTGAAGATCTATCTTCCTCTGGTTAAAAGCCATGCCAGAAAGAATAAAATGCTAATGTAGCTGCAGAGTAATAGTTTGCTAGTCTTGAGTGAAGTTTTTTTTTCAAAACCAGAATTTTTAGTGTTGTAGAGTCTCAAAGATGATCTGAAAGATAAATCCTGGGGCTGTTAAATGAGTTTTATAGTGTATAAAATATTAAAATGCAGAGATAGGGACAAGCTATTTCATTTCATTTCATTTTTTCTCCCCGGTAAATGTGAAAGGAGGATTAATGGAGCACTCAGTGCTCCTTCTGAGCCTTCCTGAGCCCAGTGCTGAAATGCAACACTTTCATAGGCTGTAAGAGATGCAGAAAGAAGCATTTGTATCCTCCATGGTATTGCAGCAAAAAAAGCTGATAGTGCTTCCTGATAGCTCTAGTGTTTTGATCCAGAACATTGACAGCTGACATTTTTGATGAAGAGGAAAGAAATATTAAAACAGTATTGATGAAGTAGGACCCTAAACTACTGGAGCACAAGTGTTAATGTCCTCCGAGGCCAAACTGACAACTGCTGTAGATGGGTTGTTTACATAAACCAACTTTCAGTGAAAGCTTTAAAAAGAGTTCGCTGTTTCATCACTTTCAAAAGGACTTCAGAAAGCCCTGAGCGGTTCTTTTAGAAATGGGATAATTTGCCTCACTTTAATGTTCAGCATCTCAAGTGAGTTAAAACAGTTTGTCAAGTGATTGCCTGTCAGCTGGCGTGTGGTAATGAGCTTGTTTCCTTAGCCTTTGACAAACGAAATGTAGTTCAGTTTATTTAAAACAGCGAAACTTGTATGTCTGAGAAGTGAGGAAGACGCGAAGACTAAAGAAATAATTTGCAAAATTAAAGTTGTGCAGATTAGGTAACCAAGGCTTGCATTCTTCCGGTAACACTTAGGCACACGGTCACGTTATGCCAGGATTTCCAAAACTCATTTATGAGGCAGATCCGTGCCAGGTGTTAGGAGACAGCACTTCTCCTTGGTGCACCATCGACAGAACCGAGGGGATGATGGCTCTAGTAGGATTTTCTGCAGTTGAGTTGCAAGGCTGTTCAGCTGGCAACTGGAATGCTGAGGTTCAAACTGATTTTTTACCTACATTGGGCCTGCTCAAGTCCGAGAAAGGTGCCCTTGCAAATGGGCGAGTAAAAACCCTAAAATGGTTATTTTTACCTTGTCCCGTTAAATTTATTTCACTTTACATGATACTGACTTGTCATTTCTGCAAGGGCTAGAATCTGTATCTATCAGTTACCAATCCTAATAATTCATTCTTTTGCGAACATGTGTGTGTATCTGGTACAAAGTAAAAGAAGTTCAATGGAAGATCTCAGACCTTTACTCAGGTCCTTGCTCTGAACCCAAGCAGATGCTCAGCTCCTTCGCCTGGATCCTGAAAGACTACCCTGGCCAGCTGGATGATGTGTAAGGCTACAGCCATAGCCCTCCTCTTCACCTTCAAATGGTAACAAAATCATCCTTTTAGACTTTTTTTCCAGATACCATCTTATTTATAATAGTTTACAATGTCTAATTAAACTTGAAATTAATTTATCAATCAGTTTTTGAACAATCAGCAAACAGGAAAAGCTTTCAGAGCTCACCTGAGAGTGATCTAGTCATCCTTTAGCTGTTTCTTTGCTGAGCTGGGTGGATTCAACCTGATAGAACTTTCTGTACAGTGCATGGTTTTTTGGTCCTTCATTCATTCTTGCAATTCTTTACTGCATCAGTTTCCATTTTTCCTTGGGTATCTTGAATTGCAAAGCTATTTATAAGTGAAAAGGGTTTAAAAGTGGAAAGTTTTTTTTTTTAATTTTCCTTCTGGTAGGATGGATGGGGAAAGAATACAAAATGACATTTTTTACCAAAAATACCAGTTTGAATCATCTCAACAAGCTTCAAAATTTTCCATTCTCAAAGCTTAAATATTACTTGAGAGGTTTGTAGATTATGAAAAAATTTAATACACTTTTTTTAAAATAAAATAAAATTGAAAGATAGAAAAATACATTGGCATGGGCTGAAATATCAAACCCACTTCTGCCTTCCTTTTTTCTTGGTCATCCTATAATAATTAATGGAAGACTTCCATGAAGTAATGATGTTATTAGACAGGGGAATGATAGACAAATATCAAAATATTGTGTTCATTCTTGAAGAATTCAGGTAGAATATTGAGGAAGGGCCATGAATGAAACAGGACTGCAGGAGTTTAACTGGAGAGCAGAACACTTTAAATTTCTAAATGAAGCTTCCTTGCAGGGTATTTGTCCCTTGCCTGATTTGATTTAGACCAAAGGCTACTGCTAAAGTGTTTCTTTGCCTTGTTGCCAACCAGAATTCTGCTCCAGAGCCATTAGTCTTCGACTACTGGATTGAGAAAGATTCCAAGTCAGATCTCTTCTTTGCTTTACCTATCTTTACTGCTGAGGAGACTTTTATGTTCTTAGGTGAGCAATGGCGCAGGAGGTGTAAGCTGGACTTTTAAGGCAGATCTTTCTTCAGAGCTGTATTCTAGAAGGCAAAATAGTGGAATCAATGTGTCTATATGGGCTTCTGTGCTTTAAGCACAGCAAATTGATGTTTATAGCTCTTCATTACTCCAAAATAAGGTACTTTGTTAGCCATTGTATCAGCACAGCTCTTCACTTGTATTCTAAGTAGGTGTCCAGTGGTGCTGTGCTTCATTCTGCAATCTATCAATCTAAAAATCTGATTTATATTTTTTTTATTGCAGTCCAACAACACGGAGGGCATGATGATCATGGAATAGCATAATCAAAATATGTTTTCAGTCACAAAGATGAATTTGCTTCTAATGCCAAAGGCTGTAGACAATGGAGGAGTAGGAGCCAAATGACAGAACTCAATACTTCTGTGGGGTATTGGAATAGTTTTGCTCAATGGATCTTTGCTGTAGATCTCAGCTGGCTGCTGCTCATGGGAGGCTCTTCAGCTGGAGAGGCAGGTGGTTAGTTTTGTGGCCTTGCTAGTTTGTAACGCTTTGAAAAAATTTCATACTCTCTTTGTTGCAAAATGTTCCGTCGTATCTCTGCCTCTCTTCCAGAGACATGACCTTATGCAATATATGGAAAATGCCTCAAATAACCATCCTCCTACAGCTCTATTCTTGTTGCCTTATTATGGGTTTAAATATTTCATGTGGGTTTTTTTTTTCTTTATGTGTTCTTTTTGTTCTTCTCTGCTGTTGCTCTCTTTTCTGTGTCCTGTAGCACGACAGCTGTGCTAAAGATACTGAGGAAAAAAACCACAGGTATTTACTGTCTTGGTGATATGGTGATTATTGTGGACCACAATGATTAAATGTTTCCTCCACAGTTTAGAAATGTCATGCATGTTTTCCTTTTCTGTTCTAGGTCTCCACTTGAAGGTTTGAGTGTTTTTTTTAAATTACTTTTTAGTGTAGGCTGCCTGAAGTCTCTCTGTAGCCTAACTTGGGCCATTAGCTCATGAAACAGACTTTGGTAAAAGCTGAGTAATTTAATGAATCTGTGAACCAGTCTGCCTTTCTACTTACCGTTTTTTTCTAGTTATTTACCTACAACTACAATAAATGCACTTGCCAAGTAATGCATTGTTTTAGGGGGCTCTTTATTAGCAGAGGGAGGTAACAGGAAAGGCAGTGAGTGGATCTTGAGGAAGAGGAAGCAGCTGGGGATGCCAGCGGCTGTGGGATTTGTTATAGCTGAAAAATAAGACTTTAACGTCTCTGTTGTGAATGCTATTTTTAATGTTCTGGAGAGGAAGCAGATGGAAAGAGACTGTCAGATCTGCACAACATGGAAATATAAAGAATAATTCATTTTAAAGTAATATATAATCCTTATGGGGAGATCTCTCTTCTGTAACAGTCTCCATATGATGATCATATGGACATACATGCAGCCTCCAGCTCTCTTCTGTGCAACTCCTGGACTCCATGCCGTATGTATGATCAAAGGAGGTTTTGGCATGTGCTTCTGAGCACTCGCTGTGTTGTGTCTTTAAGTGCTGTGTGCATGGCTATCCACTATATCACAAGGGTCTTTGTTGGGTTTGGTACCTCTAGAAGTGCAGGTCTGGGTCACTGTTGCCCTGCTGATGGAAAAAGAGAGCTCCTGGCTGGCTGCTCTCCTCATGGTGGTAGCCACAGCCAGTCAGTCTGGTCCAAGGCAGTGGAGTGCTAAGTATGAAACCATAATGCACTGAATTAGGGATGAAGCCGTGATGGTCCAAGAGGATTTAGAGGACTGTCAAAACCGGATTTTCTAAATCTTTCCCATTTGAAGTGAAAAAACTCATCCTGAATTGGAAATTGCCTCATTTCCTACACAAATTACCTGCTGTAACCAAAAATGCAAAATCCTTTTGGCTTTGTTTCCGTAGATGATCATTTGAGATGAACTATCTGGAATAGCATTTCATGGAGAAAAGACCTGGGTAAGATTCAATTCCCCACAGTTAATCAGAACACATAAGAAGTTATTCCACAGTGAATCGCAGCAGAAGGAGCCTGCAGCATGTGGAGATGACATCATGATTTACAGGTCGGATAGGATTTTACTGCAGTAAATAAGCTTGAGAGATTAGCCTGGTCTTGAAAGGGATATGAATACTCTTTAGGAAAAAAACCCCACAACCATCAGAACACTTACTACACTTCATCCCTCAAAAGCCAGCGTTGGAGGTAGGGAATTTCTCTCAAGACACTGGCAAAAGTTACTGGCACTAGAAGACAACAGTAAATGTCCCTGACAGAGCTGCTCATTGCTTTGCTGCTGATGTAGACAGGAGTTCAGTGTTGTCCGTCCCACACAACTGGATTCTGCTTCCACTAAGGTTAGAGGATGACACAATGCTGACTTACCTGTGGGGACCACAAAGCCCCAAGCAGGCCAGTAAATCAGGTGAACAATCCCCTTCTGGCACAGCAGTACTTTTAATGGATATTGTCTGGTGCATGATGGTTTAGTAGCAGTGCTTTTTAGCAAGGCATTTGGTACCTAAATTGGGCATTTAATATGGTCTCCATTTAGTCCGATGCAATTAAGTCCAAATGCTGTCATAAGCCATTAGCATCATACAATAACTAGCAACAAGACTTCCTGTATTAGTACTGTTTTAGTGAATCTAAATAGTTCTACTATACACTTTAAAATCCCACATTTATTTTGAATTCAAAGGTTTTTTATTTATTGTGTATGAGTATATAAACAATTCCACGCACAGTACAGGTGAGGATGGTTCTTGTACCAGTAAAACAGACCCTTTGCACATGGTAATGTGTTGTCTTGTGGTTAAGATATTTTCTGTAAGAAAACTGGAAGTTCTTTCCCACTAATGGAAAGGACATATGGTCTTACTCTTTTACTGAAAACAAAGGCCCAAACTGACTTCAGCAGAATCTCTCAAAGACCATTTCCTGGCATACCTAATTCCTTATCATAAATTTCTTGTTCAAAGTCTGCGGCAGAACAAGTGAATATGAGATAATCGCATTCAGCCTTACTCCTAAGGATGTCTCCAAAACGACACTATTACCCCTTGGCCATTTCTGGTCCTCCGGGCTGCAGTGATGTAATACAGACAATTTATTTAGTACTTAATTATTCTTATGGTCCGGCAAGGTACTGAGCCTTTCTTTAAAGGCATATGTTAGAAAAGTTTTCTAAATTCCAAAGAGGCAGGGTAAACCACTACTTTAGAAATTAGGTATATAACGTTTTTCTTGGAAAATGTATGTTTATATTCCTTTAGAAAGCGTATGTACCTGAACCTTATTTTATAGTTTTCTCTGCCATAAAAAATAGGTGACTTCAGAGTGGGATTAGCTTCTCAGGAATATATTCTGTAGCTTCCCTTCACGTTTTATGTGCTTCTCAAATACAATTGTAAGATTGTAAATGTTATGTACTAACACTGTTTACAATATGACCTGCCAGCAATCCTATCGAGGTAAAACTGAACCAATTTTCAAGGTTTCGTAAAAACTGGTACTAAAACCACTTTGTAGCTGAAATTGAAATTGCCAGACCTGTTCCCGCCTGACGTGCTTTTTATGTCCCTGCGCTGGTTTTGGCTGGGATGGAGTTAATTTCCTTCATAGTAGCTAGTGTGGGGCTGTGTTTTGGATTTGAGCTGGAAACAGAGTTGGTAACACAGGGATGTGTTAGTTATTGCTGGGCAGGGCTTACACAGCATCCAGGCCTTTTCTGGGATGTTTCTTTCTAGACAGTTGGCAATCTCTTACCAGCCTGTATGCAGCTTTCATAATACAATTATGGCTGTGTTAACTAATAATTATCATTCTATGATTTTACAGGCTCTGAGAACCATTATAGAAGATCAGTGGCAACAGCTTACATCACAAATTGCCTTTTATAACTCAGCTATTTTCCACTAAAGATGCATTTCTTCTCCTTAAAGAAAACCTCATCCTCCAAGGTACCAGTGTATGATCCACGCTCTTTGTTATAATTCAGCTCTACCAGGAAATCAGAAGGCTCAGGCCTTCACCTGCTTTGAGAGGGTCCTAACTCCTCAGTGCTGACATGCAGTGTGGTTTCTGTCATCTCACTATGGAGAAGGATGCTGTAGGACAGCCCTTCTGCCAGCACTGCAAAGTTCTTGAACTGTGGCGTACCCCAGTGAATTGTTTGGGGGGGCAGGGGTCAGCAGGATCAGCCTTGTCCTCTCCAAATATCCCTGTCTCCCTTCTAGCACAACTCGACATCACCCTCATCTGTATTGCTTCTGTCTCCCTGCCTAAAGCACTGATATTTTCTCCAAATCAAACGCACACTATGTGCACTAAATATCCTATAATGTATAAGGGTACTTATAAGGACACTTGTTTGATACAAAGCACAAGCACTATGTTGCTTTTTATTCAGACCATTTAATCCTCAAAGAGGTCAACCTTATTTTACAGGGCTCATAAAATTTGTGTGAAAAACTCTCGGGTGTGCATGCTGGAAGGCTGCTCTTAAGCCACCACCGAACCTTTACAGGCTGCTGGGCATTCCTCCTTACTGCTGCCAGCCTCTTATCTTTGGAGATAAAGAGTGTTCCTCCATGATACCTCTCCTGTCTAGCAGCCTGGATTTCGGTATCAGCCCCTCTATGTGGGCTGCCTTCTTGGCAAAAAGCTTGCCGTTTGGGAGAGGAGTAGGAGCAGAAAAAGCTCCCAACAAAACATTGAAACAAACAATTTTTTAAGATTTATTTTTACAGTTTTGGGAAGGATCCAGCCAGCCTGTGTGTATGGAGGAGACTGGTAAGAGATTGCCAACTGTCTTGATGGCAGCCTACTTGGCTTCGGCCAGTGCAGCTGCTTCCTGGAGACCTGCTGCACCTCTGGGACCAGAGAAGTGTCCTGCTGTGGGGTATTCTGGGGTTGGAGGCTCAGATTAGAAACCAAGACTGAGGAACTGCTCTTTGCTTGGTGTCCATGACCTTCCTTCAAATGCAGCCCATGAAACAAACTGTTTTTCTATTGCTACTGGAGGTTTCTGAATTCAGATCTTCTGAAGCTGGTCTGTATCTCCACCACAGGACTCAGTTGCATACTCTGAATTTTCTAATGCTTTCATAACTGTAGATGTGAATCATTCTGTTTAGAAAACTATGACCTCGGGTTTTTTTTACCTTAAAAAAAAAAAAGGTAATAAAAAGAGATTGTAAGGTGATTATATAGTTCTTTCCTGTCTGTGGTGCTTGATTGCATTATGTAAATCCACCATTGTAGTCTAATTAATGTTGTTCTTCAGTAACAAAAAAAACAGTTGGATCAATGAGATTTAGCAATTGTACTGTTTGCTTATAGATCTGCTCACTGGTAGAAACCTTCAAGGATGTTGCTAAAAATAAGCCTCCTTTTCCTGCAAGGCTGCGAATACAGACTGTAAAATGCGTCTTTAAGGGAGGTACACAAAGTACCAGGAAATCAGCTCAGTCTTATTTCAGTTTACTAGTGCTTGGTAATGATGTCACCTTTCTAAAACAAGAGTTAGGTCCCGAGAAGTAGTAATTTTCTTTGTTCTACAATTCTATGCTTGAAAGTGATGATCTCTGGTTAGCAATCTGGCTGACCTAAAATGTAATTAAGAATAGGAAGGCCGGGTTGTTCTGGGGCACCTATTGTATATATATTCATATACACTTTTTCCTTAAGAGACCAAGCCAGTGATAAAAATCAAGTATTTAATGTCATATTCCTTATGCCAGTACAGCTAAAAAAAGTGGGTTTGCTGGTCCTTATTCCCTTCATTTTCCAGTTAATGAAATCACCTGATAATGGTATTCAAGTTAGCATTTAATTTGGGCTGCCAGAGTTCATAATTGTTGCTTAAAAATAGCAAAACCAAACTAAATCCAAACAACAACAACAAGAAAAATTACTCTATTGTCCCAATAAAGGAAGTGCAGGGTCTGTTCAATTTCAAGTACTCTCCTGTTTTCTAGAAAACAATGATAATAATTTTAGCAGATGAAAACTTTTTCTTTTGTAGAGCTTTGACTGAAGCTAAAGGTGTTTGTAGCGAGTGAAACTTGTGAACCATCAGCCTGTTTTAAGTGGTTACTTTAACAGCCAATGGTATTATTATGTTAGGAGAAAGATTTGAAATTATAACCTATATTCCAATTTTCAGTAAGTTTTCTTACTTTTGATGATTTCGGTTTTTGGGGTTCCCCCTCCCCCTTTTCTTTTTATTAGGGAGGGGTGGTTAGGTCTGTTTAAATGTGTTAATGGCTGCATGGACTCCTAACAGAAGTCTAATCACAGAAGATCAGAAAGATCGCCCTGTGTTCAGAATTCTGTTTCAATGTTTTCCATACCAGCCACGTAGGACCACGTAGGGTGAATCCAGCATCGAGTGGCAAAGATGATAGGCTCAAATCCTAAGGACTGTCACTCTTCTACTCAAAAGACAAAAATCCTGTAGAATATGGCAAGTTTGCAGAGCATAAAGCCAAACCCTGAAGTTCCCATAGGCGTGTGACTCCCTTTTTAAGAGCTTATATCTGTATTTCATATTTTGGGTACTTGTGTAGTTCATGAAGTTATCTGTGTCCTGTGATGTTGAATAGGTCTCATTATATGTAAAATTATTTCCCTTATGGCTTTAAAAGAAGCAGACAGTGAAGTTCTGACTTCGTTCTGCCTGACACCAGGACTAAGAGTTTCTGGATGTCTGATGCCAGCTCTGTTCATTTTGTTTAATAAGCTACATGGGCTCTGAGTGTCAAAAGCCAATGAACATTTTCTCTTTTATAAACTGCGAGAATGAAAAAGATGAAGAATTTCCCAGGGTTTCAGTGTTCAAGTCTTAAACAATGGAATGATGAATATTTAGTGAAGGCCACTTTGTGCTGATAGATCTGAGTTGTACTTACTGTTAACACAGGGTGCTTTCAGTTACAGAGACTGAGTCAACATTTGGCATTTGTGATCTAATAATCCCAAAGCAAAGAATATTCCAGGTGTGCTGGAAACCTTCTACACTCTCTGCAGCCTAATATTTCATCTACAATCAAAAGTGACGTGAACACATGTGCTCTTCACTGCCAGGCATCCTTAATATTTTCAGGTGAATTCATTTATAATTCTATCTTCAAAATATTGTATTGCTGTTTTCAGATGAGTCCACTTAATCATGTGACTAGATAGCCGTCACAGCCAAATCCAGCAAGAAGAGTTCCCAATGGCATCTTTCTGTTGCTTGAATCTGGTGGTCTTCTGACTGTTTCTTTCCCAAAGACAACACTGTCTTGAAAGAAATATAAAACAACTTCTCTGTTGGGAGAAGAGTATTTTTTTTTTTTTTTTTTGCATCTCAGGAGCAATAAAAACCCCTAAAAAACCTTTAAAAATGTTGCAAGACTTTCAGTAAAGGGGGTTTCTATCTAAACAACCTCAAAATTGTATTGCCAATTATGACTGCGATTGACGAGGGGTTTTATTTTTTAAAGATGAGTATATCAAAACACAGGCAGAATTTTGAAAACTTTTCATCTTGTATTTCCTGAAAAAAATAGTGATATCTATTAAAGATCATCTAATAGATGATACCTATAAATAGAGAGGGAAAGAAACCCGTAGACAGCTGTTGTACCTACCGATGCTTTTTGATGTGGCTGCGCTAGTGCCCAGACAGTTCTATTAGTGGCTCAGGCGAAGTGCGAAGAGCTATAAGGAAAAAATAACATACAGATTTTGCATGTACAACTTTGGTTTGTTGTGTAGATGCCTGGCTATCTCTTTGGGCTGCCATGTGTAGCTGTGGGGGAGGTGAGGATAAAATGGGGAAATGTCCCTCCAAGACCTCTTTGCCGTGTGTCTGGCATTGAAAGTAAAACAAATAATGTTCAAAACATTAAATTATTAATAATGAACAAGTTCAATGGCTTTCAGTCTAAAAACCCAGACTCAGAGGGATACCTTTGTTCTCCAATAAACAACTTTAAGGCCTGATGTTAAGCCTACTAATGTCATTCTGGAGACTTGAATTAATTTTTCTATGCTTTGGATGTAACATTTTATAAACACAGTAATTCAGAGGTGATGAATCCCTTTTCTTTTAGGAAAATAAATACAGAAGTCACTTATGAAACATTGATATATGTGACCAGAGACTTAAATATTCCTCATGATTTGATTTCCTTCAGGAAGCAGAGAGAAATAGACACTGAACAGACAAAGCCATTAAAAGAATCATTCCCCTGGTGTTTAAGCTCAATCATCAACAGATTTGGAAATGTGATATAAGTGACCTTTGAAAAACATGAGCTACTATCAGAATATGCAATTTTTAAGACATATCTCAATGTTATAGGGAAAATGGAAATTACGTCAGTAGCCAAGAGACACATTTTCCATTTAAAGCTTACCATTTTAGGAAGGCAAATTGTCTATTTCCTGTGGAGACAGATTTTTATGTCTACACTGACTGGTATATTCTTGCTGTTTTATTTCATTCTGTCCATACAAAGCAAGTGTAATCTTTTTTTTTTTTTCAGCAGAGTTTATGGCTGCTTTTCATCTTTGGGATAGTATAAAGCAAGTAGGGTATGTTAATGAATCTGGACCTATACTTGAATAAAGTAAAAGTAAATACTCTAGGCAAATATTTACTATGCCTGGCAATGCGCAGTAAGAGACATAAAACAACTTCTCGAGTTAACATCTTTTTCTTTGTGCAACTGATGACTAGTTTTTTATAAACCTAGATTTGCAGCTGCTTAAGTTTGTGGGTGGGGGGGAAGCAAAGATCAAATGTTCTATGAAGCATTCTAGATCAGATGTTCCCTAAAATTGGCATAGTTACCAATTTTGACATCTCAGGCTTTTGTGAATGCCTTCTTTCTACTTTCTCCAATCAATATTCTGTTTCACAGCAACAACAAAGCTGTGGCAGAAGCAAACCAGTCCAACTGCACCCATGAATACAACAAAGGAAATTGTACTGCCTATTTTTTTTTTCTTATCTGCTGTAATTTTTCACAACAGACTTCCTTTCTGCTTTGAGTACTCCACGCACCTGTAGAACAACATCTATTTTAAAAATTCTTCAGAGCAACAGTGTGGAATATAGAGCTGCTCACTTTGCTGGAGGTTGGAGAAATGGCACTGAAGATGAGTTGGGAGAGTCACGAGCAGCAAAGGTTGTCTGTAGATCTAACCATACTGTTCCTCTCCACGCTCCTGGGACAACACTGGCTCTTGTGAGGAGCCAAACCACCTCCAAAACATGGGTGGTGAAACCAAGGGAGTATTTTCTGCCCTCGTCCTCTGTTTTGTGGAAGGGAGAGCCTGGTGGGCTAGGGGGTGGCATCCAAAACTCTCTGACTTCCTGGGCCTTTTATTATATAGAGAGTCTCCAACAAACAGAGCTGCTGCAAGAGGAGAAGCTGCCTTTGGCCCTGCTGGGTGGCCCTACTTGGGCATGTCAGAGCTTTGCCAAGCTGAAGGAGGATGTTGCCTGGAGTGTGGTGGGCTGCTTTGAAAGCCCTCCAGGGCCGTGGGTCTGCACTTCCCCCTCCTTTTGGGCTCCTCTGTTTAACATAATGGAGAGTCTTTTCTCCTGCCACTCTGTCAGCAGTTCTCACAGATGATTATCCACAGACAATCCCGTTGTTGTTACGGTTGGTTATGAATTACAGAAGCCTAGTGTGGCTGCTCTCACTGAATAACAGCATGGGCAGCAGCAGTAGAGTTACCAGAAACAAACATTGAGAAGTCTTTTGGCACCACGCATTTGCTTGGCATTACAATATAGTTATGGGCTGCACATAGAAAGTTTGGAGTGGGAAGTTTGGAGTTTCCCACCTAGGAAGGCTGAAAGGAAGAAGTCATCCTGTGATGCCAACACACAAGTGGCGGGTAGTGAAGGCTAGTGAGTTGTTATATTTTCCTTTGGTTTTAACCAATTTGATCTCAGAAACACTCTTTAAATGTGGTTGCGATGCTGACAGCTTGCTTCTCAGTAAGATATATACAACTGTGCAGAATTACCGGTGTATATTGTAGCAAGGGATTAAAATTACAAATTTAAAACTTTAGGCTCATCATTGTGGGTGTTTTGAATACATGGAGAGACAAGTTGTTCAGCCAGGTAATTTGGTCTGGTTCATTAAAGTAATTGCATATTTACTGGGTCCCATAAGCTGAAAATTCGGCTGAAAATCGATTATCACACTGAGTCTTGCAGTACAATATTGTCTATGTGTTGTCATTACAAATAACATGCAGTGAGAGAAAAGCAATGGAGAGGGCATTGTCACTGAGTCATGAATAAACGGTTGAAAATAATACAATCTAGAGTGGGCTTAATAGCTCTTGATGTCTTGCCTGCCAGAAATCTTTCTTGGCACACGATTTTCTTGGTTTTGCAGTATCTATCAGAGCTGTCTCTGGAGCAGTTTAAACATAGCGCACCTATGTGTGTTTTACAAGATCATTTGTTGTATTGCCTTACTGCCTTGGTTCAGGAGGAGGAATACTAGACCTTTTCCTGGCTTTATGAAATGATGCTGCAAAATACCTGCGACTGTAGATAGCTAAAATCTACTTCTGGATTTCAGTCTTTGCTTCAGGTGAAAAATGCAGCCTGCCCAGAAGGCGTGGAGCATGTTAAAGCACACAGAGAGACTATGATTTAGTGGATTAGTCAGAAACTGAAGTACTGGGTATTTTTGCAAAATAACAATGAGTCAAGAAGCTGGCTGAGACAGAATAGAAACTGGCCTTTCACACATCCACGTCTAGTCAGTGGAGCAGCTCAGCTAACATGAGTTCCTGCTGTCAGCTGAGCTACGGGATTAACCGTGTGTGCTCCCAGTCAAGGGTAATGCAAAGTCAACTTTCAAGGTGTTTTCAGTTAATAAGCTTTGATTTACAGTGGCATTGGAATAGCACAGAATCATCTTACCTGGCTCTGCAGACAAGCAGGGACACTGTACTGTCCCGTTATTATAGTGTTTGCTCTGGTAGCACATGTTGCAAGTCCCTTAAAAACCTACCTGAAATTTCTCACTTTTATCTGAAAATTTATAAATAAAAGATATGAGCTGGGTGTATGAATATCCACTCAGGGATCTCTATGTATTAAGAAAGCATCTATTAAGATAGCTTCAATGTTTTTCCTCCTTTTTCTCCAAATTTCTAAATGTTAATGTGCAAAAAATTTCAGTTAGCTTTAAATGTCTTTGGGGAGTCCTCTCTCTCCCTCGGTTTTTATGATTCAGCATGCAATTTTATACAAAAGTGTTCTTGAAGCATTTTGAAAGCTTCCCTGTGAATTATTTCTGGCCTTCTGGTATTTTATGAAGCATCATATTTTGCAATTGAAATATTTTTAGCATGATTTTAGCACGTCTGATTTTCCAAAATCATAGAGAGCCTCTCTTGAAACAGATGGAAAAAGTGATAAACAGCTGAAGGGGAGGCTGGAAATAAAATGGACAAGTTACAAGTGATATTCTGTGTTGGACCACCTTCTATTAACTTCATCTATTTTGTGCTCAGCCTATTTCTGTGCAGAAAACTTGAACCCTTTTTATTTTTTCCCCCTTTTTTTTGGGAGAGGGTGGGGACTGAGGAGGGGAGGGCACATCCTTTGGGACTTACATTTAAGGAATTCATCTTCAGCAGTGGAAGGCAGAAAGAAAAATCTCTTCTGACTTGGTTATTTCATAATTTGGCACTATTGTAACTTTCTTCCAACTGCCTCTAAAATATTAATTACTTTTGCTGCAGTCTTGGCAGCGTGATTCTCTGTATGACTATCTTTGGTTTTTCCCCTACTTACAGCAGCTTTCAGATGTGTTTAATGACAGTAATTTGCTGAAATAGACTCACTGAGTTTTTCCAGGAGACAAAAATAACATTATAGACTTTTTTCTCTGCCCCCAAAACACAAATCCACGGGTGAATCTGAGTCCTCAAAGCTTCTCTCCCCAACCAACCATGAGCTCTTGCTTCTACACCAGGTTGTCGACATATTTTTGGGTTTGTTTGGGTTTTTTTTTCCCCCAAAGGAAGGATTTCTGCCTGCTGTATGTGTTTGCTGCCTCAACACCTGTGTTGTGAGGACATGACATGCACGTCACAGCCCTGAACTTGAACATGCTGCAGTTTAATCTGTGGCAGAGTCAGAGAGCAAAGCCCTGGGCTGGGGTACCAGGCTCTGCCCATCCAGCCAGCAATGCTGGGAAAGGGAGCTTCTGCTTCAGTCTTCCCAAAAGATGCATTAAGATTAAAATTCCAGCCCCGTCATTTCTCTCTCATGGTGTTTTTCCTCCCACTGAAGCAAAGGAAAACAGGATCGGTCCCGATGACAATAATTATTTCCCAATGATGGAAATGGGCACAGTGGGAAAGCACTCTTGCAACAAAGACTGTAATGCATGAAGAAGCCAGAGTTTTTGGTTGCTGAGGGCCTGCTTTAGTCCTTAGAGCCCGCGAAGGGCTGGGACTATCCGTCATGCTCTGTCACTGCAGACAGCTGGTGCACAGCAGGCGCCGACTTTGTTGCTGTAGGCTTTTGTGTTGCTTTAAGATTTTTTATAATTAAATATGGAGCAGCGGTTAAGCACAATACAAACTCGACAGGATGTTTTCTCAGTAAATCAGCGCAGTTCCATCGGATTAATTTATAATAGTTAGCCCACTGGTGTGCTGGGATCCTTAGTAGTAGTGCTGACCAATATTGTTTCACTGCTCTTTTACACCAGTGTGTGTGTAATCTCTTTATTCTTGCTTTGTGCTGAGGCTATAGAACTTCTTCAAGGTTATGGTGCGTCTTGTTGTATGTTTTCAAAGTACTATAGGTCCTGTTCTTCATGGTGTTTCTTGGTGTTATGATAATCCTAATAATAATGCTACTACTAAGTTCCAGGGTCAATTTCAAGTTGGAAAAGAATGTTGTAGTGATTGAAGCCTGGTGTTTGTCAGGCTTCCAGGAGGGGGGTTTGAGCTCTGCCAAGGAGCTGTGAACTAAGGGGCCGCCTGCTGCAATCTCAGTCCTTCAGACGGGGCTGTAGCCTGATTTGCTCCATACAGAGAGAAACATTTAGCAACATTTCCCCTAGATGTTCCTACCACTTTGAGTAGGTTTGGCTGAAATTTGCCTGAAAAGTAACCTCTGTTTATTCTCTGGTTTCATTTCAGTGAAGGTACGTAAATATATGTCCAAGCTATGAAACAAAATGATCTGATATTTTTTAGTGGGTGGGTCAATGGTTCCTGCTAGCATAATCACAGAACTTAGTGTCATAAATATATTTTAACCAAATGTAGGATAAAATGTATCTATAGCATCTTCAGATTTAGTTTACTTTGACTTTTTTTTTTTTTTTAAATTTCTTTTTGAGGGAGAAGGATTGTGGAGAGAAGCATTTGGTCAGTTCAATATTTCTTGCTTAGTTGTGCTGGTTTTGCAATTTATTATCAGAAAGTGTAAGACTGTTGCCTACCTTCATACTTGGGCCGTAGCTGATCACCCATGCTATGGTGTTTTCTGTGGCAAAGCACACAGAGGTTTGAGCAATATGGTGAGTATCTCTCTCCAAGCCTCCCCCTCTGTCCTTAGCATCTCTTACCCTGTATTGAGTTAGTCAACCACTGTCAGAAAAGACTTAAATTACGTTCAAGAATTTGCCTCCCTAGGCCAAATTCATATCTGCTATAAGCCTGACGAGAGCAGGAATTAATTGAAATGCAGTGTTTTCTATATTCCCCTAACTGGGGTCACATAGTTGCACAGAGCCTGTCTCATATGCTTTTAACTTTGTTCACAAGACAGGCACACGATGGAGCCAATATTTTGGTTGGGTAAAACAGTGAGGATGCTGGATAGTTTTTATTAGTAGCTGTGTCCATGACTGTGGTCAGTGTCCTAGCTTTCCAATTGCTGAACGCTCCGCTCAGGACCAGCCACCTTTCTTCTTGCTGGCACCAGAGCACCCTTCTCCTCTGACCACCAGAGCCGTGCTCCCGCCATCTGCTTGGGCTGTAAGGAAGATAAACCAGGGCAGGATTATTCTGTTGATGTATCAGAGTGGGTATCTTGTGATCGACATCACCCTGTTTCAGTGTAAGCTCTGAAGATGCTGTGTTTATGCTGGAGTAGTTTGTAAGGCTGAACAGGTGGGAATAAAGGTTTAGATCCACGAGTGTGTCCAACCAGGACATGGTGAAGATGGATACCACACAAAAGTATAAAACCAGTCTCTCACCCCGTGAAAGGATTTCGACTTTTGAACTCGATTTTAATGGATCAAGGAGTCCTCTCTTTGCCTTATTTTCTTCTGTATCTGCAGCTTCTTATGAAAATAAACAGGGACATGGAAACTCTTAAATGCTTTTAGCGTATTTTTGTTGGATGAGAACTACCAGCTACTGCACAAAGTGAATCTGATATCCCTCTGACACCATCCAGCGCATCCTCCCTCAGTAACAGGGCAATAAAAGTAAGTAGCTGCTACCTTGATCCTCTACCCCAGTTTCTGCTGGGGGGCAGGACATTTAGCGCTTCATTTTCACTATTTCTTGTTTCATAAGTCTTTGGTTTCTTTCTAACAAACCTGAGGTACTGGATGCTTTCACTTCATATTAAAATGAGTGGAGGAACGGGCATTTGAATCACAGCCTGCTTTCAATTTGAAAGGAATTGTAATGAGACTATAAAAAGGACTGCGGCGTATGTAATCCACATGAGGCATTTTGCTAGAAGTGAGACATTGTTACTAAAGCCTGCTTATGTCATTTTGATTTTTCTGAATACATTATGAAAAGGATAACATTCTCATGACATGGTGTCTGGTGGCCTTTATATTACTTTACCAAGCAATTACTTTATGGCAGCTATTCAGGCCCTCAGATTATATAGTTTCCCATATTATTCTCAATGTGATTCAGATTATTTGTTCACTGGAAGCACTGTACTAACACTATTGAAATGTAAATGAAGCAGCCTGCCTTAGCTCCTGATTAAGTAACGTGGCTGTGGATGTAGCTGTGACTGGTTTTGACATGTTGAACCTTTCAATTTTTATAAGACTTTGGTCAGCTGCTTCGTATGGACTTTTTGGTTCTTTCTTGTATGACTAGTTGCCTTTAAACAATTAATGTGTAAATTTAAAACATATACTTGTTTTTCACTATGGAAAAAAAAAAGACAGCCATGGTTAAGCTTAGGTGAGACACAAATTAGAAACTAACCCTGATAGCATTTAAAAGAAAGAGTTGTTGAAGAGATGTTTGAATACTTATAAAAAATGGAGGCAGATTTTAGATTACAGCAGTCTCCCTGCAAGCTGCAGATGTGTTTTTCCTTCAGAAGACATTCTGTAATTGTAAAGGTGTATAATTTCAGAGGTTGTCACAGTTGTCATGGCGATTGCATTAATATTGCATGGGCATAAAGCGTGCAATAACATCGTGTCAGTTCCTCCTGCCCTCAGGCTACCACAAGTTACTAATTTTTTCCTTTAAAACTGTGTTAATTTTTCCCTATAAACATTCCTATTACAAATATCAGCTAAAGTGTCTTTTAAATTGTTCACTCTTAATTTGCATAGAGAAGCAGCAGAAGCTTCTCCCTGCAAAAGGAAAAACTTCAATGCAGGATTTGGTTGCATTGCTCAACAAATGCTGAGAGGAAGGAGGAGTAGTGGGTATGGTAAAGGCTGCAACTTAAAATTAGGACGTGATTATTTTCCCTTTTATTTGCTACATTTATGTCTTTTTTCCCCTCATTTTTCTCATTTTTTTTCCTCAGGTTGAAACTTGCCCCCTTTTGAGTCAATGAAAGTTTGGCTACTGGTAATTGGGACTTTACCTCCACGTTGCCTTTGCTTTGTATGAAAACAGCCACAGGATGGGAGCCATAATAAGAACCAGGGAACCACAGGAATTCCTGGTGGCTCAGACTGTTTTGCTGTTTCCCGTGTTTCACTAGCTCTGCCAGAGGTGAGGAAAGGTGAAGCTTGTGGGATAGGAAAGGTCGCAGAGGGACCTTTCTCCTCCTTCCTTTTCACTTGACTTCAGTGGACTTTGCTAAAACTTGTAAGGATGCAAGACGTATTATCGTTTCTGCTGCCTGCATGCATCGGGTCTCATTGAAAGTGGAAAACTCTGTGTTAATTCAAACAGCTAATCCCAAAAGCACATGTCTCTGGTGCGTACACCCGCACTGCCTGTGTGGGGCTGAATCCCACCTCGTAACATTTTGATAAAACCCATCTTGAGATGGCAGCTGCTGCAGCATTCAGCTCCCTGCTTGTCAAGCATGTTTGTCAGAGTCAATAACCTTCTGCTTCTCTGCCTGCACTAACTGTCTTTAATTTGGATGCTCATTTTAGGACTTCAAAGCCCTAAATAAAGCCTATTTGTCCAAGCATATGGTTGTTAAGTGGTTCGGGCAGATTAATTTCTCTCCTGTTTCCATATGGTTATTATGGCACCTCCAGTGGCTGTGGCTATGTCAGTAGAGCAAATGGGAGACGCAGTCTTTTAAGATACATTTACACTTTAGATAGGGGCAGTCTGTTGTCTGTTCTGCTTCATGGAAAAAGTCCATTGACCAAATTTCGTGCTCATGCCACGGCTGAGCTGATACACCCAGCATCTGAGAGGAGTCTGATAGATGTGTCTCTTCAATACTCATAAACATAAGGCTATTTTTCAGCATGTAATATCCACTTAGAATACATTGTGTAAACTTGGTTTTGTCCTTTCCCTACACCCTGGTTGCTTTTCCCACAACTTTAACCCTGCTGGTAGGGAAGTGAGTGTGCCTGGCTCACCATAGCCTTTCAAAGTCTTCACCCATGAACTTGCCTCCTCCTTCCTCTGCACAATCTGGAGTTTGCTGTCCTTCAGGCTCTGTTTGTCCTCAGCTCACTGAGAAGTTAGCAGCTGTCTGCCGGTGGTAGTTTTATAGTGCATTACATTTGTACATTGCGGAATGGGCAGATCTTGCCTGGGGTTTGGCAAAGGCAACTATCTGCTGGATGGGGTCATAAATACTCCAGTTAGAGCTACAGGTGTAATGCCTCAGATAATGAATAAGGGGAGATTGTAATCAATTAACTTCTGAGAGCCTTATAATTAACACTCTTAGGGGTATGGCATTTTTCTTCAAACTGTTTGGAGCACTAAATCCAAAGCAGAGCACTAGAGACCTAGGAGGGCCCATCAGTGAAGCTGCCACGTGCATTAAGCCGGGAGCAGAAAACCTTCGCACAGCAAGCGCCGTAGTATTTAGGAACATGCACTAGCTGTGCTCCAGACTACTTACGATTAAAATTCAACTTTGCAGCCTTCCTCTTCAGCACCTGAAATATTTCAGCTACTTTTATATTCTGTTCTATTTCTACTTAAAGTAAATCAAGTTTATTTTTCAGTGCGAGCTTGTGATTCGCCGTTAATGGGAAGGTGGAGTGGGGCCAATGATGCATTTGATTGAGAAGATCTGTTTGGCTGCGGTTTTTGTGAGGAAATGAAAACCACGGACTGCAATAAATTTGCTTATTAAAGAAGCATTAAAGATTCTGTTGTAAAATAAGATTCTTCATGATATTTTTTCCTGAGTCAGTTGTCTTGTATCTCTAGATTAAGTAAGAGATTCATGAAGTTTAGTCAAGGGTTTTTAATTGGCTATACTGTAAACCAAAAGGAACACATGGTCTACAAACACAGGTCAGCTTCACTGATTTCAGTGGCATTACTGCAGACATGCAAAGATCTTCTCTTATTCTTTGCAAGGGCCATGGGTTTTTTAATATCTTTCTAGAACCAGAAAAATTAAAACCCCTTTAACGAAGTCTTTTAGGGAATTTCTGGCACTATTAGAAGTGGAAAACATCAGAAATCAGAGAAGATCTAGGTGTCCCTAGAAAGACACTATTCTGCTATGCAGAATTATGCCTTTCTGGCATCTTTCATAGAGAATGACCCCCCCCGCCAAAGAACTAAGAAGAGGCATTGCTGTCACTCTGGCATGGACAGCAGAGCTTTCATGAAGTACGTCCAAAATATATTGAGACCTTCAATGTAAATGCTGCTCTCGAGCACATTTCCTGGAAGGCCTAAGGGCAACCGCAGCCCTCTACTTCATTATTAATTCCTCTCAGTATTTCTTACTGCTGGATGATGGACACAAACTGCAGCATGGACTGAAGCCTGAAGGCTGTTGAAAATCCATCCTTGCCATCCTTGGATTCCTTTCTTGCACAGCACAGACAGAGGTCGCATAAATCTCTGTTTAAAAATACGACAGTGCTGCTGTTTTTAAAGCGTGGCTTATTTCCATTCAACATAGTTTAGATACTGCTGTGATCATGTTTAATATTAAAAAAAAAAATCTTTTGAAGGTACTGTCAGATATTTCTTACTCTGAAAGGGCAATAACCTTCAAGGTTAACTAACCTTAGCTGTACTCTTGCTGGTTTTATTCCTGATACCATTCCTGTAGTCACCACAAGTGTGTGGGAACAGTGACCATTTTATCAGTATCAAGCTCAGCAAGCAGAGACAACATCTTGGTTTGAAAAATGAGGCAGTTTTTGATACTGGCATGGCAAGTCTCTGTATGTTAAATGGGCAGCTCACAGAAATACCTGTCCCTTGTCACTCTTACCATCAGTGTGTCCAAGGTCCAATCTGATTTTCCTGTAACCAATAGTAAATACCCTACTTGCTGTGAACAGATTTAAAACCTTGGCTGTAATTACTATCCCCTGTCCTGTAAATAAAGTCAATCTGTCCTAAACACCTCCAGGTCTTTCTGTGTATTCCCTACTCGGCACTTTATCCATCCCCATAACTCTGCCTCAGAACACTTCCCTTTGGTTATCTGATCAGCAAAGGCCTAACGCTGCTTTGGTTCATCTCCAGGAAACCAGTGTTTCCATCGCAGGGGTTAGTGGTTTGTGGTGCATCAGTCTAGGGAGAGCTGGAGTAGCAGGGTCATGGAAACATTGTTCTGGGTGAAGTTTAAAATGTAAATAAATCCAGAAACATATTAAAATGTCTTTGCTTTCCTGTCTATGTAGTCGAAATACAGCTGGAAAAGGATCTTTTCCTCCTTCTCTCTGTATAAATGTAAATTAATGAAAATTTGTAACAAGTTGTTAACCTTTGACAAAAAACTTGCTGTGTATTGATGAATAAATGGATTTAATTTCCCCGGAGATAGCCATAGGCTCCACATTATCTACTGGGGCAGCACTGTAGCAGAATGTGATGGTGTATGGTAGTATATGTGTAATGAGATTTTTTTTTTTTCCCATTTTTTTTTAACCTCTTATTTTATTGCTTACTATCTCGAATGATGGTTCTTACACTATGACCCTGGATCAAGGTAATCTGCAAAGTTGTAAAAGGACTGCCTGCACTGCACTGCGGCGGAGTAGACCTGATAGATTTCTGTCTGGTACCTGGTGCTCCAGCGCAGAGACAGAGTCTCTCACCCTTCATACAACCTCCTGGCATGTGATGGGATTTGCACTGGGCCTTGCTGCTGGAGAGGTGACCCAGCCAGAGAGGAAGGATGTTGGAAAGCCACTGACATGGACTGTCCAGCAGCACAGACACGCGGAACCAGATCCAGGGGTTTGTCTTATTAAGTCTCTTAGTTTGTCTGCTCTGTGAATTACTATCATTCTTCCCATGGAGAAAAGACACATCGTCAAACTTGGCAGAGCGTGAAAACCTTACTCATACATGCTTGCCTTGGCTCTGATATCCAGCACGTGGAAAGGGTCAAAGTCCTGAAGTAATGGTGGAGCGAGCTGAGCTGATAGAATGCAGAGATGTGCATCCGTCTCTGTCCTGCCTGGGGAGCCTGTAATACAGTTTGCAAGTAAAACTGTGCCAAATCCCTCCCACAAAGTGTTTTCCAAGACAGCAATTGGGGTATCTGCTCTTCTAAGGGGTGCCTGCGATGCAGGTTTCTTGAAGAGGTGGGAAAGCCGAGTTTTGAGGAGAGATACTGTGCTAGGAGCAAACAGAGAAAGCAATGTTCTGCTTTGCACTCCCGCCAGCAATAATCTCCTTCCCTGCTGAATACTGCATTTTTCCTCTATAAAAACATTAATCTTTAGGGTATTGGGACATGGTCAGATCCTGCCAAGAACAAATTGTTAAGTAGTTGCTGTGCTTGTTGCCTCTTAAAGCTGTAACTGTTGGTTTTCATTTTGCAAAATAAGTATCATGGGGCAAAAATGTATTGGCTGTGACACTATAACTATTTCCCAGAAAAATTAATTCTAAACTGAGAGACTTGGAAACAAATAGTTCTTAGAAGGCTCTATTTGTTTAGCAGCTGTTGTTTATCTATGAAACAAAGGAAATTTGGTTAAAATTGTATAATATGCCCTTATATTTCAAAAAAGGGCCCGCATTAAATTCTCTATTTTCAGTTGGCCTTAGGTCATGCTACAATGCATGAGTTTCAGACTGACAAGGAGCTGATTGCACCTTCACAGGAGCTCACCCTCCGAGCATCAGGCTCAAACTGCACCATCCAGGGGAGCACAGCAGCAATTCCTCTGCTTGGACCATGCCCTCTGCTTTCCTTGTTACTTCCAGCTACATTCAGCACTTCAAATTCCCACCTCTGTGACCCTGTGGCTATCCAACCCTCCTAAAATATGTGAGAGGAAGAAAATTTCAAATAGGGACGTGTACAAGCTGATCATTCTACTTAAAGGGACGCTCTGGAAATGCCCAAAATCCCATGCCAGGCATCTGTCAAAGGCATTTCCAGAAGATGCCTCTGTTCCTTCCATGAGGCCTAAAAACCATCACATGTACAAACATGCTCGCTCAAATAAATTGTCCTTCTTCACAAATAAGGATCTACTGTATCATAATAGGTTTCAATAAAAATTATAGCAATATTAAATATGCTGAGATATTTTTACAAAGGTGAAATCTGGAAATGCACTTTTTTCACCAGTTTGAGGTTTAGTATGGCATAAGTCCTACCAAGATCAGTAAGAATTATGGTCTTCTATAGCAAGATCACTTAATCCTTGAACTTTGCCAACATTTTAATGCTTTGTCAGAAGGTAAAAATGGAAATATCGTCAAATACTATATCAGATCATCAGACAGTTTATCTTTCCCCTGTGTAGTTAGTTATTAAAGCTGTTGCCAATCACTGTAATGGAAGCTGTGTCAGACTTCTTGTATTCCCAAGTTACTCACAATTTGGGGATGTATATATCTGTCTTCTTGTAATGACAAATACTGCCAGTGTTCTAGTGATAAATTCTGCAGTCATTTAAATAGCATTTTCATTGTCATTTCTAAGCATTTGTAAGGCTGAGACAGCAGAAGGGATCAAGGGAAACCTAATTCTTAGGGCCTTTGTCTGAAAAAAAAAGAGGACGGTCATAACCTCACAAGACTGGAGTACTTTGACCTCTTTCATGTTTGGCTATATGAACTTTCCAGTAATTCTAGTGTATTGAGAGAATGCTGGGTTTAATGACAAATGAGTTAATAAATCCTTTCCTTAGGCTTTTAGTTGGCTTCCACAAGAGAGAGATCTTTAATTTAATATGTCATTGACCACTCTCAGGTATGAGGTTACCTTCACAAATCTTTTTGTACTGCCATCTCCTGGTTGGCTATTGGTGCTGTCTACAAATTTATTTGGTCATAAATTATTTGGTAACTACTCAGAAGTTCCTTTCAGCCTATCTGTTGTCTTCAGGTGATGTTGGGAAGCAAAATGGAAATGGACGATTTATTTTTCATAGTAATTTAAAAGTGCTTGTGAATAAGTGGGATATAAAAGAAATTAGTATGTTCAATATCTGTATTTTCCTTTCAGTATAAATGTACAATAAGGTAAGCTTTCTGGACTAGACATTATTGAACCTTTTTTTTTTTCTTTGTAAATCAGACTTTTAAAAACAGTTATATTTATGTTCAAAAATAATATGACGATTTTATGTATAATCATCTTAAAAAATGAATCACTACACCAGTCTTGCTTCTTTTATCCTGAATTTGGAAATGAATGTAGGCCTAAATGCCCTCAAAATATGTTTGCCTACAGAAAACATCTTCAACTTCCAATGTTTAAAATCAACTAGCAGCTCTGCCCTTGAGCTATTGACTTTGGTGCAGCAAACAGGAATGTGTTTCTGGTTTTCTTTCTCTTGAAATTCTGTTAGTGCCATTGGACACTGAGCGCACTGAGGTCTTGTAGCTTGACTCACAAGATCTTTGTATTTGGAGTTTTTGGTGTGAAGAGAAGGGTATCTTAATTGGAAGCAGAATGGGGCACTTATGTGTGGAGTTCAGAGCATCACTAACATGATGCTAAGATGGAGCTCACCCACGGCATCTCAGAGCAGATGTAATGCTGCAGGAGCTGCTGCCTTTACGCTCCACTACATTTGTATTTCTTGCCTGAGGAAGGTAAACCCTCCCAACAACCAATCGCCCTCTTATAATAACCTTAAGTCATCAAGGCTTCATTATTTTTATGGGTTTTTTTTTGTCACATTTTTAGTGCTGCTAAGCAAGGATCATTTATGTGATGGCATCAAGGACAGAATCAGGAACATTAAGTAGCTCACCATCAGCAAACAAGTATCACAAGAATGGTGAAATATAAACCAGATTGCTATATATTGATTTTAAAACAAGGAACCTGAAATGAATAGGCGCTAAAGGGAGGAAACGGTGCACTGCAGCTCAGCAATTATTTGCTAACTGAAGTAAACCATGTTCTCACTAAATAGCTAAAGGGAGGAAACATGGTGCACCGCAGCTCAGCAATTATTTACTAACTGAAGTAAACCATGTTCTCACTAAATTCTGGAACCTATTTAATCATGTGAGGATCGGTGCATCTGCTATCAATCATTCATTAATGACTGCAAAGATATTAGGGAATTACTTGTCGTTGTGTTTCCCCTCCCCCAACTTTTTATACTTTATTGTTCCAAAATGCATCACTTCTGTCCCCTTGATTTCAGGATGGTAAAACCTGACTCTTTACTTAGGACTTCTGCCAGTGTTACAGGCAATTTTTACACAGAACAGTCATGGCTGCAGGGGCTGGCCCTGTATCACTATGTTAGCTAGATATGTTTTCATATTAATCATAATTACCATCTAAAGTTCTGTTATAATGCATGTCTGAAGCCCTGACAGTTGGCCAACACTTGAAGCCAACAAACAGAATCGGAAAGATGCTGGTAAATAGAAGTGAGGGTGCCATTTGCAGATTCTTGCCCTTTCCTGCCCTCTTTTCTTCCTCCCATGCTACTCAAAAACATGAGCATGCTAATTAAAAGGGATAAATGATACAGTAACTAGATCATCACACTGCTCATGCTACCTATGGCCAGACACTTGGTACATGTAGCAGAAAGGGATTTCTGGATTTAGTGTACTTCCATTTTTTTTTGGTCAAAGTGTCTGTCTTCGCAAGAAGCTGCTACTTTCTCTGGGGTGGGGGGGTGACACCAGCTGAAACTACTGCCTGGGGCAAACACTCCCTGACCCTGCAAGAACCAGGCTGCTTAGTTATTCCCTGCTTAGTGTTAATGCTCCATGACACTCTCTGATCCCACAGTTGAAAGAGGATGACATCTCAAAGCTTTGGATTGATTCTTCTGTGTAGAGGTTCCTATAAGGGAGATATTTGCATGGGAACTTCCTTTTTGTAACATAGCTGACTAGTTTTGAAGTCCCATGAGCCCCATAGTTCTTCTTGGTAAATAGAAGTTCTCAATGTCAATAAATTTCCCAGTTTTCATCATGGTTCAGCTATTTTTTCTCTTTTAAAATAAGCCTGAAAAAATAAACTAGTGCATATAAACCAAATTCTGAGTCAAGAGAAACAATGGAATGAATTTTAATATCTGTAGCTGGAAGCTGCAGTGGGAGTCTGAATTCTTCTTGCATTTATATATTTTGCTATTTAAATACAAAAAAAAGTTCAAAGAAATGCCTCTATTCTCCCCTACAAAATCTCTAGCCTCCACTGTGCAAGCAAGGTGTAAAATGTGTAAATAATTGGGGCATGTGGTATAAAAATTACAGGACCAGAATAATTAATGTTTGGGAATGGGGTGTCACAGTGATATGTAGATACCCACCAGATTGAGGTCTTAGACTCAAAGGTCAATGTTTTAGCAGACATAAGCTGATAATAGACCCGTGAGTTGCCTGGACTATACTGTATTATTGTTGGTTGAGTGAAAATTATACTCAGGCTCATATTTGGACTCTATATTGGCACCTTCTTTTCCTGCTTCCTACAGCGAGGGAAAACCTGCAGCATTGACAAAGTGAGACAGTATTTTTTTGTCGAAGCCTAAATTCTCCTTCTCCACCCCCCCACCCCTCCTGCCCCAGATACAATAGTGATGCTCCAGCATCTGTCCTGAGCAAATGTTCTGCGTGGTACCAAATGGCTGCTTCTGTGTTTCCACAGTCACTAAGGTTATGCTACTGAGTATCTGCAAACATATTCTTTCAACCAAGATATTTCCCACAGAAGAGAACAAAGATGCTGTTCTTGGCATCTGTGAAACACTATTTCCCATAAAATTCTGCTTTTTTGATAGCTTACCTTAATATTTCTGAGATGCAAGTGTCTGGGTAGGTCACTGTGTACTTGTTGTGACAACTTGTGCATGGGGACAGTGAAATGTAGAAACTTAAGAGGTGGTGCTACACAAAGATGATTTTCAGTGGGCTATTTTTATTTATTTGGACCTGCCCTTAATCTTAAATTTTCATTTTTGCTGGACAGAATATTCCTTATTGAAATACAGTAAAAGCTGAGCTGATTTCAGCCCCTTTTTTGTCTGTTGCAGGTCCATGGCATCTGAAGGCTTATGTGCAAAGAGGGTTAAGTTGACCACCTTGGTTTAGAGGAGAATGATGTCAGTCACAGGGTGAGATCGGGCTTTACAGCAGGCACAGATCCATTTCTCTCTTTGCTGATTGATAGGATCTCTCAGACCATATGAATGAACATTGTAAATTCCTCCTATTTCTCCACATTAGATGTGACAGTTGTGGCTAAGACCTGGAGCTTATGAAAGAGGAAGCACGAGCTGTTTCTGTTAGTGTGCATGTTTGGAGATGGAAGTAGATAACCTGAAGGCTGAACTGAATACTAGAGGAATACACTTTTGTCTATCATCCACCTTGAGTTAGAATTGCTGAAATGCTAACACGGCCTTTTCAAAGTGCCTTGTATACTTAAGGACCTGAAACTGGGTTGCAGCTGAAATCCAACGGTGCAAGTAAAATAAAAAGAAATAAAAAGGATCAATTCCCCTATATATTATACATTGCTTGCTATATATAATTCAGTAAAGAAGGACTGGATATTTTATGGTTAGCCTTAAGTGTAATATTATGGCATAACAATTGAGCAATAGGCTCTAATAGTTACACTTTGGAATGCCCTCTCTAAACATGTATTTCTTCTTGGTGCCTATGTGACCCTTTAGTGCTGTACCTCATCATTCTGTGACCTTAAGTATTTATACGTGGAACACCCCAGTACAGTTCAATAGGGATGTGACCACGTTCCTCCACAAATTTTATAATAGAATTAGATTTTTACATGTAGAAAATACTTTAATTCTATAAACAACTCAGTTAAAACCAATGTCCCTAATGAATTGCTAAAGATTCACCGAGCATCTCTAATAAAGCAAGCAAACAAATCATCCAAAAGAGATTTCCAGACACTCAGTGTCTGCTCTGCCTGTTAAACCCAAACTGCTACGTCTACATCTCAGGCATTTGATCTCCTCACTTGCTGCTATTACTTCTCAAAGAAATATGAGGTACACAAAATATATTTAACAGAAGTATATCACTTACTTATGGTCTACTAGAAGTTAATCTGGAAGAGGAATAGCTAAAGACCTAAGCCACAAAGCACTGAGAATTTTTCACATTGATTCCCAGCTTTCACAGGGGCATATACTTACAAATAACTTGAAAACATCACCCCTTTTTATTTTTTCCTTCTGCCAGCCTAAGAAAGCTCTGACACAGCCTAAGTACTGCAATGCTTCTGTCCATTCTTGCACTCCATTCTCCTCTCAGTCTTTTTTTTTTTTTTTCATTCTCTTTTCCTTTCTTTTCCCATCTTTTTTCCTTTGCTTGTTTCATTCTGTTTTTTCCCACTTGGTGCTCATGTGTGGCAGCGGAGGGATTATTCACTAGTGGCTCTGTGGAATTAGGAAGCTTTTCAAGTATTAGAAAGCTGGGAAAAACAGAGTATTACACTTCTTAGCAGGGGAAGCCAGGTGTGGCAAAGTTTAGGAAATGTTAAGAATCCCCCTTAGGACTGTAAATCCTGTTCTTAATATTAATAAGCATTGGAAAACAGGGCAGTCAACACTGGATGGCTTTGTGGTGAAGACTAAGACTGCAGATTTACATTGTCTGACCTGTTTTTCTAAGTAGTAGGTGGTGTGTGATGATTCAGTTTGTTTGTATGATCTGCCTTTCCCCCTTTCCTTTCTCCCAAATATTTTTTGATCTGCTGGTTTTAACCAAATGCAGCAGGAACATAGCTGTCTCCGATGTTCCCACAGATTTCATAAAAATATTTGGCTGGGTACAGATAATATCAGAATTCAAACATTTTCAAGTTTACATTTTTTTAAAGTAACTTTTTATCTGGTGCCCAACTGGGTCAACCACAAAGCAAAAAACCCCAGAAAATTAGCACAGAGCTTTTGCTTTTTTAATGATGCCAATAATTTTGTTTCATTTTTATCTCAGTAGCAAATTGATGATTAATATAATGGCCCTAGTGACCAAAGATAAGATTTTTAAACTTGTATTGACAATGAAGTTACTACCTGGATGTCATCATTGCAAATAGTGCAACAAAATATTTATAAAAGAAGACATAGCTATCACTATTTGATAGGTTTACTGGTGCTTTAAACAGTGTATGCTGGAGACACCAAGCCAAATTACTCAATCATTCTCAGCATTTATCACTGAAACTCTTGTTGTCTGTTACCACTAAAAAATTGTTCTGCTTTTGCTCTGATCTTTGGTAGCTACTTATTCTACTGTAAAATGCTGCATTTCTAATTTGGTTGCTTTTCAAGTTGATTATGGACAGACTAGAAGCAAGGCTACGGGAAGTTGCTGAATGACTGAATTCATTCCTAAATGCCTCAGTTCCAGTTTACTCGATATTCCCTGCTGAAGTTGCACTGCCCGTGGGTTCTGACAAACACAACAGTGACATGTAGGGTCAAATTCTGGATAAAACCCAAGCATCCCTTAACTTGATAAGAGAGATACCACTGCTTCTAAAAATGTATTAATTCTCCAAAAGGTTCAGGATATAACCTGAAGGTCAGTCTTGTCTTAGAACTGCATTCCTTTAATCTTGTATTTCCTACCACCATATTTTTCTTCCTTTTTTCAAGCTGGGGGTTTCCCAGTGGAGTTACTGTTCTGTTAGATATTTCTTACCTGAGAGATCATATAAGCATGTACATGCTCGCTGTCCTAAGCTGTTCTTCAAATACCCATAGGAATAGTTTTGTAGAGACACAGAACCTCTAGCTTGAAAACTACTGTCCTAATACTAACTTTAGAAGACGTCCTTTAGTATTTGATCAGTGCATTTATTTTTATGCAGCAAGGCATTAAGGAACGTGTTTTATCAATGCAATGAAATATGTTGCATGATTTATGTCCCACTGTCACCTTGTTATTAAAAACCCTTCACTGGAGTGAAAGGCTTTATAGAGATTGGGTAGATGCCCACTTTTTGCTGAGGATATAGGGATGCCACCATTCCCAGCTTCCTTAGCTGTAGTGAATGAATATGCAATTCCCTTTCTATGTTTAATGCCTCATCAGCGTGCAGGTTCATGATTAAGAGAACTGAAATGAAGTGCAGCACTTCTTTTACACAAACATAGGCATCATGAATGATTCTGTTAGTATTTCCACCCTAATAAAATTATACAAACAGCACCAAGTCCCAAAAACCATAACCAGTTTCAGGATTTGGGAATTTTTTCATAAGTTTTGTAGTGAGCAGGAAGGTCAAATCGGCATGTGTTGTTTACATTTAGAGCCACAGCTTTTATGTCCCTTCTCATGCCTTCAAGATCTACACACCACCTGCAGGAACTGCTAGATTAAATCCTCTGACTTTGATATGCAAACAAATAGTTTTGGCTTTAGTATCCTTCAAACTTATTTCAATGCATTTATTTGTTTTCTCTGAGGTCTATGCCCTCAGAGAATACTGCTGAATGTCACTGTCCTGCTGCACAGCCCTAAAAATGCATGTCTAACCTCTGTGCTTTGTTCTGATCCTTCCTCTTTAATTTGTAAAATGCTCATTATACTGTCATATTTAGTCAAGAAAGTAATAATTCCTCTTCCATGGATGCACTCCTTGAGGAAAGTACTGAAACTACTTCATAGGAGTACTAGGTCATCTGGGCTATAATCCTGACATCTTCTATCACTTTGTTTTTCACTCTTCTGCTCTGATCCTTTCCTGATGAGCTGTTGATAAAGTACATTTGTCACAGGTTTATGGGACTCCACTATTTTTTTTTTCCATGGGGGAAAAAAAATGAAATATTCTCAGGTACCAAAAATACTCTCGTCTCAGAAGATTCATCTTGACTAGGATTATTCTATTTGTCACGCTCAGCAAAATATACTAATGACAGATGTTGCACACTGGTTTAAACAGTTGTATTTTTAATGATATTACTTAAAATTACTTTTCAAAGATCTTTCATCCATAGCTCTCCTTTGTTAGATCTTAGAAGACTGGTTCCACCCAACTTCTCTGGAGGAGGAGGTGGCAAAAATGCATCTTCCTTTCTGCTACAGGACATTGCTTTTTCTCAGTGTTCCTGGAAGACTTCCATAGCTTCACATAGCTCCTGTTCAGCATAAAAACCCAGATAAAAGTTGGGGGTGAGGTGGGGTTGATCGGGGGGGCAAGCATCACTTTTGATGCTTGCCATTTGCATCCTCTTTGTATATATCAGTTACTCTGGAGAAACCCGGCCAGACTCATTAGACCCAAGACGCCTTGACTGAAGAATGTCCTGAATTTCAGTGTTCCCAACTGATGAATTCTACAGCACCCAACAAGTGTGCAACCCAACAGCAGCCCTGAGCTGGCATCCCTGGCCCATGCAGGGTGTCCTGCTTTGGCTGTGATTAGCGGAACAGATTCCAGCTCCCTGTACCAGTCATTCTTCTATTATGCTTCATTCCATCCCATCCACCTCTTAATAGGCTTTGCTGCATTGAACTTTACCTCCTGCTTATATGTCCCTCCTTTTAAGCCAGCTGTGAATTTCTGAGCTGATTGAAGTCTAGCTGGGAGATAACTGTGTATTGCTTTCTTGATCAGCATGGCCTCTCACAGACCAGCTTGTCTTAGCAGAAAAAAATCTACAAAATATTTACAGCAGATTTAGCTTGAACATAAAAGCTGCTATGAAAAGAGAGATGTTTTCTCTTTTTTCCCCTGGACTGTAAATGATGCCGTCCATCTCCACTGGATGAAAGCATGACTTCAGAGCTTGTAGTAGCTGTGAGCTCTATAAATGCAACCATGAAATTCTTCATGTACAAAATTAAGTGTATGTGTCCTCTCACAACCTGAGTGATTTTTGTCAACAAGCATCCTCTTGCACAGGCCTGAGGAAGCAAAGCGTTTCTCTCTATCTGAAGCGGTACTTTTCTGTGACTATTTTTAGAGACCTGAGGGTGGACTCTTTTTTTTCTTTCTCAAATGAAGTTTAAGAGTGCCTCACTGAGTTTTGACTGTTTGTTTATTCCTTATGTCTCTTCAGTTATCATTACTCCAGGGTGATTCACGTTGCTTTCTACACGCATGTGTTTGGATGCCTATTGTGGAGAGCTTAGCAACGGCATCACACTGAAGAGCCCATGCCGGCTGAGGCAGGGCTGATGCTTAACCTTTACTCCTCTTTGTCAGGAAAAAGGTCATTGCTATGAGCTCATGACTGAGCAATGTTCTGCAACGTTTGATTATCTGGCTTTATACCACTGCCTTCCTCCTCCCCCCATCTTCTCTCTTCCTGGTCACTGAAATATATCTTTTACCTCGTTACCTGTTGTCCTTTAACCGAGGTTTTGCAGCGTTGAGAGTCATACAGCAAGGCAGAGTAGGAATATCAACAGAACCCTTACACATGGCCACTAGTTCTTCATTTTAATTATGTATCCAGAAGTCATGGGCCAGACTTCCCATTGCTACCCCTGAAATTTCTCCAGTCTACTTCACTGGATTTTCATTGATTAAACTGAGTGAACAACCTTGAAAACTTGAGTCTTAAATCAGAAGCCTTGTCTACTAGTCACTTTGACAGTGACTCAGTTAATTGTAATAAACTTCAATCGTATCCTTTGTTAATAACATACAGTTAATTTCTTGATTTTCTTCTTAAATCTGCAGGCTAAAATAATTTCAGATAAAATAAGTTTCATTTCTAACAAATGAATGACAGATGACTTCCAGAAAATTCAAAAAATGAAACAGGACAGAAAGGAATAATTTAGCTTTCTAAAACTAGGTCTGTCATCAGTATATACTTGTCAGTCTGCTCAAAAGCAAAGATAAAAAAATAATGCAGAAAGGAAAGCTATTTGTCAGATTTTAAGCACAAGCAAAATCACGGACTGACAAACCACAAAAAGCTTCAAACTCTGTTTTTAGAAAAAAGGGCTTTTAGAAAACAAATTTCTACCACAGTTTATGTAGCTAAGGAATAAAAGCTGTCTAATGGGCCAAATGGAAAAGGTAGGCATGATTAAATGGGTATTACTGGAAACAGAAGCCCCATTTTTCACTTGATTTGCGTGGGAATTATGAGTAATAATAACTGCTTCAAGGAAAGCTTCACATACTGTGTGCTTAGAAACTGAATTTCCAGTACGTATTCTTAAGCAATTGTATTCAGACACTTTCTGCAGCAAAGCCTGAAGATGTTTTGGGCAGCATGCTCTTAAAGGCATTGGGGTTGTGGTCCTGGAGCTTCCAGCACTTGTTCAGTGGCTGGTTGGCAGATGCCAGAGCTCCCCACTGTTCTCATTCACACTCCATCTACCGTCAGCATCTACCTTAGATTATTTTACTATTTTGCTAGATCAGTGTGATTAGGTTTATCCTCTTTGCCCATTGGAAGCTTAGGAGAGTATTAAAAACAACAGCAATAATAAGAAGCCTACCTTGAGTCGAGTTCAAATCATGCTCATTGCAGGCAAGGCTCTACCAGTTTATAAGAAACAGTCCCAGCCCTTCAACTACTTGTGAGAATCCCCATCACAAAAATGAAAGCTTTCCTTTCAAACTCTATGTTTTCCTAATCCATTAGTATATAAATTCAAGGCTCCACATCTGCAAGCGCAAAGGTCAGCACTGAGCCTGGCAGATTTGTTTCTCTACACCAGTCGCTTGAAGAAGGAGGAACAAATTCCCAACATGAAGGGTCTTCCACCTTATTCAAATCACAAAACATTGCAGCAAAAAAAAGAGGGGTTATAACATTTGGAAGATGTTAGCAGGGTAAGAAACATTATTAGCATCAAACAGTGATTTATGTGCAAAAGCATGATTTCATTTATAAAAGGGAGGGGTCTTCACAACTTACAGTAAACATAAGAGAGTAAATACAAAATTAGACACTGAATATTAAACAATATTTGTGTTGTTTGTACATACAGTTTTCATGGATATTAAGAAGTATAATTCCAGTTATTTTCTGCACAGACCACACTGAATGACAGCAATTGAAATTTAAGCAGTAAAACCAGCAATGACACATTAAGAACATTTTGTAGCCTTGTCTTCTGTTTCAAAATGGAATTACTGAAATTGTTTATAATGAAACTAGAAATCACAGACCTGCTGCTCCTGCTCTTAATTGCAGCCTGAAAGTTGGGCAGCGTTCCGAGCTAAAATTGTCTAAGGAAGGTGAATCCTTGCAATTAACAGAGCTAATTTCGCTGAAATAATGCAAAATCTGCTGGTTCGCATATGGTAATACATGCAATGGTTCAACATGAATTTTGCCCTCATATCTCTTAGCATAGTTAACTCAACTCCTAGTATAGTTAACAGAAATGGCAAAAAAGATAAAATTGGCTGGATTAAAATCATGAGACTTTTACAAGCAAAAAAACCTTGTTCTTTTTTTCTCCATTTTAAGATTAGTGATACTGAACTTACTTTGTAGGAAAAAAAGACCACACTTAAATGAAATCTGAGGATGTATTCTAATTAGTGCTTGGTGGGAAAAGTTTTTGTTATGTTTTCTTTTCTTCTGAATGAGGCAGATGGGTGGCAGACTCCACATCCCAGCCCAGGTGTCCTGATGGCTGGGTTATCCACTGTGCCTGAATAAACGTCTGCCTCTCTCCCTCTGTCTTCCTTTCCACTCTTCCTAGTTTTGTTCTATCCCTAATCACATGTTTCCGCAAACTATTCTTTCTACGCGCATTGAGAGTCACAAGATTATTTGGTTTAAGGTCATGAGACTTCAAGTTCTGCTTTTTTTCCTAATTTTAATGAGCCTGTTCAAATTCCCCCTGATAAGTTTAACTCTGCTGAGTAAAATAGAAGGGTTCAGTATTGGTCAGACCTCAAATCTTAAGCGAAGATGGTGATGAAATATAGCATTAAAAAACAATTGCTCCAGTGAGGCCCTAGAAGCAAAAGTCCAGCGCTTGCAACCCCACGCTCCTCCATCCCTGCAGGGTTTGAGACACAGCTCCTTTTTTCTCTTTCACCTGAACTGAACTGTAGATTTGAGTGGAATTGTTGCTTGGATTAGGCAAGTGGGATGGAGCTGAAGGCTAATGCTTTCAGCCTTGTCTTAATCAACCTGAAATCTTCACCAGTATTTTTTCACATGTAGATTGATGATGCTGAATTGTGGCAATTCAGTCCCACGTGCTAAATTCAATTACATCCTGAAATGAGAAAGCAGGCCTCCATCATGGTAAGACCCCTGTGATACTTTTGTTGGTTTGGGTAATATTTGGTGAAGTTATTAACACATGTTAGAGTCTTGTAAGGACAGGGTAGCCAAGACAACTAAAAATAGCAAAGATTTTAGCAGTCAAGGTCTGTCTGTATCACAGAGTGATTTCTGAAAACATCCCCAAACTTCCTGTGCCCAGCTAGCTCTGGAGCTAGGTCTCATAGAATCATCTATGTTGGAAGGGACCTTCAAGATCATCGTGTTCAATCATCAACATAACACTGACAAAACCACCACTAAACCATGTCCTCAGCACCACATCTCCCATCTTTTAGATACTTCCAGGGATGGTGCCTCAACCACTTCCCTGGGCAGCCTGTTCCAATGCTTGACAACCATTTCAGTGAAGAAATTTTTCCTTATATCCAACCTGAACCTCCCCTGGTACAACTTGAGGCCATTTCTTCTTGTCCTATTGCCTATGACTTGGGAGAAGAGACCGACCCCCGCCTCTCTACACCCTCCTTTCAGGTAGTTGTACGGAGTGATAAGGTCCTCCCTCAGCCTCTTTTTCTCCAGGCTGAACAATCCCAGCTCCCTCAGCCACTCATAAGACTTGTGCTCTAGACCTTTCACCATATTTGTTGCCCTTCTCTGAACACACTCCAGTGCCTCAATGTCTTTCTTGTAGTGAGGGGCCCAAAACTGAACACAGTATTTGAAGTGTGGCCTCACAAGCACAGAGCACAGCAGGGCAATCACTTCCCTAGTCCTACTCACCACACTGTTCCTGATACAGACCAGGATGCTGTTGGCCTTCTTGGCTACCTGGGCACACTGCTGGCTCATGTTCAGCCTTGTTGGTCCTCTTAGCCCTGCTGCAAGATGGGACTCTGTGATAATCGCTCTGGTGTGGCTCTTCCTCAACCTAACTGACCCACATTTGTGGCCCCTGCAGTGCTGTGCTGCAGAGAGCCCCAGCCTGCTGAGAACCCCCTCAGAAATCCCTGTCCCAGTCTCTCCATGCAGGACAAATATGCCATTATTTAAAAATGGAGTGGAATTCAAAAGTGTGAATTGGAAGTTTTAGTCAGGATTTTTTCTTATTAGTGAAAGAACAATACCTCTCCTTTCTCCTCTAAATCTCTTTGTGCAGCTCTGTTTCTGCTAGTGAGTCTAAGCTGCTCCATGCTAGTATGGGTAAAGTCTGTAAACAGGCCTGTAAGAAAATGTGGTGTTTGCAAAACAGTGCCTCCACCTGGGTTTGAAATTACCTATCTTTCAAATTTTCTTTACAAATCCTCTGATTCTTCCTATTGATTTCAGCACTAACATTGCTGATGTGTGTGAACAAACTATCCTGCAGCAGGCTACAGTAAGTATTATCATTGAAATATAGTCATACATTCCACTGCACTAAAAAGATGGTTGAGGATTTCCATCAGCAAATCTCATTACATTTAATTTGTCAGTGTAAATCATGACATATCTTTTGAGGCAGTAGGTAATTATATTCATAATACATAAGTTATGGGGGTTATTAAAAAAAAAGCAAGAAACACAACAAGAACTCTTGCCAACCCATATAGTGCTACGTGAGACCCTGCACAGCTGATGGACCAGGTCATTAACCTGCATTACTCAGAAGGCAGCTATTGATTAGATTTCACTGATGACTTTTACTGAAGTGCTTTGACATAAACTCGAGATTCCTTACGTAGCCTTTGATAAGTGCCCCTGTCTAGAGTTCAGGACCACAAATGGTTTGTTTGCTTTTTCTTTTTTTTTAAAAAAATTGAGATCACTGTTAATAAAACCCAGCATTGTGTCCTTGCCATAATTTATTGCCTTGTCTTCCCTTCACTTTGTTCTCTTATCCTGTATATTTGAGTTCCTCACTTCTAATAGTTAAAAGAATAGCCTGCAGTGTGAACAGTTCTCTTTATCTTCATAATAGAATTAGTAACCAGATATATCAGCTAGATAAACTTGTCTAGCAGAAAAAAAACCCACCCACTTTCTTAACCATCCAGGGAAGTGGTCGCTGGATCCTGCACAGATCCTGGATGTTTGCCTACTACCCTGATGCTCCACGAGCTCATTCAGAGCAAACATGCCATCCGGGAAGTGAAGGGAGAGCAGCGTATTCGTGCCAAACCTCATGCTGGATCCTGCACAGATCCTGGATGAAATCTTATCCTTAGATGTTTGCCTACTACCCTGATGCTCCACGAGCTCATTCAGAGCAAACATGCCATCCGGGAAGTGAAGGGAGAGCAGCGTATTCGTGCCAAACCTCAAATATTTGCTCTGAGACAGCCCTCATCAGCTGCTAGCACAGGCAGCCAAGGGGCCAGGCATGGAAAAGCTGCCATTCAGGCTTGGCAACCAGAGTATGGGACTCTCATGCATTTTTCAGATGTGGCCACAAATATTTATTTTCTTGCTAGAGCAGTGGCTTGAAGGTAAATTTACTCAAGACTTCTCATAAACCACTTTTTTTTTAACTTTTGCGGTTATATGATTTTCAAGGAAATCACAAAAAAATACTCCAAAACTTGAAGCAAACACCATAATTCTGGTGGAGAAAGGATGACCATGCAGATGTGAAGCCACTCCACAACCTCTGTTCCAGAAAGTTGCTGCTGAGCATAAAGCTCCCTGAAATGGAGGTAGAAATCTCTCTTCTGCTAGAGCATCCATCCTCCAGAGCACCCCAGGAGAAGTCAGGAAAGGCCTCCTCAGACGTGACACGTCTGACAAATGTTGAGATCAGGTCTCAGTAAGAACGTCATTGCTCTGAGCTAAGCAATTTCTGCGTGCAGGTCAGACACCTCTTTTCTCTACCCACGCATCCGTTTTGTGGGCAGTGTTATTGTTAACATCAGCATAGCAAGCATAAACACACGTTTCATGGAAATCTGATGATCCTGATAAAACTACTCAGCACAGAACATAAGCAGCAGCAGATTTGGGTTAGTTCTATTGACCATTTCCTTTTCTTTTGACTGTAAAAAACGTGACCGGAAAGGAAAGAAAACTCCACTAAATACTGATCTTGCAGCCATAACAACGTATCCTGATCAAAAAGTGGAAAATTTTGATCAGCAAATGCCACGTGGTACACTGAAAATCAGAGGCAGTCCGTGACCATGGTTTGTAGAAGGGATGAAATCCTTCCCACCACACTTCCAGCTCCTGGGATCCCGCCCTTCTGCACCAGCAGAGATCTGACCCTGCTGCCACCAAAACTGTGAGAGGTCCAAACAGCCATCCTCACAAAGCATCACAGCAGCATTTCTGAATTTTAAGAGTATGGCCTATTAGTTAAGCTTTAAGGAAAACAGTCCCTTTTTAACTAGAAAGAACTTGGTTTGTTTAAAGAGCAGATTTTGTATTGGTTTTGATAGGTAAATTTTTGATGAGCGACAGTCTTAGTTGCCTGGGGATAGTAAACAACCATTGACATTTTGTAGGAGTGAAGATGCTGATGCTGCAATTTTGATCATGTTCCAATAAGGGTAATCACAATGCACATATCAACACTGCCCTGCTATCTTATCTTTGAAGATTTCTTTGCAACTGTTGTAATGGGTGTGTGCCGGTGTACAGCACCGTACCATGCCTTTTAGCTAAAGGAGTTTGTTTTTGGCAGAGGATTTATTCACTAAAATATGTTTTGAATGTAAACCACTCACAAAATAACCAGATTTCATGTTATTATTGTGGAACATTAGATTTTTCCTTGGGCTGGGATAAAATTATCAATGTAGATGTATGAATTTCATTTAATCTGGTAGCTAATTATAGAGAAAATAATATCAGGTACCAAACTGGTTTTGGACCTACAGTTTTGCAAAGCATCAGTCATAAAGCTGTATTTCAGAGCAGACTTTGGCTGAGAGATGGTGGGGAAACAGAAGTTTCTGACTATTTTTCAGTTAAAAGACTCTCAAGGTGGAATTCTACACTGAAAAGCAGATTAATCAAGTCAAATAATTTTCTTCTGCTGTGCAGCTGATTTACTGATTGATTCAGCCCTCATCTTACTCCCATGACACATGAAGTAAATTGGAGAAGGCAACAACCCTATTAACAAATAAAAGATATAGGGGATGGTCCCTTTAACTAAAGGATGGTTTACTACCTTAATAAGAGCAATGGCGTGATGTTTCTGCCCTTGAGCACTCTTTTCCTTCTTTGATGTCTCCTATCTATTTATAAAATGCTCTGAGATTGCAAGGATGAAGCACCCTATATTAAGTACAAGGTCTCTGCCTGTCTGTATTATAATAAACCAAGACAATTTATGTTTTAAAAGAGGAGGGAAAGAATTCAGCAAAGAAATCAGCTTGCCATGTTTTGTTGTAAGATCTGAGAAAATCCTCCAATAAAGCAGACACATTTTTCCACTACAACCTAAATCACGCGCATGGCTTCAGAAAGCTTCATTTGGCTTTCTACTCAGAGCAAATGAACCTGAAAAATTGGAAACTAAAATTTAACAATAAAAAAACCCTAAAAAATTGAAATGGATTCAGAGTTCTGGGTTCTAGGCTGTAATTACAGTCTAATTCAGGCAGACTGCAATTACGTGTAAATAACAAGTTGAAGTAGCACTGCCTTGTGGAGACAAAGGACTGAAACCAATCTCTGCTTAAGGGAAATGTGCTACGCCAAGGTGGAATATAATATACTGAAACAGCCACAAAAAGTGTTTGGTCTGTGCAGCAGGCTTTATTTTATTAAGCATGTTGACAGTGACACACCTACAAATGTCTAAGGTAATCATTGTTTTAGTGGGTATTATGGATTTTTAATTTTAAGGAGCAAATCAAGAGCATGGAAAGTAATTCTAGAATTGGCCCTATACCATATGACTTTTCTATGCCATTTTTGAGGCCTTTGTTCTGTATTTCTAGACTAGACCTACTAAACTTATGGTGCTCAGATCCTCTTTGGCTGAGGAAAGCTACAGAATTTACGAATCCTATGAGAGCTGGCAGGAGTCCTGCTTTGGCTGGGCTTCTGATTGGGCCCTCAACCCCCACCACGTGTCACTGAGTTTGGGATGTCAGACGCTCTCCGCTGGGTGCAGTACGTCCTCAGAGAGGGTCTCAGGAGGAAGAAGGTCCCATGCTGGATGGGGCAACATGGAGCACCTTCCTGCCTGAGTGTGCAATGCACCCCGTTCCTTCCAGCTCATTCCATTCGCTGACAACAGGCAGGACAATTCGGGCAGAATTCAAATACCTGAGCTAAACAGTCCCCATTCAGCAGAGCTGCCAAGTTCATCCTTCAATTGCCTTCATTGCTGAATTACAAGGCAGCTCGGCTGTCACATTCATTTGTACACATAGGTCAATGAGGCTGTCACGCTGCCTGTCATGTTGAGTTAGAAAGAGAAGATTAAAAATGAGTCCCTTTTTTCTTGTCTTGTGTAGCTAAGAGCTTTTCCAGCTCCTTTACACACAGTGGTTTGTGAGCTATTTGAGACTGGCTCCTCCTAATAAATCCCATTAGTTGATTTTCTGCTGGAAAGCCACAACAGGGGAAAATATGCACCCTGATTAATGCTAAAGATTTTGCCAAAAAAAAAAATTTGTGTTTTCATTCTTTCTGTTTAAGGTTTTGAGTCTTGATTAGCCATTAGCCATCAGCCACGTAGCTGAACTACGCGTTACATCAAATAGCAGAACATAGCTTACCATTGGACATGGTGCTGGTTTATTCTCACCTATTCCCGGGCTCTGTGTGAGCAGAGCTATGGTTATTTTGTATTTGGCAGGTATTTGATATGGTGTGTGTCCTTTATTGCCACTCTGCAAAGCTTCTGCGGATTAGCAAAGAAAGGCCACAGAAATGTGCTGCCTGAAATCTCAACCACAAAAGAGGAGAAAAAATACAAGTGCAGGAAAAATGGACACATTTGTACCTAAAGCTCTCATGGAATCAGATAATGTGAGTTGAATGTCTGATTCCACTACCATTTTTCTAATGTGACCTTGGGCAAATCAGTTAACTTCCTCTCTCTATTTTCTCTTCTGTAAAACTGACACTGTGCTTTGCTGGAAGGGAAAGGGAAAGGGACAGGTTTTGGCCTTATTTCAGCACTGAGGTCATCTCAGGTGGGTAATGGAAATGTGAATTTATTTCTTTCAAGAAAATAATTTATAATATATGTTCCTCCTGAACTAGTCATAAAATACACAGTGCTTAAAACGTCCCTCTTTTTGTTATATATCTCATATCTGAAAAAAATAGGATGTACTGAAAACTAATGGTCTACACTCACACCAACTCATGCACACAAATGACAGCAGACATTTGACCTCTTAAAGAATAAAATATAAGCATTCCACTAATTTTTTTTTTTCTCCATTAAACTGTTAGAGATTTTCTAGAAGAACTACTTTTGGCGAAAGATTCATTTGTTGTAAATCTTCAGAAACTGTGGCAGAAGCCTGCGCTGTAGCTTTCCCTTTATTGGATCTGAACAAAGTCTTCCACATTTCAACAGCAGCTATAAAACAAATTGAGAAGATTAAGGTATACCTCTTGTCACCAAGCAAGCTTTTGCTAGTCCTCCCTTGGGCTGACAGCACTTTTAAACATTTATATGGCCTAGGATTTATATCCTAACTATATGCAAGTAAAAAATTACCCTAGTTGGTATCAGAAAGCCTTAGTGGATGTATTATTTTGGAAATCGGTTATTTAGTTTCATGCTGAACCGAAATCACATGTTCTGCCATGAAGAACTGCTTCTGTTCCACTGTTTACATACCGTGAATAAATGTTTAAAACACTCCTTCCTGTGAGCAAAGCTCAAAAGGAAAAGCTTGGCCAATCCTTACAGAAAGCAGGCGAGATCTGGTCCCACGTGCTGGCTCCTGAGGGCTCCTGGAGAGCTGAGCTCTGCCCCGTCCCCCGTCCCAGGGCTGTCAGGGAGAAAGTCCTGTGCCTTCGTTTTTGAGTGCTCTGCAGATGTCATGGGTCCTCGTCTGCAAACCCAGGGGATACTGGGTTAGTTTGGGGACTGTCGTGACAAATGGGCATTTCCAATTCTAAAATAAGGACACAATTCTTCAGCAGATTATCCGGGATTGCTCCGGGATTGCTCCGTGTAGTGAGAGCTGTAGCCTGCTTCCTGTAAATGTATTTCAGAAATACCAACAATCTGACTTGCAAAAGAAAAAAATGTCTCTAAGCAGGAATGAATTTATGATAAAACAAAACAAGGGTATGTTGAGCTCTTGAAACATGGTTATCTGGAATGTCTGGAAAAAAAGGGCATGGGATTATATAATTACCTAATATTGCATACACACAAAGAAGTTGAATTGAAGTTCTTGGGGTTTTTACCTTTTTCTTATCACTTCCTAACTTTTCTGTATTTAACTTGGCATCTTCACTTGTGTCCTCAGTACTCTTCCTGACTCATACATAGAATATCTGGACAGCATATGCTCTCTGAATGAACAGATTTTTAAAACATGATTATTCATAGTTATATGAGCAAGCCCTCCTTTCAAACATCAGTATGTACAAAAATCACAGTCATCCGAGTACCCACAGAAAAGGAACTGCATAGATATGAAATGGAGAAATTACACTTTATCTCACATTTCATAAGCTCATTCATTCTATCTGCAACTTTTTATTTGTGAACCTCAGGTTTATCTAAATGCCTACTAATTCACAGAAAGCACCATTCTGCTGTTTTCAGAACACTGATAAGCAGATATTTTTATGTGTTTATCACAATAAAAATTCACTCAATTTTTTTTAAAAAATAACGATTTGACGGCCCCTTTCTTTCCAAGAGTTCTAGCCTTTCAATGTATCCCTGTAGTTTTTAACTTTATGCACTGATGTGACACGGGAATAAGGCTGAATTGAAGGCCTTTATCCCAGGAAAACACAGCAGGTATAGGTTCTTTTCTTTCCTGATACAGCTTTTTCTTCCTTTTGCATTTGTGGGATGAGCCCTGAGGAATTCTTAAGGTAACATGCATTATAAATTGCACACAGCATGCTGCCCTATTTTTAAATACACTCTATTTTTTTTTAATAATAGACAAATCTCTTGATCTTTTTTTTTTTTTCATGCAAAGTTTGCATCCAGGCCAAGGATCCAGCAGCACTCTGTGATTCAGGCATATGAGTTATTCTGCCAGGTTCTGCCTTGTTAAATTCACACACAGCGCATCATCTTCTTGACCTCATTTACCTCTTAAGAAGCCAGTGCCTGAAGCAAAGGAGATGTAGTTTTAAAGCAGTTGTTTTGCTTCATATGTTTAAAGCTGTTGAATAAATAGGTTCTTCTGTAAAAGGACTTGTGTCCCTGCAGCTACTGTTTGGTACACAGAGAGCACCAGAAAGCATTATACTGTACTGTAACAGCAAGCAGGCAACCTTAGACAAAAGCATGAAAAGAAAACAGACATGTTAGCTACAAACATTTGTGTTCTTAACCTTTGGTTTCATTGCACATAAAGAAAAAAAAAGTTTTTAAAGCAGCAAACGTGCAGGAATGGCACAGATATGGCTTCCTGAAGGCTGCAAGTCTAAATAGAGACATGGGCTGTGGCAGAGGTCTGTGCTTCCCCTGAAGTGCAGAAGGTCCACTACGGAACTTGTAAATTTTTGAAGAAATGCATTGAACACACTTGGTCAGAGAGTGTTTTTTTTTACTTTTTTTTTTTACTCTTTGCTTACATGGACAAAGTGCTCAAAAGTGCGGCTGGTTGAAAGGGGACCTGAACAAATGGGCAGGCAGGTGGGGAGCACTCAAATGCAGGTGTAACTGCAAAAGATATAGTGTAGAAATCCCCCTCCCAGAACTGTTTGTATAATCATGTAAATTCTTTCCTTCCTTCCTTCCTTCCTTCCTTCCTTCCTTCCTTCCTTCCTTCCTTCCTTCCTTCCTTTCTTTCTTTCTTTCTTTCTTTCTTTCTTTCTTTCTTTCTTTCTTTCTTTCTTTCTTTCTTTCTTTCTTTCTTTCTTTCTTTCTTTCTTTCTTTCTTTCTTTCTTTCTTTCTTTCTTTCTTTCTTTCTTTCTTTCTTTCTTTCTTTCTTTCTTTCTTTCTTTCTTTCTTTCTTTCTTTCTTTCTTTCTTTCTTTCTTTCTTTCTTTCTTTCTTTCTTTCTTTCTTTCTTTCTTTCTTTCTTTCTTTCTTTCTTTCTTTCTTTCTTTCTTTCTTTCTTTCTTTCTTTCTTTCTTTCTTTCTTTCTTTCTTTCTTTCTTTCTTTCTTTCTTTCTTTCTTTCTTTCTTTCTTTCTTTCTTTCTTTCTTTCTTTCTTTCTTTCTTTCTTTCTTTCTTTCTTTCTTTCTTTCTTTCTTTCTTTCTTTCTTTCTTTCTTTCTTTCTTTCTTTCTTTCTTTCTTTCTTTCTTTCTTTCTTTCTTTCTTTCTTTCTTTCTTTCTTTCTTTCTTTCTTTCTTTCTTTCTTTCTTTCTTTCTTTCTTTCTTTCTTTCTTTCTTTCTTTCTTTCTTTCTTTCTTTCTTTCTTTCTTTCTTTCTTTCTTTCTTTCACAGCCATGTCCCTTCAGCAGTGTTTCTGCTCCACACACACAACCACACTTTACCAAGTACCAGCAGCACCTATCCTGCTGACTACTGTCATGTACACACAGAGCCTCAGAGGGAGCCTCCTCTCTGACGTCAGCTGCCAAATCAGGAGTATGTTTCTCCCTACTGTCCTCAAAACCACCTCAAAATGCTAGGGCTTGCTTTTCATGGCTGTGGCTGAACAGGAAACTCTTCTGAGAAAGACGAAGGCAGAAGTCACTGAACGTGGCCACTTGGTCCATCCAGCCGAGGAGGATGCTTGTTGTACATGCTGTGGTCCCTCAGGAAGGCACATATAAGCCACATCTCTCCCAGCCAGTCCTTGGCAGGTCCTTCCTCACCATGGTGGCCTTCCTTTGCTCTCATAGTCACTTCATGCCAGGACACCCTTCTCTTAGAAATTACTGGGGCTGGGCAAAGTGAAAAGGTAGGCTTTGTATAAATTCCACTAGTCGACTTTGGGTGTCTCTAGGTGTGCCATATTCTTAAACCCCACTAGTGTCCTAGCACAAAATGCCATCTATGCACTCTGGCGTTTCTCCACTGTAATCTAGCAGAGACTAATTCACAGATTTGGGGTGAAGAATGAATTGCATGCCCTCAAATCTAATTCAGTCTTTCCATGCACTGTTTTCATAAAAACAGTGTTTGATTCATGGTATATTACTTACATATTTCCTTTTGCAGCAACTCATTCTGCAGCCTCTTATGGAAGTCGCTTCTGCCTAAGACTTCCTTCCATGGTAGTCAATTTTACTGTTTTCACAGTCTGACCCTTTATTTATGGTCTCCTAATGGCCATTCATTATGTAAGCCAGTTTTACAAGTTAAAACACAAACTCTCCAAGAGCCAGCATCCACTTTTACACAATGGAACAATGAAGAAATGGATTATGCTTATTACTGCACTGATGATGCTTCTTCAAGATTCCTCCATATTAAGCTCAGTATGACATAGTGTCTTTTATTGAAGCTCAGCTTTATTGCCTTTTGTATTTCTTCTAACCATTACTTCTGTTAAAGGAAAGAAGAAAGTGATGAGACCATCTGCATAAGAGCACTTAGGAAAACATCTCTGGGAATGTCATTATTGCTTTGAGATTAAAAAATAACCAGAAGGAGAACCACAATGTTTCCTATTCATACAGATTTTTCATCATAATTTCATTCTGTGGGTCTCACAGTTCCCAAAATCTCCACTTTCAGGGACTAACAATTGTGAACTTGTTAGTGATATAATGAATTTACTGCATTTCAAGAGCATTCCCAGAAGCTGAAAAGCTTCTTGCCCCTTTTATTATTTATACTTTGTAGCTTTTTTTCATGTTTTCTTTTCAGAATTTTGACCCAAAGATGATTATTTTAATAGATGAATGCCTTTAAGAAGATATGACATTGTTAATTATGTAGTAAATTTTATTAAGAGACAAGATTAATAACAATAAGATAATGATAATGAGAAGCTATTATTTATTTATTCCAAAGACACAAAAGTATTAATTAAATCTTATTTGGAAGTATTAATTAATGATTCTGCTACAATTGAAAATACCGAGCCTACAAAGAGATGAAATATTATGTCAATGCACTGTACGGGAAGTGATTCAATTAAAAGTATAAAATATTTATGTCTCCAGGCTGTGAGTTGGCACTGTAGGTTAGAAATAAAACATGAAGTTTTGAGGCTGGTAATTTTAACCCAGATAATTTTACAGAGAGGTCTTTGTCCTTTCCCACAGCATCCATTTCTCCATGTGCTTTCTGATGATTGCCTCAAGACTGTAAACACAAATGTGAAGGTGGCCATGAGTCAGCGTGAGAGTGGGCTCCTGTCTTTACAGAAAGACACTTCCTAAACAGCCAAACATATCAGCAAGGTCTTACAGCCACGATTTGTTAGTTTTTTAAGTAAATGGCAGCTAGTGACCAATTCGGTACTGAGACGATCCATCAGTGGCACTCCAGGGAAGATGATGAAACACTCATGATGGCAGAAGATCTTCACTTGTGGAGAAGGTTACTACCATGACTTTGCCCTCTTCTGTATAGCTCATTGAGATGAAAACTGCTGTATCACAACTCAAGGAAATGCAATTTCTTTCACAGCATTGTATGAAGGCAATCAGAAGACAGGGATCAGCTCCATCCCCAGTACTATCCTTAACCGTGGTTGCTTTGGCCTGCATCAACTAGAACAAGGCTGGGAAGAAGAAGGTTGAGGAGAGCACTACTTTACTCACAGATGTGTAACAGTAGCCATTAAAATTACTGAGGCTCTTCAAAGACCTGACAAAGTCAGTGGAAAGACTTCCTTTTTTGGGAAGGACTCCTGTGGGCATTGGGTTGGTCTTTGCAGATGCAAAGGGAGTCAATGGCTCTCAAGGCATGATCCAAGGAACTTGGTTGATCAATACTTATAGCAGTTCAGTATTTCAACAGCACATTCTGCCATTTTCAAATTTAATGGAGTCCAGATTCTTAAAGATTAAGGTATTCTCAGTATTTTCCAGACTACAGATAAGATTAAGTCTTATCATGATTTGTAAAAACGTATGGACAGCACATATTTCACACACACACCCCTGGCCTCTTTCAGAAAAAGCCACTTTACGGGTTCACTTGCAATGTAGCTGTGGTGTGTTGATAAAAATAGATGTGGTACATGTGTCTGTGCTGAAGCCTTCAGTTATGCATTTACACGCACCAGTGAAGGGTGAAATCTTTGTCACCGACATCAACAGCAGACTCTCACAGCTTACCTGGGATTCAGCCTTTCGTTTGCTAATTCCTGTGAGTGATGCTGAGCCTGCTGCAATGTACCTGTACAAATACGGATGGCTGTACACACAAAATATCTGATTCTTCACATGCCTCTTCAGCCAAAATTCAGTTGTTACTGTTTGCACCTCATGGTTTTGTTACTGGGGCAACTGGGGACCTTTGCTATGGAAATGTTGCTTTCAGACTTTGAGAAACTGGCAACGCTACACAGGCTTATTTTGATTATTAAATCAGTTTTAAAGATAAATCTGGAATTAATGGGCATGCTTTGAGAAAGGACTGGAATACTTTGATATAAACAGCAAGACTAACTATGGCAGCAGATTAGCAGCAGATTCACAAAATGGAAGTGAAAAAAAACTTCCAAGCCTTTTGACATAAATAAGATTAACTGTCAGAAGGGAGAAAATCTGCTTTAGTAATGTGCTGGACCATGATTTCAATTAAAAATATATTTCTTGAACCTTATTGCTCCTGAAAGACAACGTGGACATTAAAAGAGTCTGCAGAGTGCCAGCTATATGAAGACCTGCTCAAATCTTTCATGATCCTCTCTGTTTTATAATGCTTCCTTCCCCATTTTGTTTGGTCTGATACTGATTTCTTATACACCACGTTTGGTTAAGAATCAAATCTCAAATCTCAGCTTCTCTCTGATGTGCTATGACTGTGTGACAGAACAGGAGCAGCTTCAGAGCATCAAAACAAGAGTTCTAACTAGCTGATATCACAGAAGTCCAGACAGACCTCCTGCTGGCCTACTTCAGTCATTCTTAGAGGTCTGTGAAGGGCCATGTGCCAGCAGTCAGACATAGCAGAACCCTAAGTGGTCCTGCCAGATTCGTGCTTTACTGCCAATGTCTCTTGCATGGAGCTGCCTGACGTGGGACCTCCAGTGCAGTTCTCTGTTGATAATTGCTGTTACCCCAGCTGTTGCCCACAGTGGCTTCTCCTCCCCTATTTAAGGAATGAAGTCTTCAGTACAGAGGAATGAAAAGAGGTCAGGGAGTCCACATTTTTTTCCCATGTCCTTTCCTCAAAATGTTCCCACATCAGAGGTTGCTTATTCTTAAATGCTGATCTTTTCCTAAGCCACTGTTCAAACTGAGCTCAGGTAAATCACAGGTATTTGATGTGAGTGGAGAAAATAATGAGTCATCTGATCTTAAATTATTATGAAGAGGAACATGATTAGTATCCCTTTACTCTAGTTGTCTTCAGCATGGCTGCTTCCATCAGAGCTACTCACCCTTGGAGCTCCTGTTAAAAGTAAAGAAGAAAAATAGACACCTTGATAGCAAGTCACCTGCCCGACTTTATCTTCATTAGGCTGCTCCGAAAGTGCCTCTTTCTCTCCATGAACTAAGCAGCCTAAATAGCTGGCACTGTGCTGGGGATGCCTGCATTTAATGAGATGAATTCCACTGCTTCTGAGATTTTTTGACACGTAATGAAGAGTCCCCTAATGGAGCGGAGACACCAGTACCTGTTTGTCACCCACACTGCTGTGAAGCATCGTGAGGGGGCAGTGGAAGGAAGTGATTACTCCTGATGCTATTTCTGGCCTGAAAATGCATGCCTTACTTGGAAAATGGCAGTGGAATTTTTATCTGAGTAAGGATGGGTAAGGAGTGGGGAGCGTCAGCCAGTTATAGATAAACAGAGGATTTGTATCCCTGTCAGCATCACAGAATCATAGAATGGCTAGAGTTGGAAGGGACTTTAAAGATCATCGAGTTCCACCCCCCTGCCATGGGCAGGGACACCTCCCACCAAACCAGGTTCCTCAAAGCCCCATCCAGCCTGGCCTTGAACACTTGCAGGGACGGGGCCTCAACAAGATGTCAATCTGATATTTCTCCCCTTCTCTTATGTTCACCAGAAAACCACACATGCAGAGAAGTCAAAAAGTGTAGAAATACAAAAATTTGTCAGAAAAATGGTTTCCAGAGCTAAGATACCTGTTGTTAGCTATTCCTTTTTATAGCTGATGCTGTTCTCTGAAGTACCACAGAATACTGTTTCTCTCTAGGTTTTCTCTCCTATTTTCTGGTTCTCATCAACAAAATCCAGATTCTGACTGTAAGAAACATCAGAAAAAAAATGTTTCCTCGAGTTTTTGTTATGCAGCTCACATGCTGGGTTCCAGCTGCATGTGAATCATTACCTCCAGGCTGGGCACAACCCATCCATGGCTTTTTGTGGGTGGCTTTGTCACTTGTTTTGAGAGCCAGATATGAGAGACCCTGCCACCTCCTTGTAGGCAGGGATTTTCCTGGGGTTTAGGCAACCTACCAAAAAATATTTCTAAATTTTGTTTTGCCCAGTGTAAAAAAGTGCCCTAGAGACTGCAGAGTACTGCTTCATTACCTAATGAGTATTTAATTATTAATATTAAGTCAGGTGTTTCTCATGAAAGATTAGGAAATAATCTCTCCCATAGTTTGCTTGCAGGGACAGGGCCCTAATGCTTGTACTCTTTATGCCCAGCAGTCTCTGACCCCAGGTTACCACAGCCAAAGGGAATGCTCTTAGCATGCTGAAATCAGTATGTTTTAATAAAAGTTCAATTTTCACTGAAATTCTTTTTTCCAAAATTTTTCAACCAGCCCCACATTCTGGTTCCACTAATAGGCCATTGCCGCTCAAGTGCATTTTTCATTCAGTGGAGACTGCCTGCTGGGTTTCAAATGAAGGATTAAAAAATAAGAAGGTGAACTAGCAGCTTGAAAAGGATGACGTTTTGCAATGACCTTTCTCTTTAGTGTCCTGAAAACTGCAGCCAAAACCCAACTTGAGGGAGAAATACATGACTGGCTGATTGATCGATAGCCTGAAGATAGCTTTTTCCCAAGTTAATTAATCCAGACAGATTCCTCAGGGAATTCTTAAACACTGTGAAAGTTCCCAGGAGGTAAATTGGATGGATGAATCTTCAAGTGTTAGTCACATTAAAATGATCTAGTTTAAATTTGTCCTCTGTCTTGTACTTGCTGTAATTGCCTACAGACAGTAAATTGGATGCCATATCTGAACATTGTTGCTGTGCATCTCTTTTATGCAGATAACAGGGCTTATACTGAGCAGATAGCACAGGAAACTCAGTCTGTGGATTGAACACCCACGTGCCAAGACTAGAAGCACAGAGCTTAATTTAATGAGTTGTGACAGTAAATTAGTGACAGCAGGATTATTGTTCAGTTTCACATGTAGGAATTCTTGGCCTGCTACCAAAGGAAGAATAAATATTCAAGGAGAAGCAGCTGAAAAAGGAAGTGGTTGTATTTTCTTATTCCTGATTCCATGAAAAAGGGGAGAATCCTCCAGCCCCCTCTCAGAGATGCTGAGTTCGGCTCCGACAGCATCGCTTGCCCTGGGCTTGGGTGGCCAAAGGTGAAGGCAAGAGCCACACTAGAGGAGTGATGAGGGACACTCAAACCCAAGGTGTGCTCGGTGGTGGAGAGATGCAGGATTAGCCAGCCTAATCAAAAAGTTTCTCGGATCAGATGAACCAGACCACTAAAAGCAAAATCTATCTACCTGGAACGCTTTCTACTTCTCTTGATCACAGAAAAACACAAACTGAAGCAAGATAGTTATTTTCAAGTAGTTCTGTGTGTAGACCAGCCATAGGTAGACAGTCATGACAAAACTACTAGAATCTCTGAATTTCAGAGGTAGACATCCACTTAGAGAAGTCGTTTGGCTCTGGTCCTTCAGCTTCTCTGATGCCCCAGAGGGGAATAAAACCACACTCAGCTGAAGTCTTGTGCAATCCTCAAGGAACTGGCAAGATCAGCTTCTTCAAACCAGAAGAGCAAAGTGAGAAGACGTGGGACTTTTCAGGGCACTGGTGGCTGAAAATAAAGCTCTTAAAAGTGATGTTAATGTTTTGATCGACTCCCGCGGTATTTGGATTAAGCTGTTAGTGGAAGATAGCTGCTGGCTGCGTTGTGTCTTAGGACATAGAAGTGCTAATCCCAGTGCGTTGTTCAGGGAATCAAAGTGAGTAATAAGGGACTTAAAATATTGGATTAAAAGATCTGTAGAGATTATTTTCATAGTTGTACATGTAAATTTAAAAAGGATATTGTAATTTCAGGTAAATCACTACCTGTGTTTTCCTTAAGTCTCAGCGTAATCTGTGGAGGAGAACAAACTAGGGATCCCAAACTAACTGGCATCATCTCCCTCCGCTGGGCAGTCCCCTGGGGTCACTGGCAGAACTGAGCCCACTGGCTATCTCCTTCGGTGTCCCTTTAATGCATGCAAGCTTTTCCTCAGTGTGCATTGACTTGCAGCCTGGAAAGTAGAGAAGTTACGGGATGGGAAAGGACACAGTGAACTTAACACAGGAACCACATTTAAGGATTTAAGCCTCCTCACAGCCATCACCACAGCAGAGGGTGGGCAGCAGGGACTTCAGTCCTAGGATAAACATTTAATTTCCACATGCTCTCGCAGGAAGAAGTTTGTTCCTTACCAGATGTCCAGAGGGAGACTTGTTTCACCTGAATTATGCACCCATTTCACTGAGGGTGTAGTGAAGCAACGTGAAACGTTAGGTGGGATATGCAGTCAGCAGACTTCTGAAAGCAGGTGTGTAATGGGGAGAGCTGGCTTTAAAAACATGTGCCTGTACCCTGCTGTCATTTCTATAGCTGTCGGGGCAACACTGCTCTTTGAGGGGGCTTGGCCCTACACATGCCCCCTTTTAGAGCAGCACCCCAATGAGGAGGCTGATGTGCAGAAACCATTCATACCCATCTCTCTTTGCCACCAGAAGTCAACACTGGTGAAAACAATAGTTACTCAGTTGAAGGGAAACGTAGGTGCAGGATACCCATCTGGTATCCAGCTTTTGTGTGCCCAGCTTGGAATCACAACAGCGTTCTCTCAGTAGCAGATACGTCTCAAAACCACCACATCCAGTGCAACTTGAGGTAAGCAGGGGACATCTAATAAGCTTAGCTGCCTACAGACACAGATGTTTTGTCAGTCTTCTTTCCAATATCCCCTTTGTAACATATCCAACAGGCCTTGTTTTAAGCTTTTTTCATAAAATTCATTATATTTTTGTTTTGATTTTTCTCACCAAAAGAAGTCAAATTTAGTGATGGCAATGATTCTTCCTGAGATTCTGATATTTTTGGACCCTGAATTTCAAAATGGATAGGAAAGTAGATATTGCTAGTCTGTATGAAGTGATGTACAAGATAAATAAAAAAAGATTGTCATGCAACCTGCAGTTGAGATTTATCACAATTTGTGTTTCTTTGCAGTTCATGAATACCACACTTCTGATATGAAAGACCTATTAATTTCCTCTGGTTTTGCCTAGAAGTAACATTCAAGCTGTGATCAAGTAACCTTCATTCTTCTTGTTCAAATATCCATTAATATGGAATATGCTACTCAAGGGATTTGAACTGATTCCCAAAACCACCTGTAAATTTGAATATACTTCAGACCATAATTGAAATGAAATATTCCTCTGGCAACTACTGTTTACATGTGGAAATCATCCATCATAAACAATCCATTCAGCAATGCCTGAATCAGATACTAGTAACAATTACAGCATTTTCTAATACATTAGCTTAAAATCCTAATTCTTCCTCACTAAGGCCAAGATCACAGCAGGGGGACTATTACCAGACTGTTGCCTTGCTGAGGTGCATTTAAAAGACCAAATCTGTTTGTGGCAAGGATGCTGACAATTCATTCTAATAGCGTTTGGCAATTTATAATTGCTATGTTCTGTCTGAAGACTTTCTGTCATATTCATATAACCTCTACCAGAGATTTCCAAACAAAATGAATCATAAAAAGCCATAATTAATTGGAAGAAAGCCAGTTATCTAAAACAAACACTATCATTAGCGTCTCCGGCAAGCCCAAAATAGCCTCTAGAGATGCCGCTGTCACAATGAAAAAGCTTTCAAAACAGTATGAAGATGTATTCTACATGTTAATGGAATGATTCTGCACAGTCCAAGACCTTGAGAGCTATATTTAGAATACCATTTTGTGCAACTAAGGTGACTACATCATTGCTGCTAGCTGTGTAACAGCTGCCTCTAATTTAAGGACCAGGTCATGACACATTTTGTTTGCCCAAGGTACAAAGGGAACCCAGAATTCCACCTTAATCCAGCTGAAAGCTCCAGTCTAGGAGGGCAACAAGAAGGAAGGAGATTTCACTCGACCACCATTTGCTGTCATCTCTATGTATGTGGGAAGGTGTGAAGAGTGTGGAAATTCAGTACTCAATATAGTAGCTAATTTGGGTGTGCAAACTATATGTAAAACCTATAATCAACCTTGCCATATTTTTCTCTTGTCTATCTGAATTATGCGAAAGGGCACGTACCTTGGATAAGCACATAAACATGTTACGGGTATTAATTCAGGAAAGAAGCTATTAGTAATCAAGAGAATATTTCATAGAAAAAACTTACAGGAAAGCAGCACAGATAAACAAGATGGAGGGTGCTATACAAGATTTCTTTAATTGAATTAAACATGCTTCATCAGTAACTTTTCCAATCGATAATGATACCGAAAATATATGTAGTTCATCTTTTAATATAACGGGCCAAATTTCTCCTTCATCAGCAAAAGCCATAGGTGGGAAGTTATGGTTTCCTGGTTCTTTGCCCGACACTGGCTTGTGAGCTGGTCAGGGCACTCGAGACACTGCTGGTAAGTGCATCTTCTGTCCAGAGTTCCCAGTGGAAAATTTAGAACTGTGGGTTAGCTAAGTGCATAGTTTTCTTGCCACATTTCCTCTCTGTCCCTCCTTGTGCCTGAGAGTGACCCTGCCATTAGAGGACAGAGGAGGGAAGGGTAAAAATTACCTTAACCTGTTATGTGCATAAGTCAAACTGTGTATTACTGGCTTAGGCTCCTTAGGACAAGAGACTCCTAGTCTTTTTTCATAGTGTATTTTATTGATTTAGATATGTTAATGATTTTGTAATATAAATAATTAGGAGCCTGATTCTGTGAGCAACATGGAGAAAAAGCTTTATGTGCCTTCCCCATCTTGTAAAGCAGGTACCAACCAGACTGTTCAATACCAGCAATCAGTGAACTGGAGTATTCAGGGTTATCTCCTTAATTTTGGAGGACTGAAATATACCTGAATGAAGGTTAGCATTGTCACCTACTTCTATCCTTTCTGTCAAATCAGATAGCCCTTCAGGTCTGAGCTTTGAAAGGCTGAGAGTCTTCGGTGAGCATGTCCTCACTCATCGTCATATTAAAATCTATGTTTTTATCAACAATATACTTACTAAAAGTGGGTATTGTAAAGAGGCACTTTCATGCCATGTTTTTTCCTTTCTAAAAACTTTAACAATATTGGCTGTATTGAATAAAAAGGGGTGAAAGGAGAAAGAGCTTTAGTTGGCGTGCACATGGTGCTTGATAGAAATCTGAATTTTATACTCAGTAAGATTGAATCTGAAATTCCTCCCAAACTCTGCATGTGCCTAGAGGAATTTAAGAAATATTTAAGCTACTGATAGAAAATAGATTACTCCTCTCCAGTTTTCTGATATACCCCCCAAAAATTATGAAGTTCTGTGGTAGATCTGCCTGCAGATATGTAATCTCATAAAGCACGGCACAGAAAGAATTGCATATAACAGATTGGCTAAAGAGGAAAGACAGGTGAGCACCGGAAAGCTCTGAAGTGAAACATCCTGTCCCTGATGAATTAAAAATCTACAAGTCTGTGTTAACCTATAGGTGTGAACATTTCTCTTTAATCACAAAGCAGAAGCCCTAGCAGCAATCAAGAGCAATCCTGGAGGAGACTGAGAAATTAGTATTATTACCATTGTCAGGAAATGCCAAGAAGCACTATCCCCCCTCATTAAAATGGGATGCTAGTCTGAAATGTAAGGATGCTAACCATCAAGGAGTAAGATTAGCTGGAGCAATGGATTTGTGGATGAGTCATGCTGATTAGCAAGTCAATAAATAAAGGTTCTTTTAAAGGTCTATTTTGCTTCTGTGCTACTATTAAGTTCTCATACAGAAATAAAAGGAATGGAGTGAAAATCAAAGGGCATTTTAAAATTTCTAAACCACTGTTTCATCTATTTCTGTACAGCTTTCAAGATACATTGGCTTGATAGCACAGGTAATAAAAGCAGCACAACTTTACTTCAATCAGCTGCTCCAAGGGAAGAGCTACTCACTATGTGTTCGCTTTCTCCGTAGGCAGTAATTCACCTCCTCATCAGGCTCAGCCTCCTTGTTTTCCCAGTCACCTCTTCCTAACTGTTTCCTTGCCTGCACCCTGCACGTGACAACACTAACCCCCCTCAGTAAAGCTGCTGCTTCCCTTCCAGGCACAACCGGAATGTGCATGAATAATCCCTCTGCTGTGACCCAATCCTTTTCAATACAAAATGGAGATCCAGGGTAGGCAGGTGGACAAGATGCTTTCAGCAGCAGTAAGAGCATTTGACTAGCTAACCTGGATGAATTTGAGGGTTTCTGTCATAGTCCACTAGCTCCACCTACCCTGATTTCTAACCTCTACAGTGCAGTCCCATGCCAGTGCCTTCCTCATACGCCAGCAGGAAAAGCCACATGAAGACAAGTGATTTGCTCACATTCATTCCCAGCCATTGATGTGCTTTCTTCTTGTTAGTAAATTAAAAGTGGCTAAAATCACTGTTGGTTTCTATGAGAAGTGCTTAACTTCTATGTTGTAAGAATTAGAAGGAAATATACCCCATTTACCTGCAGTTTTTATCATGGATGATAATATTGCCTCTTGTACCCTGTTTTCCTTTGGAAACCACAGAATTAGTGATATTGCCATGTCCAATTCACTTATATGTTGGAACTGTCTTTCACTAAACATAGCTGGGAGATGATGCTGTGAAAGGTGTTTGGGAGATGTGAAGTCTGGAGGTAAGCCTCTGAATGTGCAGATGCTCCACAGTAATTAAGACCTTAATGTCTTTAGTTGGATCAATGCCTTTGACTGACCGGATGGACATGGTGCTGGTTGTGAGCAGCTATTGCTTTTTGGCTTAACTGCACAAGCAGAGTGACATCCTCTATTATTAAGATTATTAAGAAACGGGGTTTGTTTTATATGATACCTGATAAAAGATAACAGGAGTAAAGAAAGCCATAGAAGGTATTTGATAATTGAATGGATGACTGGGAAGTTCAGCAACACATACAGAAATCTGGAAGCTTCTATATTAACTCATTAACTCTCATTAACTGCTCACTGCAGCCTGATGGTAAGGACAAGTGGTTCCTCCAAGACAAGACTTTTCCATGGTGGTTGGCTGACGGAGGCATAGGTAGAATCTGGATGGCTGCCTGCTAAAATTAGACCTCACTAGAGATCTTGTTAGGAAGTAAGTACCTTTCTTCCCAGACCTGTAATCTTGGAGCCACGGATGTGCGAAAAACTACTCATTTAAGGTTGCATTAAGAAGGAACCCATTTACAGAGTTACTGCTAGAAAGTTGTCAGATGAGAGCTAAGTGGTCTGTTCTCTTTCCTTGTGTCAGCAGGGATAGCTGAGCACTTGAAGACTGAGAACCAATTAGCTTGCTTGTCTCATGCTATACACATCTCTCTCTCTCTTTCCTTAGGCCTAAGAAGGCATAAAGTGTAACTCACCCAAAGAGATAACTTATTTAAGCTTGAGGAATTTGGGATGTATCTTTGTATCAACACAGAAAGGGATCTCTGAGAGGGAACTGAGAATTAGTATCTCTGTGGAGCACCTGATACTGCAGAGAAATGCTGAAGAATGTGGAGGCATCTGTAGATTGAGCAATATTTTTCAATAGCACAAAAAATTAAACTTCTGTGATGCATATTACACTGCTGCCTTACATCTTCGTTTAATAGTTTTGCTTAGGAATGTTCAGGATGGCTGCCTCACAACTGTGGCTACACTGATATCTCCTGCCAGAGCGAAGAAATCTATTGTGTCTGAAAAGATTTGCCTTTTCCAATGAAGAATTGTGCTGAAATGGGTTATCTTTCAAACCCAGGAAATGTTACAGGATATCTGCTGATTTCATCTTGCTTTGCTCCATATGATTTTGCTTAGGCAATGAAAACATTTAGACTGTGACCCTTCCCCTCTCTCATATTTGTTGGTGTTTTTTTGATTTTAGTCTTCTGATAAGAATAAAAGATCCCAATACCTTTGTAGTGATATGGGAAGTAAGAAACAGTTTAAACCTTGCTCTTGCCAGTGGAAATAGAAGAGAGGGAGAATCTTCATCTCCTTATCTCTAGAGGGCCAGTTTGCATCTGGACTAGAACAAAACGAAATGATCAGCCTCACATGTCATCTTACCCCCTAGCTGAAACAGATAAAGAATGATAAAGCAGCTACTCCTGCCCTCAAAGAGCAAGTCAGCTCTTCAAATGGCCTGTTTTGGTATACCTTGCTCCTAATAGTGCATATACCACAGCTTGACATTCTGGAAAAGTCTGAAGACCGTGTATTAATGAGCCTTTGATAAAAATTCTCACACAGGACCTGCTATTGATATATCAAAGAGCCAAATAACATGCCAAGAACTATTTAATGGTAGTAGCTCTTCAATGATTAGGAGAAAATGTTAAATACATTGTCTAAAAACCCAAGTGGTAAGAAGACTTCAGTAAGGCACACTCATGAAAGCGCTTTTTCAATAGAATAATACAATACAGATGTAAAGCTTAAGTGAAATGTCACTAGAACTATGATCTCTGTCTCCTGTGGCATCATTCATGTCATTGTAGATATTCAACTGAAGTGTGTGCTTTGCTTCATTTTTCCTTTCTCTTCATCTACAAAGGGAAAAAAACCCACTAGTTAAAAAAGTCTGTTCTGTCAATGAGAAATGAAGTGTGCAAGCCCTTGTACTCTGAGATCCAAATGTATCAGACTGCAAAGTGAATTCACCTTTGGAAGTCCAATTTAAATTTAAATTGAGATCATGTGTTATCATTTTAATACACAATAGTAGTATTTTTTTCAGTTGGAGTCTACTAATCTAATCTGTGAAGAGTTAAAACAAGGCTTTCCAAATGAAACTGGTCATAAAAGAGAAAGTTTTTCTGCTTCTTTGCCAGCAGAAAACGGTTTGGAACTTAGCTGAATATTCACACTAGGCCTTCTTAGGTTTTTTATTTTTGCTATTTTTATTCTTGTAGTTTGGAGGTCATGGAAAATATGAATATGAAAAAATTCCATTATGAGTTATTCTACAATAGAGTTTAAAAAGAGCACTGGATTCTGAGAAATGCACCACAACACAAAATAAACTCTGTAAGGCATTGGTTTATCTCATAAAACTATGTAACAAGAAAATACCTGCATATGAAAATACAGTTTCTAGCTTCTCAGATAAAGTAGTTAGTGTTTACAGTATATACATTTATATATATGAAATGTTTAATATGTGTATATATATATGTACCAAAGTTAATGAAAAGCATAATAGTTATAACCAACTGGACAAATATGGCAGGTATCACTTTGCATTAGACTCTGTTCCTAGTGCTTTTCTGACTCACCATTAGATCAATTCCTTGTCCAGAACCATTGTGTCTCATATCTGCAAGCAGAGGAATGGCAATCAACATCAAGCAGCAGAGGTTTCACCCACACAGCAAAAGAGCCTTGGGCATGGTACCTTTTAGAACCTGAAACTAACAGCCAAAGTCTCATTCACTGATTTTCGGTCTGTAGACAGGACAGTGGAGCCACTGATTCCTGTGGGGTATCTCCTCTGAGAAGGGCTGAACTTAACAAGGCTGGTTCCATTGACTGTTTCCAGGCTTCACGATGGGAAGCAGAATGGCTATTCTGGGTCAGACCAGCCTCAATCTAAACTAGAAGCTTGCCTCCAGTACTGTGATTTTAACCTTGAGATAAGCTCCAAGAAGGGCTACAGAGGACAACAGCAAGATCAACATAGCCCACAGCACGCTTTCTTCCACTCTTTCGTATTTGGAGGTGGAGTGCTCCCCTAATGAAGCAGATCACCTAACAGATTGGCTCCTCCATCAGACTTGGATTGTTTTGGGCTATTTTTTAAAATCATGCCTAAGGATATTGTTTTTCACAAAAGCATATAAGTATCTCAGCTTGTAAGGTATATTTTTACCTGCACTTGCAGTTGACCGTGCTCCTCCCATCCATACAACAAGCAAAAGACAATTTGAGATCTGGAAGCTATGGGAATACAGTTAATTTGCTGAAGAGTGTGACCTAATTAGTCATGCTAAAGGGGAATTTTACTAGCTGAGGAATGGTGTTTATTGTGACAGAATACAGACGACCCACTTCTCCCTTGTACCTGTCCCCACCCAGCCACAGGGATGTCTGTTATGTGACTTTTGATCTCTGAAACACCCTGTTTCAATTAGTCTTGCTAGTTTTGAGGTGCTTCTGAGGGCTGATCTTTTTTCCCTTTTTATAAAACAGGCAGATCAGAAGTTTTTTATTTTGCTACCTGTAACCTGTACTTTTCTCTGTGTGTGTGCTTGTGTGTGCAGTTTAGAGCTCATGGAAAATATGAAGGTGAAAAAATTCTATTATGATGTACTTTCTCTTATTCATTGTGTTCCTTCAGTAGCCGATATCCGACTCTTCATACACAAGTTGTTTTGGTAATAATACTTTCCCAGAATTCAGACACAGGATTTTGACCCTTTTATATGTTAAGGACAACAGTAATCACCTAACAGAGGTGATCACTGAACTAAAGTAAGAGTGGGTCACATTTTCTGTTCCCATTGTTATTTTCTCAGCTTTCAAACAGATTTAAACAAAACAGACAAATACACAAAAAATTCCTCCACTCACAAAAAAGCTTCCAAATTTCTTGGGGAAAGTGGGAAATAATTTCTAGAAAGTCCTTGATGCCTACAAAAGTATAGAGGCTTTTGGGACTTCAGATGACTGAAATTCTGAGAACTGAAATGGAAAGACAGAGGTCAGACCTTGAGATCTGCAGAAGCTTGGAAGAATTTTGTTGCTAGGAAGTCAGTGATATCTTTTTAAATTTACTATATAAACATATTTTGAAAGGATTTTAAAGAAGTTAATATAACATATTTTCTTAATTTACACAGTTATTTTTATTATATGCCCTGCTTTCAGTGATTTGAAATGGTAATGTCAGCTGCTTTCTATCTTGCAAATGTAAAGTTATGCAGTTTAGCCTCTGTACTACTACATTGCTAACACATCAGAAATTATGCCTGCAAATGCCTATTCATCCACGTTTGTACATGTGGGTTATCCCATGAAAATCAATGGGAAAGTTCCTGAATACGTGAAGTTTGTTTGAATTTTCTTCAGAAATCATAGAATCATAGAATGGTTTGGGTTGGAAGGGACCTTGAAGATCATCTAGTTCCAACCCCCCTGCCATGGGCAGGGACACCTCCCACTAGAGCAGGTTGCTCAAAGCCCCATCCAGCCTGGCCTTGAACCCCTCCAGGGATGGGGCAGCCACAGCTTCTCTGGGCAACCAGTTCCAGTGCCTCACCATCCTCACTGTAAAGAATTTCTTTCTAGTATCTAATCTAAATCTCCCCTCTTCCAGTTTAAAACCATTACACCTTGTCCTGTCGCTACACTTCCTGACAAAGGGTCCCTCTCCGACTCTTCTATAGCCTCCCTTCAGGTATTGAAAGGCCACTATAAGGTCTCCCCGGAGCCTTCTCTTATCCAGGCTGAAATCTATTTGCTTTACCACTTTTTTTTTTTTTTATACTAAAGGCTAAGGAGAGATCTCTGCTCCCAGCAAATGGAGTGTAAATTCAGAAGAAATCTCCTAAATCCACTGGAAACATCTGGGATTTACACCACCAGAGTGTACAGGGAATGGCAGCACTTCACTGATGCCCAGCACTTCACTGAAGCCCACGTGCAGCGCTGCAAAAAGCACGGGGAAAAGACAGGAGCAAACGCAGGCAGCCGGCTGGGTGGCAGGTCCTTGGACATGGTCTGTACCTCTGGTACAGCCCCAGGGCCACTCCTGATGAGAACAGGCATCAGACGGGGCACACAGCATCTTCTGCTTACAGAAAATACCTCATCAGCAGAATCCCCTGCTGAACTGCAGGAAAATAAAACCATGAATAGACTTGAAATATTTTGAACCAAGGTCGGTTTCACATTTTTCTTTCTACAGTCTGGCTGTAAAATGACATCAGCAACCAGCTCAGACTTTATAGCTGTACATCTGTCACCATGCCCAGAATACTCCCCTGAGGCAGTGCACTTTGTGTGATACAAAGAAGATCCTCAAGGCATGATGGGTGGCTGTCTGTCCGGAGCACCTTCCCACTGATTCAGATTATGTTCTGCGATTCAGGAGAGGGAAAACAGTGTCACAACCTAAAAAGTTCTGCCCCGAGAAACAGTCCAGCAGACAGTAACAGAGAGAAAAATTTGCAATGATCTAATATTCCTATTATGCTATGATTATCTACAGAGCTCTGGCTCTGCAGTCTTTCTCTCTTTTCCTTGCTCTAATCTATGTGGGCATTTCTATTATGTCTGTCAGCACAGGGTCTGAATGCCTTCCAGTAAGAAGAAGTACTACCTCTTTTTTCCCTCCCATCAGGAAAATATGGACTTTATCTCAGTTAGCATGGAGTCTTCTAAAAATGTCAGTATGCTGAGAGAAGGAGAGCATGGAGATTTATCATAGATACAACACCTCATTCTCCAGTCTGTTTTCTGCTCTGTTTATGCATTGCACTGGGTCTCTCCGTGACAATGAGAACAAGCTGATGACTGTGGTATTTATAGGGTATTTATATAAGGAATAGTTCTTTAAGTATAGCTACAAGGTTAAGTGTGATGTAGCAGCTCAAAAAGTGCTTTCGATAAACCGGCTGACTCCTCCCAGAAGAGCAGTGTCTGCTTTATTTATATTGCAAAGGGTACTTAAATGTAAGGTACTTAGCGATGCTACTTGCAGTATTAGGTCTGTCTTCTATATGGCTTTGTCACCCACAGTCTCTGTAGAAAGACGGTGACCTACCATAAGCCACAAGGTAATCACAAGTCACTGTGCAATAGATGCTTTTGTTGTGGTTTCCATGATGTAAAACTCATAAAAGTAAGTTATGCTGTCTTGACAGGGCTTTAATTAAAGTTGCAACTCAGCCAGCCCCTGTTCTGCCGCTGGCCAGGGAAGCAGACCGGAGCCCTCTCACCTCCATTCACATTTCTAAATGAATGAACCTACTTGTTTGCATTTTCAGTGAATAGAGGGAGAGACAGAGAGGTAATGTGTAAAGGTCCTTATAATTGTAAGAACATTTAATTTATCTCCGTGCTTCATATTAGTAATTCAAACTGTCATACACTATTCTTCAAGAATGAGACAGAAGAAGCTTGTTCATCTTGTGTGTGGTTTTGGTTTTTTTTTTTTCTTCTTCTCAGAACAGTCCTTTGAAACCTTATTTGCATTGAAAATACTTTCTAAAAAGCTGAGTCTCATGTCAGGGTTCCTATTCTACTCAGAGGATGTAATTTTGCTTTGTAAATTGGTCTCTCATCTTGAATGAGCAAATAAGCTCCTGGTGGATGCCAATTAGATGAACTTTTGTATCCCAAGTAGAACTGATGAGAGCAATTTTGATGGACTGATTTTGCATTTGAATATGCTTTCAACTGGATCTAAAACACATTGTAAAATCAGATTGATCTCCCCAGAGTTTCTCCTATGAAAAAGATTCCAGTAATGTTTAGACATTTTATTTGGACAGATTCAGAGCAAGACATTTTGATTTCTGTTCAGTTCCTAAGGCTTCTTTTTTTTTTTTAACTATGCAAATATCATATCTTAAAAAGTCAGTGTGGAAATATTTCAATTTTGCCAAAAGTAAACATTGAGAATGACTCCAGCTTTTTTGTTTGTGTGCTTTTTATCTTCAAGGAAAAATCTGGAACACTGATTCCTATCACAATCAAGTCAAACATTGAAGTCCTGAAATTCCTTTTTTGAAATGCAACTTCAACTCTCACAGCTCATCTGTAGAGGGAAATGCATTGGTTGCTTAAAATGTTTCCAGCTGCAATAGTCTAAATCAGGAATTTGAAAACATTTTTGATAGACGCTGCCTTTGGTAATGGCAGCACTGGGTATAATCACTGACAGGAATAGCACTGATTACCGGTATCAGTCAGAAGTATTTCCAGCTCAGACTGTCTGTCTGTCATTTAAAGCCAGCTTCCAAACCCTTAATGTTATATGTAGGGCCTCCAGAACTGCTGGGATTTGCACCAGGATTTGTGGTCACTAGAGTGTGTACGAACCTGGATTTTCACTGCTTCCTCGTATCTGAGGCTGGTGTGAAGGGAGTTCCAAGTAGGTTCAGGGAAATGATTTTTCAGGAGGAGGCATTCATCTCCATCCTTCCATGAGCAGGCAAGTTTGGTGTCCACTTTGAAAACCCCTTCCACTGCATTCTAAACCCCCCAGGATCCAGTGAAAGCAAGTCATTCCTTTATCTTGCCTTTGGACAAATGACATACCAGTCTTTTGCTGTAAAATATACTTTTTTCTCTGCTCCGCAGAGCTACAGCCAGGTGCTATTGATGTACTGCTGTAATTCTTGTTCGCCTGGACTCACATAACGCTAAACCTTTTTGGAAGCAACCGTCAGGGAAGATGAAAGATGCTGGAGTTCCTATAAAACCACGTGTGGACTGTTAATTCTGGTTGGATTTAAAAGATGAGATTCAGCAGCGGTGGGCATTGCAGCACGAGGACAGGCACTGGCCAGAGCTCTGTGATAAGAGATCACATCAACTGCTGAACAGAGGTTCCACAAGATATCACTCTTATGTAGTTCCTGAAGTCTAAAATAAAATCCTGTATCAGTGAGTCCACCGTTGCAGGCTAAAAAGCAATCACTAAAGGACAGAGAGGTCAGTGAACACACAGAACAGTCTCCTGTTCTGCAATGGTAGAAGCTGTGTGCTTCGCTGAAACAGAAGGAGACTGAGCAGGAGACACCTCTCTCCTTCCTTTCATCACCAGGCTACTCTATGTCAAGGATTTTTTTCTAAAGATTTCCCAGCACAGCTAACCTTATCCTACTGCTAGATCTGATGGGAGCCCTGGTGAAGACATTTGGCTACTCCTGCTGTTTTATGCAACCCTGATCAGAATAAATGTAACTGAATCAGTCATTTAAAATTAGCGACCAGAGGCTGAGCTGGAGGAGCCATTCTGCAGCAAGACTTCTCTTGTGGCAGGCCACAAAGAGCAGCTAAGGGTCTGCTCTGCAACCCAGAGTGTCCTGAGAGCGGCCACCGTGACCCCACAGACTCAGTTCCAGCCCCAGCACCCCTTCTCTGATGGAGTTTGTGAGTGCAGTATCTAACACCAGCCCTGAGCCATCGTGCTGCTTCTGCTGCCTCTTACAGCATCCGTGAGCATCCAGGAGACTTGGAGAGGGAGGAGAAAGGACTTTCCAAGTTTCTTGCCCTTTTTTCTGAAGGGAGCTACCTCTCCTGTCACCACCTTTACAATCCCCCTGTGCTCCTGTGATGAATTTACCAGGCAATGTCCGTTCCTCCAATAAGTGTGTTTTATGTTGAATGTCTCTGTGGGCAGCTGATGTAATGACAGGGAACCTTTGAAGGGCCTGGAAGGGAGGAAGGAGGGAGAACTTTGTCATCTTGATGTCTGAAAAGGCTATCGGTTTCCAGGAATAAGGATTGCCCTCACCCTTCCGGCTGCCTCCCAGCCATCAGGTCCTACCTCCCCAGACCCACATCCCACAAACCTGTACTGCTCTGTGAAGGAGAACCCCACATTCTCCACAGTCTGTACAGACAGATCTGATGCACACAAAGGAGGACCTGTGTTTATAATGGCAGGGAGACGAACTCATAAACAATGCCCCTCCTAGCAGTCCGAGTTCATACAAAATCCTAGTCTTTGGGGAGCTGAAGGATAAACATGAATCTGTGTTCTGTGCAAATGGCAAAGAGCAGAGCCTTAAATTGAAAGTTCTACAGCAAATGACGGCTTTGCCTCTTTAAACGCCTGCCCCACAATTTCGGGGGATAAAATTTGAGTCCTTATTATAGGTTACTAGAAGCACAAGAAACACTTTGCTACAGCTAAGAAAAGCCTTCAAATCATTACGAGTTTAAAGCTTCATGTTGTTCGTGCTGCTGGGTTAGCAGCTTCCTAACTGTGCTGTAATTTTTGTAGCTGCAGAAAATGTTAAGTTGCAGTTCAGAACTGTTTGGAAGAAAATATCTATTGCATACAGATGGAGGGGTTGGGATGTTTTACCCCCAGGAGGGCTCTGTGAAATGGAATATATCAAAAGCAACCCATAAACTTTTCATATTCTCACATACAGATGCTTGCATGTATGCACACATGCACATTTTGGCATGCCACTTTGTTCTGACTTCATCTCATGGGCCAAGTTTGATTTAGCCATTTCTTTTCCAGACAGAGCTGGCCTAACATCTTCACCTCACTTCTATTCAGCTAGTCTGCCGAGAGGTCAAAGAAGTATAGCTTCCGGAGACTGTCTCAGAGCCAAGGTACAGTCACCTTCAGCAAGATTATCCAGGTCATCTTGCCCCTAGGAAATCTGGAAAACGCCAAAGAAAAAAAAATAATTCTTTCCAGAAGGTTCAAAAGCCTTTGGATTGTTTGACTCAAGGTATGGGGGGGGGGAAACCAGCCTAATATTCTGCTTGAGTTTCTTTTTGTTGGTGGCTGGCTGGGGTTGCTTACCTGGACTCCTCCTCAGACAACACGAGGAGTTACCTGGCAAATGGCTGTAGAGTGCTTTGGAAACACGGAATGGAGATTTGATACAGCCCTGCTGAAGGCTGCGGGCTTGTCTGGGAGAAACAGAAGCCAAGATCTGCCCTCGTTACATTGCATGTTTTTCCCCTCATCATCAAAATTGCCAAAGTGCAGAATGCTTCACTGCAAATCACTTTCCTCAGCGGAAGAAAGCGAAGCTAATGAACCTGGGAAAGGAAAACTCAGTGTTAGTGATAGAGAATCTGTCCTATTCATGAGGAATCCTCCGTTTCAGTCTGCCAGATTGAACAGTCATTATTAATCTCATTTCACAGCACTGATTACATTAACATTATTCTTTTCTATTGTATGATACTATATAATACTGAAACCTTGAGGAGACAGAAGCTAAACAGCTAACAAGAAGAATCCATTACTCCACAAGCTACAAGAATCTGACCTGTGGCTGTTGCCACCTGGGCAGGAAAGATCGACTTCCTAATAAACTATTCAGAGAGAGGGAGAAAGAGAGAGAACAGACTGAACCTTTTACAAGATTTTAAGTGCAAGTTTTTTCTTGGCTAACATTTTTTTAGTCATGACAGCTCTCAGTCAATTCCAGATGAAAGCAGCTGCTTCCCTAGAATGGGCTGCAGCTTTTCTGACTTCCCTCTCTTGGCCTCATGTCTGCCAGAATCTGATGTACAAACTTTGACTAAAAAGCATATGTAAGCCTTTTTTTTTTTGGGTAATGAAAATATTCTTGCAATAATCTTTAAATTTACCAAATGTTCCAGTGCCTTAGAAGTGTGTTCTCTGTAATACTTTTTTTTCCCAATATTCTCTTTATAACTACACAACATGCGGCTTTTTTATTTATTTCAATTGTATATGTAAATTCCATGATATGTTGCTCTTCTCTGTCATTAGGTGGATATTATTTGGTTTTAGCATTCAATTAGCACTAAGAAAATGGAGACATTGGGGCACATTCAGACTTTTGGCACTTTGGCTTATTTTCACAAATCCTATAGGCTATTCTTGTTGCAGAACCCATTTACGAAGCGTAGCTTTTCAGGGCTCAGTTCTGTCAACCGCCGAGTACTTCCAACAAAGCTCTCAAGAGCCTTCACAAAGGGACCTGGGTTGTAAGGCCTTTTTTGGTATTAGATTCTCCTTCAAAGAAGTGTCTGGGTTCCCGCTTACGTTTAGAAAAGTCAACCTCTGCAGCAAAACCTTCTCTACAGGATTCCTTATTGACCACACTGAGCTCCTTCTGAAGCATCCTGGCTCCTGCTACCACACTGAACTGCTGAACCCTTCCCTCTCACTTTGCAGGGAACTTCACCACTGTACTCAGGGGAGTGAATTTTGCTTCAAGAACTGCTTTTTTTGTGTCTAAATCCCTTTGCCCTGTGCAAACTGCAGGGCATATACATTTCCCAGCACCCAGGCCTGGATGTGTGTTTGAGCTACCTGACTTCGCTGCGAAGAGGGCCTCCACCTTCTTTTGGGTGCTTAAGAACTTGAGAAATCTAAGAGCAAAGGCAATCTTTGAATATGCTGTACTTTAAAACCAGTGAGTCTGTTTGCATTTTGCTTTCTGCCTCCTACTCCTTCACAATCCATCTGTTGGATCTGTACCAGCAGCCAGAACCACATGACTCGCACTACAGGATGAAATGACTTTAAATGGCAACGTGGCACTAGTACAGCATTAACATCTCAGCAGCAGACAGTGTGAGATTAATGTCACAATTAGCAAGTGGATGTTTGATATCTTAACCTCAAGGATTCATTGCACTTGTAAACCCGTAGGGGCTCAGTTGGGTGCTCAGTTGTTACAGATCAGAGAGACAATGTAAACAGGCATTTGCTGGGGCCTGCTGGAACCAGAACATTTCTCTTTGCATGAAGAGGCAGAAATCTTCCTAGAATTTAAACACCAAGGTGTATGTATATAAACATCATTTCATGGAAGAAAATTTAATAAAACTAAATTCAGTAAATAGGACTTAAAAGCAACTCCACACTAAATACTGCAAGGGGGAAGCAGCAGCTCCTTCATACTTGTGAGTTCAGGGATGAAAAGTTTAAGCCAATATTGTGGGCAGAATTCCTCACAGAATTCCTCACATCTCAAGAAAAACGTAAAAAGTGAACAGCAGAATACCGAGCACTATCACCTGTGCAGAGCTTGAGCTGGGAGGATTAAGGCACAGCAAGCAGCCCTGGTTTGGGTTTGGAGAAAGCTCTCTGGATGCCACCTGTAAATCAGTTCCCACAGGCCCCACTGTGTCCCTAAACCACACAAAACCCGCTTAGATCTTGCAGGGTCCAGACCTTAATGCTGGGGGTGCTGCTGCTCTCTGCTGGTGTGAAGTCAGGCCCAGGAAAACATCCCTGAATACAAAACGGCTCTGAGAAAATGAATGCTGCTGCCCCAGAGCCATGCAGAGAACAGGCATTCCCCATCCGGGAAGACTCTGAGATTTCTGACATTTGTCTTTGTTTCTGATTTCAAAAGATGCTGGTAGCTCTTCACACGTGAAAAGGGAAAGAGTCGGGATCTATCAAAATATTTTACTTCAACAAAACAAGCTGCTTTGTCTGAGCTATGAAAGTTTTTTGCTACAATATAAAAATCTAAAAAAATAAAAATGGTTTTGAAAGTGGATGTCTGAAAAATGTACCTGTCCGTCATTTAATTCCTTTTTCTGTGAGCCTGGCCACTTTTACCTTTTTTCTCTAGTTCCTGTTCTCCGAATACCCAAAACCGTTACACAAGTATTTCCTCTGCCTCCTGTGGCTTTTCAGAAGGAGACTTATTTAGAATTTCAGATTACTTATAGAATGAAAAACACTGTCTGTAATTGGACTCTAAAGCAAATGATAGCTTGTTTATTCCAAAGAAAAGGTGTAATGTATTTTATTAAGATCTGGCTGTCATTTTACTTTCATGTAAGCGCTACTTACAGTCTCTATTAAACTAATGGCTTTTTTTTTCAGTGGAAGAAACCCTGTTTTTCCTAACTCTTCTCTATTCTAAGCACTGAATTGAAGCACATTACACTAAACATGGAGATACATTATTCAACAGGGTCATTACTGATCCCATGTAAAATAAAAACAAGGAAAGAGAGACAAAAATAAACTTAGACATTGACACACACATATACATAAAAATTCAATGGAAATTCTCAAAGAGCCAGCATGTAAACTAACTGCTAATTGCTGTTCTATTACTAATACAATATATAGTGAACATCAATTTTAAGCAGAATTCCTAAACAAGGTTTGTACTGGCTTTCCAATAATAACTCAATAAGGGAGAAAAAAGTTATCAAATCAAACTAAGCACGAGGGAAATACATCCCCTATAGTATGTCATCTTATTGATGTTAAGCAGAACAATCCCCTAGCTTTTAAGTCATGGTGAGCTCTGATCAAAATTCAGTGGCATGACGTGACCCACCTATAGCTAACTGCCTGTTAGTTATGCTGTTATACTTAGTTATACTATGCCTGTTACTTAAGAGAGGCACTAAGGTTTTCCATTTTACAAATCTCTACTCATAATCGGAATGAACATGATATCCCCTTAAGCTGTAGCTCTTTAGCACAGCTTCAGTCAACGCACACAACTTGTAACAATATCCTCAGATCTACCACGTTCCTTCTCCTCATGAACAGAACAGAGCATCAGCCCATCTCATCCCCCTCTACACATCCCGCCGTCACAAAACCTGCCACCGAACAGTGCTAGGAGGTACCAAATGGTAGTTTTGTATCTTTTGAGTAAGATCCCCTAAGAATGTATCTCCTGGCTGCACAATTTCACTTTACAGCTTCTTGCTCCCGTGTGGACAGGATTTGCACCCCTGGGTAAACACATTTGGCGGTTTTGATCACTGTGTGCTCAGCCATGTGGGTGCCCGTGGGTCTCGGGTCTCAGATGATCCTCCTGTGTGCTCCTTCAGAATTTACCATTTGTTTTTAATGGACTGTACCAAGGGTAAGAAGCTCTCACAACGCTCACCATCAGACTCTCACTGTCCTGTGATTTATATGCCATCCCTATGCTTTTAAAATGTTGTAGAAAAGCCCTGTATTTATGGCAGGCTTTCTACAATGTTATAGAAAGTGGTTTTAGGACAAGTAATGTATCTTATAGACACACATTATAAGGGGGTATATTATCTTTTCTGAGTGTCTTGCAACCTTCATTGACACTAATAAGATTTACATGTCCCAGTGGACGAAAGAATGAACTGCAGAGTCTTTAATTCAATTTATTAAAATGAGTGGCTGACTCAGAGTTGAGAAGGAGCATGACCTTTCCACATCAGTCGTTTGCTCCTAGGGCCAACATCGAAAAATTCCTTGTAATCCCCAGGGAGAAGAGTATTCTTTGGGTGTTTCTTGAGTGGCCTCTCTGGCCATTTGGTCCCCAACAGAGCAGCTCTACGGTACAGCAGTTTCACTTGCTTAAACGGTTCTGTCCACGTTCTCAGTGACTGATGTTTTTCCTAAATCAGAGCCTTGGGAAGTGGTTCATCTTCAAAGGCAAAGCAGTGCAAAAGTAAGTACATCACAGGATGACTTGTATCTTTCTCCAAGACCTCACTTATTCTCAAGGGAAGAGGTAAGGTCTTTTTTAATCTCTTGTGATAAAAGCATCTCTTATGATAAAAGCAGTCAAACATTGGAGCAGGTTGCCCAGGGAAGCTGTGTGTGTCCCATTCCTGGCAGTGTTCAAGGTCAGGTTGGATGGGGCTTTGAGCGACATGATCTAGTAAAGGATATCCTTACCCATGGCAAGGGGGGTCGAATGAGCTGATCTTTAAAGGTCCTTTCCAACCCAAACCATTCTGTGATCCTTAATGCCTCCTGGAATTAGATGCAGGAAAACAGAAGAATCAATAGGGCTAAAGTAAAAGCAAACATTTACCAGAAGCCAAAATTTTATTGTTAATCTAGAGATTTGACTGTATAACCAAAATACAGAAAACAGTTAATGTTAGTTAGTTTAATTGCAGTTTAAATTTTCCAGATTAAAAAAATGTTATTTCATCAACAGTAAAAGTTGTAATAACCCCCCCCTCGTAGTATCTAATGCTTTTTCTCTGGTGCTACTTTTGCCTCTCTGCTGCTCCTCTAGATGCCAATGCTGATGGGTTTTGTCTGAGGGAAGAGGTATCACAGCAAGTTGTCCTCCTGAGATATTTGCTGGCAGGAGTACGATGTTCATGGTAGGGATTTTTTCTCCTCTTTGCTAGGAGGACCATGATGTTGATGTTGATGGCTGCTTTCTCCTTGCTCTAAGGGCCACTTGGGCCTATTTCAATATGTTTGTTAACATGCTCTACACCCTGATTTTGGTTCCTTGGTCCACAACTCTTACGTTGCACCTAAGTTAACTATTTATGGTGGGGCTCATACACATAAGACACTCTTCTTTTTTGTTATGCCTACAGCTGGTTTTATCCAGCTCCTAGGTTTGCAGTGGCCTCACTGGTGAGTGACTGCCAGCCCTGAGGCCTCTGGTATTATCCTATGCTCAAACTGCTACAGCCACCGCTATCGTACCAAAAATTTACTTCTTTATGCTTCATCACTAGCCTAGGCTCACACAGATAGTTCATTCTACACAGCCAAATTATTTTTTATTCCTATTTATATAACAACTTTTAACAACAGACGTTACACCAATTATACCAGGCTAAGCAAAACTAAACCAAAAAGATAAGAGCCACCTGCTCGTTAGACAATTGGTGATGCAGATAAAGAAGCTGAAACAAAGCTCCATGCTAGTTGAGACCAGTCCAGCCAAAATCTGACAAGCCCTCAGGCCTGTGTTAACATAAAACAAAGCCTGTAGCTTGTTACCAGCAACAGCAATACTGTATTTACTAAGGCATGGGGCTACAAGGGCACTCTTAACTAAGAAGGATAAGAGATTCCAAGGGATCCAGCCCCTTTTTTCACTATTTAATGATTAATTTTACATCTCTGAAACGTACAGTACTTGGAGTGAAAGTTAGGGTGACAGCTGACGCTACGGTTAGGTTTTGGACGAGAACAGTTTTGAAAAACCTAAATTCTCAATGGATCATTGAGAACCCTGAGAAAAAAGGAAAAGGGCTAATCTTGGTTTCAAGTGCTACCTGTCATTCACTTCTCAGGACTGGACCCAATTTCTAGCCTAGGGTAGATTTAAAACTAGGAGCAGGGCTAGAATTTGGGAAAGTGCAGGCTAAGAAGCCCAGGTTCCTGCTGCGTCTTGGAAATCCTCTGTAGCTGGGAAGAAAACTCACACTATTTCCCTCGAAACTATTTTTCCTTAACCCCTTGTTGGCTCCCATCTCTTGCCTACTTTTGCATTTTGAAACTTAGTGTGACCAAGACCAGGCTTACAACTTGGGTTTTGGAAAGCACGCTCATAAGCCCAGATTCCAGCTGGAACTTGGAGGTCCTTGAGTGTATAGAATAGGCTTCAAATTGTTGAAGACACCTTTTCTTCATCATTGTCTGCTCATGGGACAGAGCAGAAGACATGATGAAGACACCTGTTTTTTTCATCACGTCATGCTCATGCTTTATTTCTAGCTAAGGCAAAAATTGCCTTAGGGATAGGGAAAGTTTTCTATTATTCAGTGCCTTTTCTATGGGGACTACACGCACATTCCTGGGAAGATTTTCGGACAATTCTGGCTATCTTTTTTCTGGAAGTTATGTTTCATGATTCCATCTGGTCTCAAAGATTTCTTTCTCTTGTGAATAATAACCTGTTTTCAACAAAAATTGGAAGAGGTTTTTTCTCTGTGTATATGGAAAGAAAAGTATAAAAAGTCTACCACATATAAAAAACACATGGCAGAGATCAGTCTTCCTTCTTCCTCCTCATGCCCAATACAGGCTGTTCACTCTAGAACTCCTCACGCCTCACTTTTTGGCCCTCCCTGTGAATTCAGGCACGATTTGGGGCTCTGCAGACCTACAGCAGGGTCAGGCTTCCACGCTCGGTGTGTGCTGGGGCCGACAAGGCACTGCCAGCCATGGGCCAGTGACTGAATTCAGATGCTCAGTGACCCCACAAGGTAAATTCAGATGCATTTAATGAGCTTAAAGGAGAATTTCACAAGGCCATGTCATGATAGGATGAGGGGCAACGGCTTCAAACTACAAGAGGGTAGATTTAGATCAGGTATCAAGATGACATTTTTCACTGTGAGGGTGGTGAGACACTGGAACAGGTTGCCCAGAGAAGCTGTGGATGCCCCATCCCTGGAGGTGTTCAAGGCCAGGCTGGATGGGGCTTGGAGCAACCTGGTCTGGTGGGAGGTGTCCCTGCCCATGACAGGGGGGCTGGAACTCAATGATCTTTAAGGTCCTTCCAACTGAAGAGCGTGATCCAACTGACCCTCTGAGGTAACCCAGCCCACCACGGGCACCGGTTACCGGGATTGCACCCTACACAGTAAGAGTTGGACGCGCAGGGTTCCCTCAAAACAAAATGAAATTAAAGCTGAACACTGCGCCAGCCCTTTCCCTGCCTCCCTCTGCCAGCCGAGCTCCCCGTCCGTGTGCCCGGCGGAACCCGGGGGGCAGCCGGGGCCGCACTCCCCGCCAAGACCTGGCCCGCTGGGCCCCCCCGGAACAGGCCCACCCGCACCCGGAACAGGCCCCCCCGGCCTCGGCCCCCCCGCGCCCGCAGGCGGCGGCCCTTGGGCGCAGCGGTGCCACGGCGCCCTCCGGTGGCCGCGCCTGGCGCCGCTCAGGGCGCGCAGCCGCCGGGGGGGCCGGGCTGCCCTAGGGGAGGCGGGGAGGCCGCGGCGGCCCAGCCGCATGGGGATTTTTGGGGATCTGGCCGCCGGTGTCGATCGGCCCGACCCCGGCAGATCCCCGCAGCGCAGAACCGTTCTATGATCTTGTGATTAGCCAGCCTTGTGAAGAGTGTCTTCCAGCTGACCCTCTGAGGTAACCCAGCCCACCACGGACACCGGTTACCGGGCTTGCACGCTAACACAGTAAGAGTTGGACGTGCCGGGTTCCCTCAAAACAAAATGAAATTAAAGCTGAACACTGCGCCAGCCCTTCCCTCTGCAGGCCGAGCTCCCTGTCCGTGTGCCCGGCGGAACCCGAGGGGGAGCCGGGGCCGCACTCCCCGCCGCGGCCTGGCCCGCTGGGCCCCCCCGGAACAGGCCCACCCGCACCCGGAACAGGCCCCCCCGGCCCTGGCCCCCCTGTGCCCGCAGGCGGCGGCCCTTGGGCGCAGCGGTGCCACGGCGCCCTCTGGTGGCCGCGCCTGGCGCCGCTCAGGGCGGGCAGCCGCCGGGGGGCCGGGCTGCCCTAGGGGAGGTCGGGAGGCCGCGGCCGCCCTGCCGGATGGGGATTTTTGGGGATCTGGTCGCCGGTGTCGACCGGCCCGACCCCGGCAGATCCCCGCAGCGCACCCTCTGCAGGCCGAGCTCCCTGTCCGTGTGCCCGGCGGAACCCGAGGGGGAGCCGGGGCCGCACTCCCCGCCGCGGCCTGGCCCGCTGGGCCCCCCCGGAACAGGCCCACCCGCACCCGGAACAGGCCCCCCCGGCCCTGGCCCCCCTGTGCCCGCAGGCGGCGGCCCTTGGGCGCAGCGGTGCCACGGCGCCCTCTGGTGGCCGCGCCTGGCGCCGCTCAGGGCGGGCAGCCGCCGGGGGGCCGGGCTGCCCTAGGGGAGGTCGGGAGGCCGCGGCCGCCCTGCCGGATGGGGATTTTTGGGGATCTGGTCGCCGGTGTCGACCGGCCCGACCCCGGCAGATCCCCGCAGCGCAGCTGCGTGTCCCCCCCGCTCCCGGCAGCGCGGGTTCCAGCGGGAGCTGCCGCCGGGCTGAGGGAGGGGCCCGCGCTCCTCCTCCGGTGCCGCCCTCAGCTGGGGCCGCCAGCGCCCGGAGCCCAGAGACACCCCCCGCGGGCAGTTCTCGGGGGTCACGCAGCGGGAGGTCACCGCTGTCACCGGTTTGCCAGGAAATCGGGCAGATTTAGCCGGAAATCGGGCAGATTTAGCCCGGCCTAACTCTGTAAAGAGTGAGGGGAACCCGCTGCGTACAGCCTGTGATAGCGGTATATAACTTTGAGGCTCCGGTGCAAAGTCCATCCAATCTCTCAGGCGTTCGCTCAAAGAATTACATCTGAGAGATGCGTTTGTTCGTGGGATTTGTTTCTTAAAGACCTTGGTATTTATTAAGCCGTGAAGGCATCCCGGAGTGGGTGTCACCACGCTTCACATCACCTACTGAGAAAGGAATCCAGAAACCTTGCTGCTGGGAATCTGGCATTTTCAGTGCAAACAAGGACATTCCTCAAGCGAGGCGTTCGGGATCAGCCAGCGATGGGCACTGCAAAGTGTAATTTATCTCCCCACATCCCGCTGCTGCCGGGAGACCTGCACCCACCGGCGGCCTGCCCCGGGGACACCCTGCCTCAGGGACACCCTGCCCCAGGGACAGCCTGCAGGGCTCCCAGCTCGGCAACCGGGCAGCCTGTTCCAGGGTCCCCAGTGGTTAGATTAACCCGAACACGGTGAGGGTATGGTAAAAATTAGGTAGAAACGTTTTTAGTTTAAAGAAGAAAGAAAAAAAAGAAAGAAAAGAACAAAAATCAGTGATCAGATTTCAAAAAGCGAGCGTTGTTTCACATTTCAAAATGCAGTCGAATGTATGTTTAGGACTCCCATTCTGTTTAACATAGTAAAATTCTGTTTAACATAGTTAACGCTTACAAGTATCTCAAGGGAGGGTTGAAGGAGGAGGGAGCCAGACTCTTTTCAGTGGTTCCCAGTGAGAGCATGAGGGGCAACGGGCACAAGTTGGAACATAAGAGGTTCCACTCAAATAAAGGGAACAACTCCTTCATGGTGAGCGTGACAGAGCCCTGGACAAGGCTGCCCAGGGAGGGTGTGGAGTCCCCTTCTTTGGAGATTTTCAAGACCCGCCTGGATGCAGTCCTGAGTAACATGCTCTAGCTCTAGGCAATCCTGCTTCAGCAGGGGAGTTGGACTAGGTGATCTCTATGGTCCCTTCCAACTCTAAAAATTCAGTGAAATTCAGTGAAATGTTTTCTGTAGTTATAGTCACAGCAAATTGGGATGAGGTAACGGGGAGCAGTTTTCCTCCTGAGCAAGTTCTTTGCATAGGGAAGGGATCTCTGCACCAAAGTCCCAAGGATGTGTTTCTGCCCCAAGGGCTGGTGGGTTTGCATCTGCTCTGCACTGGGGGAAAGGGCTGTTGCAGTCACAGGGCACTGCAGAAGCCATCCAGCAGCAGCACTATTAATTATTATTTAAAAAAAAAAAAAGTCTCATCTTTAATTGTTTAAAAAAAATGTTTCAACTTGCCTTTATGCAGGAACTGACAGCTTTTTTTCTCCCTTAGGGTTTCATTTTTTTCTCCCTTAGGGATTCAAAAAACTTGCCCCCATCTTACTGTGTTTTATTTTTTCTAGATCGGGTAACAGCATTTGCAAATTTTATACATATGCAGTGTTTATGTACGTGTCCCTCAGCATTTCTAACAAAACAGGATAATTAAACAATCAAATTTGCACTCCTGTTTGTCATATACCAGTTAAGTCTTGGGGGTTTGTCTTTGTTAAATTAATGTTACATCATGTAAAATGAAAAAAAAAAAGAGTACGGAATGGAAATTATCTATTGATACTGTTTAATGCTGTAGCTTTCTTCAGGCTTCAAATATAAATAAAAGTCAGTTATCTGTTATATATTATCTTTTTCTTTCCTGTCACTAGAAACTGCAGGATAATGAGGTGTCCCCTGTTTCCTGAGCAGTGCTAATCACCTTCAAATGACAATGTCTAAAATAGGAATTTCCGCTTGATTCCAGTAGGATTTATCAGCAGCTGGCATCTCTGTGGAACATTTTTTCCAATCTTTTTATGACATACAGAAGGTCAGTGTTGATCTGCGATGTTCAGGCTCTACCCCAGGCTTCAACTGACAGCTAACAAAAGCCTAATTGATACTCTTTCTTCCCTAGAGGTTTTTATTTCAGTGAGCACAGAGGATGAAGAGAGGAAAGTGGACAGAGATGAAGTCAGGCTATGAGCAAGGGAAGGAATGGCTAGAAAAGCCCACAGTCTTTCAGATTTTCTTTGATTATTATGTCTGTGACTGCATCAAATACAAACTTGACATTCTGGGTGTCCGTGGCACATGTCAAGTGAGAATATATCTCTTTATCTTGTTTCCTTATGTTCAAGTCTAGGAATTGTTTCTTGATATAATTTCCAGCATCTTCAAATGTATTTAGTCCTAGTGGAGAGAACAGTAAAAGAAAGAGGACACATTTCAGCTGGTAGTTTTCCAAAGCTGCTAAGAAACAAAAATTCTTTTTTCTCTGTTTTTTTTTTTTTCTCGTTATTTTCTGTTGGTTTGTTTTGTTTTGTTTTTTCTAAAGCTGGTTAACTTCATGCATTAGGTATGATTTTTTTAAATCTAAACTGCCCACCTAAATTTAAATTTGAGTGCCTAACCAGAAGTCCTCATTTCTCAAGTGAAACGCTCCTGAGTAAGTCACAGATCACAGAATCACAGAATCTTCATGGTTGGAAGGGACCTTTGAGATCATTGAGTCCAACCACAAAAAAAAAAAAACAAAACCCGAAACAAAACAAAGCAAACCAAAAAACCCAACAACCCACAAACAGACACAAACCAACAATCTGGGGTACTAGAGCATGCCCTGAAGAGTCACATCTACACGTTTCTTAAATACCTCCAGGGATGGTGACTCCACCACCTCCCTGGGCAGGCTGTTCCAGTGCCTGACCATCCTCTCAGTAAAGTAATTCTTCCTAATATCTAATCTAAACCTCCCCTGCCCCAACTTCAGACCATTTCCTCTGGTCCTGTCATTATTCCCTTGGGAGAAGAGGCCAACCCCCACCTCTCTACAACCACTTTTCAGGTAGTTGTAGAGGGCAATGAGGTCCCCCCTCAGCCTCCTCTTCTCCAAACTAAACATGCCCAGTTCCCTCAGCCTCTCCTCATATGACTTGTTCTCCAGACCCCTCACCAGCTTGGTGGCTCTCCTCTGGACATACTCCAGCACCTCAATGTCTTTTTTGTGGTAAGGGGCCCAAAACTGGACACAGTACTCGAGGTGAGGCCTCACCAGTGCCGAGTACAGAGACACAATGACTTCCTTAGTGAAAGTCAGGGTGAAACAGTTAAGGACCTTAGAGAGAGCGCAGACAGTGAGAGAAACAAAAGAAAAAAGGAAGGAGCACGCATTCAAAGGGTAGACAGCAGAAAAAATTGGTGGGAAATACAGAGATAAAGAAATGAAGAAGAAAAAAGGAAAAATTCAGATGCTTATATATTCGGTCACAATTCCTTTGCACAGCTTTTTTTGCCTTTGGGTAGCACTCCTTTAGAAGGACAGCAGGTGTGAACACTGGTGCCACGGACTCGCTGTACGTCCGGAGCAGGATGAGCCTCCTGGAGCCAGGCTGGTACCGAGAGCCTGTGCTGGCTCCCCTCCTGTCCGTGGTGGAGCTCCACTGACTCCTGTGCTGGCTCCCCTCCTGTCCATGGCAGAGCTCCACTGACTCCAGCACATCGTGTCTGGTTATCCCAGGAAAGAACTGAGCAATTTGGGGTCGCTGTGTTGATGTCTCCTCAGAAAGGGCGTGAAGGGGCTGGTTTGCAGGAAGTGCACAGAACTTGTTTTCTAATAGTAATGATATTGTTTTAAGTACGCTTTATTCTGGACACTCCCTATCCCAAGTGGATTAGGTTAATACTAAAATACTGGCTGTTTTTGAGTTTTCTCTGTCACTTTCTGAGATTTAGTTTAGATATTAAGAAGAAATTCTTTACAGTGAGGGTGGTGAGGCACTGGAACAGGTTGCCTAGAGAAGCTGTGGATTCCCCATCCCTGGAGCTGTTCAAGGCCAGGCTGGATGGGGCTTTGAGCAACCTGCTCTAGTGGGAGGTGTCCCTGCCCATGGCAGGGGGGTTGGAACTGGATGATCTTTAAGGTCCCTTCCAACCTGAACCATTCTATGATTCTATGATAGCCTCATATATTCTCTTGGATCAACTGGGAATTTTTATTTCCAGTTGACAGTACTGTGACATACCAAAAAAGGTGGACTTCCTTCAGGGAATAGGGACAAAACATTTAGATTCTGTTATGGTGTGTGTGCACTGACTCGTACTGAACTATTGGCTGGGTTCATCGCACCACACCTCAGCCACCTGAAGCTTCTGGTTCTCTCAGCTTCGTGTGCCACCGGTGAAGAGAAATCAGCATCTTCAGAGAGAGGCGGCCCCAGCCTCGGCTAAGCATCATGGGCAGGTGAGGTGCGTTGGATTCTGGCCATGTCTGTCCCATGCTGTTCTTTTGAGAGAAAGGCTAGATAAGATGCCTAGTATTTAGTTATATATAGGTGACCTGAGTCAAAGTCTCAGTCTTTAATGCATGGCCTACACTAATCATCTGAATGTATTTTCTTCTGAAAACCCCAAACTTACCGTTATATTCAGGAAAGCAGATATTCAGATGGACTTTTGCTATTTTCTCTTGAAAGAGGTCTTTTTTGTTTAGAAACAGCACGATGGAAGTGGCTGCAAAGCACTTGTGGTTGCAGATGCTGTTGAACAGCTGAAGGCTCTCATGCATTCTGTTCTGTTGAGATGCAAAAGGTAAACATGAGAGACTGACAAATCTCATCCCCATATGTCATTTTTACTGTAATGTTCTTTACTGGCAAGAACCAGTGCAACATAATAGCCTTTAAATGGTTATCAGGGAACAGGAATAGTTCTGATATGCCATCGGAGAGTACATTAAAACTTAGCAGGAAAAAGGGTTGTTTGTCTCTTCTGACTCACCACTTCTTTATCTTCCACCAGAACCATGTCATAGGCGCTGAGTGCAGCACAGAATATGATGCAAGTAACTCCCTCAAAGCAATGAATCCACTTTTTTCTCTCGGATCGCTGTCCACCCACATCGAACATCCTTTGCAGAAAAAATAACATATGTACAATGTAAAGCACTAACCAATAAGGATGCAGTTGCGCTGTTAATGTGCAGAGTGCAACTGGAGATGAATGACAATCAAATATCCAGCTTTTCCAAATGTTGGTCTGTTTCTATTCCAACAGGTCAAGGAGTACTGTGTATTATTCACAGCTTTGTAGTGGGCATACAATGAAATGTAAAGGCTTCAAAACTTGCATACAGGAAATACATTCAGTACTTTCAGGTGCCACTGAGCTCTGTGGGGCTTTGCATAAGAGCTCAGCACAGGCAAGAGTTTATTCAGGACAGAATTCATACATGAAACACTGACAAAAGACCCTCAAATCCACAGTCATTTGTTACTTCATAGTTACGCGTGTAGTGAAGTGACACACTGATCAGTAAGGTGTATGACTGGGAGCCAGGCACAGGTAGACTTGCTGGTTAAGTTGAATGGGCTGGTGTAGATCTATATTTAGTCATCTCTTTATCGCCCTGGTGCGATCACTTTGCTATCTGTATAATCTGCAGCAGGCCTTTTTGGGGAGGGTCTCTGCCCTATCAAACTCATTAGTTGCTGGTTTAAGCAGCAGTTCATGGGGAGCAGGAATCCCTTCAACTGTACAGGGGAAAAGGTATGGCTGTCCTCCTCTATTTCCTTCAGTCTTTGCCAGAAATTACTACCTTTGGGTAGAGTCATATGAACTTTTAATGAACTCTTTATATGAGGTCCAAAGCCACCTGAGGATACCCATCTGGGACCTACTTTGGGCCTGAGTTAGGGCCCGACTGAGATGGAGCTGTTGTTCAACTACCATTGTTCTGCTCAGAACAATTTCTCTAGAATTTTTTTTTGTTTACTTAGAACAATAGTTTCTTAGAAGAATTTCAGAATTCCCACTTAAATTTTCAGTTCTTCAGTGATAAGGGATTGGGCTTTCTTTTCATTATCTTTCTGGGATAAAAAGTGCCAAACTTGAACATTTTTCAAGTGCATTAGAAAGGAGGAAAGAACATGCAAAAAATCAAATTTATCCTACCCTTACTTTTTCTGTTTCCTTGTGTGTATGATGGCTTTTCCCTGTGCAGCCTGTTGTTCAACTAAAAACTGTAAAACCTAATCCCCTGTTGCATTATCCCTTCCTTCAAGAAAATGCGTTAGATATTACTGTCTGGATGTATCTCCTGCAGTATCTGAAAATTAAACACAACTCAATTTCTATAGCAATGAAAATACTGGGGTTCAGTATGAAAAAATTATGTCAGTAATAAACAGAATGAGAATAATTTCTTACTGAAACACCATTTTTTGCAGTATATTGATCCTGCTTTCTTTACCCGCAGCAATGCAGTTGCTGGAAACAAAGGTTATTGTTTATCATTTTTCATCCTGCTTAGAAGAAATGAAACCCTTCCCAGTGCTTGTGATGAACTGTTTCTGCAGCTGAGGAGTAATTAGAGAAAATGATTTTTTTTCTAGTACATTTCATTCTTTGTCTGATCATTGGGTGTCTATAAATGTGAGTTATTAGGAAGTCAGGAAGCTCTTGTGGAGCAAGATGTTGATAACAGTAATGGCATTCTTCCAAGCGTATCTTCCCTGAGTTCTGTATGCCTACTGAAGAGCAAGGTCAGTAGGAATAAAGCATCTTGACTTTGGCCTGTGATTTATGCCCCAAAGTCACCTGCCACTACGTGTCTTCCTTGATTTTTGGTACGTAACTCTGAAACCAGGGGTAGGGGGAAAAAAAAGCTTCAAAACTTATCTGCAGTAAAGTTTTGCAAGCGTACATAATTGTATAATTGTATCACAGATTCACAGATTTGACAGAGTTGGAAGGGACCTCTAGAGATTATCTAGTCCAACTCCCCTGGAGTTGCCTAGAGCACATTACTCAGGACTGCATCAAGGCAGGTCTTCAAAATCTCCAGAGAAGGGGACTCCACGACCTCCCTGGGCAGCCTGTTCCAGGGCTCTGTCACCCTCACTGTGAAGAAGTTTTTCCTCATATTTGAATGGAACTTCCCATGTTCCAGCTTGTGCCTGTTACCCCTCGAAGTATTGCTGGAAACCACGGAAAAGAATCTGGCTGGATCATCCTTCAACCCACCCTTTAGGAACTTGTAAAAATAAATAAAGTCTCCCCTCGGTCTTGTCTTCTTGAGGCTAAAGAGCCCCAGCTCTTTGAGCCTTTCCTCATAAGGGAGATGCTCTAATCCCTTAATCATTTTGGTTGCCCTACGTGGACTCACTCCAGTAGTTCCCTGTCCCTCTTGAACTGAATCAATCTGTATTCATTTCCTGCAAGCTTTTAACATATGGCCCTGTGGATATTCATGAGAAGTCAGTCAAAATATGAAAAGATCAAGGCCAGAGGCAATGCTTCTGGGCAAATTTTGTTGTATTTACCTTAGTTTGCCTAGCTCCTCTCATGTCAGCCCAAAACTTAACATATGCACGTGGAAACCTGAAGTCCCTCTGTGAGTGGTAGAAAATGTATTTCTGAGATGATTTTTTTTTTTACTAAGACAGTCAAAATTAGTCTTGAAAGCTCTATATTTTCCCAGCACTGCTCTTGGAAAACTTAGCTACCGATATTGGACTAGCTGTATATTCATTTATCCTTATGGTACATACAGTGAGACCTGAAGACTAAACTAAAGCTTTCCTGATTGCAGTTCAACTCTCCCTAGCACATCAATGGAAACAACAGCAGGAGAGGACACATGAAGATCTGACCTCCTTTAGAAAATATTTAAGTATGCTCTGAGCTCTGAAAATCAAAGTCATCATTACTGAAACGGGTTGAAGAACAAAAGAAAGCTAAATTACACTAATTCAGCAAAGTAGCCACTAAGAAGATAGCAAGTAACAGGAGATGTTGTCTGTGTGCTGTGATTCAGTTCCCTGGAGCAGTACTGGGATTTAGGCTTTTACTGCAGAGATACAAAATGTTTTCTGCCTCATTCAGTTCAGAAGAGGGACGAGTGTTTAGTGAATGAGGCATCTGTTCATGTTTTCTTTTTCTCCATGTGTGGCTTGTGACCCCGAGCCTCACTGAAGTACATCAACCAAAACTCCCTGTGAATGTGGAAGTGTTTCTCTCTTTGTAGATGTTTCTATGGTACTTATCAAAATAAGTGTGGAGTCATCAAGATGCCCCAGCTGTTTTGCATTGCTCTGGCAATGCAAAGTAGCAGTAACTGGCTGGTTAAGATGAATTTATAGCTGCTCTCCATCCCTATAGCAGCTCAATACCCTCAGACTATTTTGTAGTGATTTTACCTCGTGTTACCCCAGTGCCTAAAACTACTAATGAATTTACACACTTAATACTACCCTGATGCATAGCAGAGAGGCTATACCCAGTGGGGTTTGTGCTTGTGGTAGCATTTGGAGCCTTCCTTTTGTTCACGGACACGCAGGCAACTTAATTCTCAGTTGTGCTGCATTTTGGTTGGACCTAGTCCCTAATTCTGATATCCTCATGTCAAGGCTGGGAGCATTCATGTCAAAGAGGGTTTGCACTCTGATGAATTCTTTCTGCATCCTGATTTTATTTCTTACATAAACTGTGGTTGTAACTGAAGCTGCTCAGATTTCCAATGTACAAAGCTCTCTGGAAATATGTTAATCAGAGAAAAAGAACATGATGTCTGTGGCATTGCACTGTAGCAAGTGGTAAATGGGCAAGTGCTGAATTTTCACAAGTGATCAGTGTATTAATAGGCAATAATCATTTATTTGTAGAGTATCCACTTCAGAATCTTATTTTGTATATGTAATCTCTGTTCTGAGAAAGCATCTGTACGGTAACATAGATTGTTTGGGGGATGTTTAATTGCCACATGAGAAGAAAAAAAGAAGCCCAGTGAAAAACATAAAAGTTATAATCCTGGTGCTTTATACATCTGTCTATCTCTACAGGCAGTTTCTTTTCTAGACTACGTTCCTCAATATGCACCCCAGCCTTTAAATTAAGAATTAAATGGAATTCAGTCCCTAGAGAAAAGCAGTATAGAACACTGAAAAGATCATAATTCATTCAAATACATTTTCATGTGGAATTAGATGTTTTTAATTGGTTCAGCAAGCATAACAAAATCTTGAGTGTCTCAAAGTGTCAACTATTTTCAGTCAAATTTCTCAGAGAAATTATTTTCAAGATCTTTTTCTGAACATTTTGCTTTTCATCTTAAATGAGCATAAAGGCCGCATGCTAATACTGAAATTTCCCATGGGACAGAAATGATTATTTTTTGCCAACTGTAATGCATTCCAGTATTAACAGCAGTTATTTCATTCTCAGAAGAAGAGAGTGAAAGGTTGAGAGTGCATGCAAATGAGTAGTCATCGAATGTTTTGCATGCTGTTAAGGACGTTTAGGTAGTCAAATTTTATAAATGTCACAAACAATTATTCAAATGGCAGGATACAAATAATGCTTTTTAGACACTTACATATGTAAAAATGTCCTTTTAGAACCTGATATTCTGAGATCTGTTAATAACAGCCCATTATATGCTTCAAGGTGAAGTACTGGTACTAAAATATGTTGCTTTTTTTGGCTGTTTCAAAATATTTAAAAAGAGGGGATTCAAGGATATCACAATGGGATTACCAATATTATAATTGCTCAATACTTTTGAAAGAAAATACTTAAGAAAAGTAAAGCCACAGAAAATTGACAAACATGGCTTTCCTACCTGAAGTTCAAATCCTTGAAAGAAAACTGAGTCTCTATAATCCCAGTTGTTTTCACTCGGGAGTGCAGAACGTCTTGCTCATTCGGCACATAGTTGGGCTTTGCCAACCTGTCCAAATCATTGAGATAACTGAAGGGAGGTAAAAAGAAAAGAAGTGGTGGTTGGTGAATTCAGAAGGTGTAATGAACAATACAGAATCACTTCATATTGAGCCACTTCTAAATATTTTATATAAATTACACATTTAAATACAATACTATACAATCTAGATCCACAATCCAGAGCCTTTCTTTCCCTCCCCACCCCCCACCTTGTATACAGAAGTGTAATTTAGTTGTATATAATAAGCATCTTTCTGAGAATTTCTGTTCTGTAAAACCCTTATTTTCCTCAGGGGTGCTAAAAAACACCTTGTCACAAAATGGGTATTGTCCATTTGCTTTCAGCAAGTGGAAATTGCCACCACAGGGGAAGAACCACAAACAGCTCTCAGAAACAGATTGACTGGAAATTATTGCGTCTTATCAGACCTGTTTTAACAGTATCTTCCTTTCTAAGTGAAAGGGAGGGCATAATATTTTGGAGGAGTTCACATTTAGGGACTGTTTTCCCTACAGACTTATCAGTTTCCAAGAGGAAGGTAAATGATAATTTTAAATTAATATATTTTGTAATCTAACCCAGAAGTTTTAAAGAAGCTGAGGACCCCCTGGGTTAGTATTCTCACAACTGCTTGGAAAAGTGTGGATTATTTGGTTTTATGTCTAGTATACAGAAGTAAAATCTGCCTGAAATGAGAATCTGAACTGCATCTCAGAAGCCCATTCTTGTCCTCCCACCCGCCCTTCTCCCGTCTCTTCTGGGGCATGCAGCTTTCCCAAAACGACTGGACAGAGTCTATGAATCTTTCTGGCTGGTCTGGGAGTCTGTGTAAAGAGATTATGATTTGACAAAAGAAGAGGTGATGTCTGGGGAGCTTCCTAACTTTTAACTACTAATATTCAAATAAAGAACAAAGCCAAAAGCAAGAAACCACATGCAATAGTTGAAGCATTTTCAAGTTTTTGGTGTCCCAGTCTGCACCTTTCCATTTGTAGCCTCTTGCCTCTGACAAACAAAACACAGTCTCTCTAATGTTTATTAGGCTTCATCCCTTTTTTTTTTTTTTTTCCTTCTCTAACAGAAAGTCTGCCCAGGATGAAGTTCTGCTGCTCAGTTTAACCATATGACTACCAAAACAAACCTCACAGCTCATCATCCTTGTCCACAATATTTAATACATCTGTAAATAAAAAAAAAATAATTGAAAAAAGCCTAGAATCTTCCATATGGAGATCTGTAAATAATGCTTGGAAATAGGATTTTCTTATTTTAAGTTGAATAGACTGAATCCACTCAGCAAGGAATGCTGAAGTTGATCTGAGTGATTCAATGTTTGCCCATTATTTGAGTCTGGGAAAAAAAATGTGTTTTTTTTAAAAAAAGCAATATAGCTCTGGTTCTCTGAGTAGCCTGAGGCAAACTCATCTCAACTCACCTTTGTGGAAGGCAGAAACAAAAGACAATTTGCAATGTATAAAGTATGTAAACGCTAAAAGAAACACATGTATATACAGATCTAATAGTTCTTAGTCACAAATACTTCAGTTCAATTCAATGCAGCCAAATGTAATTGTATTGAAAATTAGACCAAGTTAATTATCTAGTTAATGGAGCAAGAGAGGCATCATCAGATTCTTCCTAGAGCTGTAGGCAGCTCCAAGGAGACACTCAGCTGGCCAGCTCTCCAATGACAACAGAGGGAACGCAAACTAGGAGGTGAGTCTAAATCTGATCTTTCCTTGGCTTTCCTACACTGAGAGGCAAATTACTGAGCTAGCAAGAAGCACCATGTACTACTGGTAGCTATACAATGACCTTTGAAGTCACTATTTATAATCCTGATTTTGACCCTTCCTTACCGATCACTCTGTCTTAAAACAGGATTAATTCCAGGTGTGTATAAGGAAGAAATTCCTGCCAAATTTGACATACAGGGGATTTTCTATTATTCAGAAGATCTCCTTTTTTTTTTTTTTTTCCTTAATTAAAACGCACAGAGGAAAGGCAGTGATCAGACTCCATTAACATGAATTAATAATGAAAAGATTCGAAGTTAATCTTAGAAAGTCAGAGTTTACAGAGTAAATCACTACTTTGTGTAGGAGCTGATTCGCCGGAGCAGAGAAACAGGGATTTGGTTTTAAAAGAAATTGAAATGTAGTGTTAGAAGGTTGATTGGTTTTGAACTGATCATTAGAAGGCCAGCAGCAAGGGAAAAAATTAAGTTGATGTTAATGGTTCAGAGTCAAAGGCTAGATTTTCAGAAGCATCAGGTACTGAAAGATGAAGACAGACGATTAGCAGGATTTTCAGAAGTGTTCAAGCAGATGAAAAACATGTCACTGATATTTTTAATGTAACTCTAGCAATAAATAATTATCATTGGCTCCTTTACAATCTGTACTAGCTTCCCTAAATACTGTAATCTATTGCAGGTTAAAACATGACACAGCCTGTAACACTGAGAAGGGATTACTTTAGACTATCCTATCTTCTTTTCAGGCAGCAAAACCTAATCTTCCAGGCAGAGCGTACACACTAGAATATTAGCTGGTAAATAGGTAATTAAAAAAACCAACAACAACAACAAAAAAACCATATTACCTGGTAAATAGGTAATATGGTTTTTTTCTGCATTTTTTTGTTGATTTTCTTTGTTTGGCTTTTTTGTATTTCAAGAAAAGTTTTTCCTTTTAGTTATGATGGCTGACTTGTTACGGGCTTTTAGTGCTGGGAAGTGCAGTGTCTAAAAGGGTAGTTTAGGAAACAAAAGATTGCTCTGTAATACTCCTATAGAAGTACAAGGCTGCCAAATTATTTGTTTTGGTATCTTCCAGAAAGGCCTTAATTCTTGTTTTGAAGATACAAAAAGATGAAAAAAATTTAATATTTGAATGGTATATCTCTTCTACTGTCCACAATTAGTGAGCTATTACTGCCTTACTCCTTGCCTGGTTCCTGGCTCAGCCTCTGATCGTGCCTTGCCCTGCCAAGGAGAAGGGACACCCAACACCTTGTGAGTTCTCACCCTGCAGGTGCCCTCAACCTCTAGGAGGAGCTGCAGGAGCAAAGAAGCCTCCATCTGCAGATCCTGGAAGATGGACCTCGGGTGGAACAACCCTCTGCCCCAGGTCTAGAGTCAGATTTATGCATTCTAGGAGAACTCCAACCCAGGTGACACCTCTCTTTTTTGGTCTTGTATGAGCTTGGGGACAAAACAGGAGAGAACAGAATCACTGTAGCCTGCAAGAACAGCTGTAGAAGGAGCCAAACCAGGGACTCCTGAAAAGTCTAAGCTTACTGACTGCATCTAAGCTAGGAGATGTATCTAGTTGAATGGTTTCCTTCGTGGAGTAGCAGCTGAGCTGCCCTACTCCCCTGCCACCTCCCAGGCTGCAGAAAGCAGCCATCAGGTTGAAGAGTGGCTGCAGCACCACTAGCCAAAACCAGCTGGATGCTGAGATGGCAATTGCCCAGGGAACACCCGTCCAGGCAACCAGATTAGTTAAGAGGAACATTTTTATAGTTTTCTCCAGACTTATGCTTAGCAGCTTGAAATGTATACATTCAAAGTACAACTAGGTAAAACCTAAGGTGTTTCAATTTACCTTTTCCCTCATTTTGTCAATCTTGGAATTACCTAGAAAGAGAATAGACTTTTTTTTCTTTCTTTTTTTTTTTTTTTTTTTACAGTGTAAGCAAACTCACAGAAACAAGTTGTTCCTCGTTTTCACTTGTTTCCTTCAGTTAATCTTTTCGAATATGTTATAAATATTAGCAAAAAATCTCATTCTTTTTCAGGTTAATGACCAATAATTTTTGTAGCACGAGGAAGAGCTCTCATCACGGGCCTTCTTGTGCTGCCCGTTAGGGTACTGGCCAGCTGTGGAGCAGCTGCAGCTGGTGTCACCTACTAGGCTGCCGAGTCGTTGAGCTGGTACTCCGCGGCCCTCGCGAAGCAGGCCTGCGTCCCGCCGTCGCTCCACAGTTGTTTGATGAGCTCGACCAATTCGGAAGACATATCACCATCCTCCAGAGCAGTTGCCATGGCACACAGCTTCCTTTCATCTTCCTGAAGAGAAATTCCAGTAAATATTTGTGGAAGTGCACTGCACCCCTCCACCTCCTTGAAGATGTACTTGATTTACAGTGAGTTGGCAGGGGCAAAATTTCTCATTTTCAATGATTTCTCCAGGTAGCTGTGCTCGCCTGTACATGTGAACATCCTTTTGCAAGCTCACTTTCCTTTAGTTAGTGCCAAGGTTAGACTAAAATCTTGATACACGGAGTTTTCCTCCTTTTATTGATTTGTTTTGTTCATACAAGGCCTCAATTTCACCTTACCAAAGGTGTTCACAAAAGGCCCAACTTAGGAGGATTTTAATGTAAGAGAGAGTAGTGGGGTTTCAAAAACTAAATAATAAGAATATTTAAACATACTATAACTACATCAAAGCAGAAATATATAGCTAAATATATTTTTGAATGCATTTGGAAGGAAACATACCTAGTTTTAGGCCACAGTGAGAAATGTGGCAAAGTGAATATAACTAGTGAATACATTTCCCATATGTTTTTTTATTTGGGGGAAGAGGAAATCTGCATCTGAATAAAATCCCAAATACTTTAAATGTATTATTCTGTAATGTCTTCCTTATGCAGTCAATCCACGAAGACTTCTAGTAATCTATTACATTAAAAATGTTTCTTTTCGGTGTTTAACAGCTTAGGAATGTACTGTAAATAAAGAGCGCGATTAAAATAGGGTCATTTGATACACTGTCACAGTAGTGGATAATTATAGAATATAATTCCTTCCTAGCCGTATAAGTAGACAACTGAAGTGACTTGCAGTCAATAGTTTCAAAAGTATAAATGGATTCTGACAGACACTGTTTTGGCAGTGAATGTTTTATACAAAAATAGAAAACATCTTCACAATAATGTGTAACATTTATCTTAGGAATAAGAATGTACTATATGTTTCTATAGAAATGGAGGTTTGTGGAAACTTTGTAAAAGTCAGAGATTGATCAAAAAATAGATAACCCACTGCAGTTTTCTTAAAATATTGGAGAAATTGAGTTAGGGTGGAGAAAAAGAGAAAAAAAAAAAGGTGGAAATAACCACTAAATAACCACTAGGGAATTGCCTTCATTTGAAAGAGGAAGGAGGACAGCTATACAATCGCCCTTCCATGTTACACACCACCTACTCCCTTCTACACTCCTATCCTCTCGCTGGTGTCAGGATTAGCAGACCTGAGTCATGCTTTCTCCTTGGTGCTCCTCACTGGTCTCCAGGGCCGCTCTCCAGGACGTACAGTTGTTCAACCTCAAGATAAGAGTTGGAATGTTCTGTCCTTCAAGATATCACATATCATTTAATTATTATAGCTATCCTCTTACAAAGTTGGACTTGTTGGTTGAATAGCCTAGAAGAAGCCTTGAGCTCAGACCCTCCAGGTGTACAGTAAATGTTCATTGATTATTGTGCAAAAGGTGACAACTGTGGATTTTGATGCTTACGTAAAAAAGGAAGACAGTGGCAGATTGAAGTTATCATACCCCTGATTTATATAATGTGTGTTGACTTTGGCACTTAGATTTCAGATGATTTTCTTATTAAAAATAGATTGCAATGATGCTTTAGGAAAAAAAAAAAAAAACCTCTCTCACCTGAACAGATGTTTGAAATGTCATGCCCAGGCACTTTCAGGACCGCTTAAAGGTATCTACAGGCAGTCCTGGAACATGGATGAACCCATTGCTTTTGGGCCCAAAATAAGCCCAGTCTTTGGGCTAAGTGACTTTAAGCAGCTAAATCTGGACCAGAATGCAGCAAGAACAAGTCCAGCTAAGTCAAAGCTTCTATCGAAACAACTCAAGCTTATCAATGGCTTATGATTTTACAGAAAATGTGAGCTAAGTTTGTTTTTGGAAGAAAGGGCAATGTTTAGTGACAATTCAAATAAATGTGACCAAAATTTCTGTTTTCTTAAAAATTCACATCCAGGTTGTTCTTCTGTGTTTCTGGGGGAAAAGGAGGCAGGGACTGCAACTATTTTATATGGATGTATTCAACTGTATTTCTAGAGGCCTATTTTGCCAATGACAGTAAGATTGGGCTCACTGTGCTATAAAGGATAAACTAACAAAAAGCTGTATTTTCTGTCTTTGGTTGTATGTAGTCCTAAAAAATGAACTGGGCTATTTAACAAAAATTTTCGATTCCCAGTTCCTCAGGCTGTGAAATCCCAATGTCTTTGAAACTGGCATAGATGATAGATGATGAATGAACATGTGTAAACCTCTCAGAAAGCCTGGTGGGGCTAAGCAAAGAGGCTGAAGTACTGGGGCAGAGGCAGAACGTATCTCAGAGATGACAAACAGAGTCTGGACCTGGTAGTGGATACTAGAGGCTGAGGCAGGACCTGTGGCTGTGTGCTGCAAGGTTCAGCTGTCTTAGGCCATATGGACTGTTAGATGGGTCCTAGTGGTCTCTATCACAATTGAGGAGACAGGGACAAGTTACAGCAGAATCACATGGACCCATTTTCTGTGCCCTGCCTTTGGGCACCATTATGTTTGTTTGAATGACTTGGATTCTTGGACCCTTAAAAGAACACAGTAAGAAAACATTTAGTTTCTATTTTGTCAGATGACTGTATAACCTTTGGTAACCTTTGAAGGTTTTGTTTATCATTTTTTAGGTCAAAGTACCACATGTCACTGTAATGAAATGTAGACTTCTGGAACAAGAAAAGCTCTTTCAGATAAGCAGATGTAATAAACCTCTAGGGAACAGGCAGAATTTACCAAAACTGGAACTAGCTGATCCTCTTGACAGGACTTTGAGAAATTCTCATCTAGGTCTGAATTACAGGCAGTAGACTAAATCATTGCACTGAGAAGGAAAGTTTTCCTTTACTTCTGCCCCTGAAAATTCAGTGTCATTGCCAGAAGACAGCAGGTCTTCTTACTGTGGCTCTTCCTCTGTGCGCTTGTGCCTAGGATTGCTGATCATGTCAGGGAGGTTGGACTCCACTTCTCCTCAGTGCCAATGTGCCAGTGCTGCTTCTCTACAGCAGGGACATCTCTGCTCCAGCAACAAACTGAAATATTCCCAACATGTCTAGATGACCCTACATGGCTGAGCCCCAAGGTTTGTCCGTAAAATGGAAATATTTATTACATTTCCCAATAGCAATAAATACATCCTAAGCAGCTAAGAAAAAGATCTTTTTTTGTTTGTTTCTTACGTCTTTGCAAGTTGAACATTTCTTTTGTAATAAAAAAAATGGCAGTTTATGCAAGGGTTAGACCAAAGGCACCAGTCTTGAAAAAATAAAATTAAGTAAGGACATCTTGTCACATATAACTCAAGCATTACTTAGTTTCCACCGTCAAAAAGGAAATACTGAACCTTCTTTCTTCTAATAGTCTCTACTATTATACTACAACAAATTGTATTCTAATGCCTGCTTGAAGAGAAAGGGTGTCATACTCACAATTCTAGCTGGATTTTCATAACTGATTCCTAACTTGGTCATTGCTTTCACAATAGTCAGGATAGACTGCACTGTGTTACTGTAAATGACAGGTCTGAACTCCATGCGTTCCTGGTAGGTGAAACCATCTTTATGGATGATCCTGGTGCGAAAACAGAAATCAAAAAGTCTATGGCATGCATTAAAAAAAGAAAAAAAAAACAAAAAACTAATGAAAAGTTGGATTAGGTGCTTTTGTGATCAGCGTGAGAAAGAACTGAATCCATCTGACCCTTAAAAAAGCATTTATCAATGGCTGATCTGCCTTTTCTTGCCTTTTCTGCTGGAACAGATAAGCAGCAGTTTGTGCAATGATGTGAGGTTACATTTATGAGGGAGGGTAGGTTTGGACTTCCCAGTCTGAGTGAATAGGTGTTTTTTTGCCTCGTGGGTTAATAAAAGATAATATATGAATGCAGAACAAGACCCAAGCCCGTTCCTGTTGATGCAGGGCAAGATGCATAGCTGGACTTTGATCCTAAATCTTTTATTATTGGAACCTACAATGTTAGTCACATCACTTGTTTAATCATTTTCATTTTTAACCAGAATCTTACCTAGAGTAGAAAAATTATTGCAAAAAATATTTCTATACTGTGAGGTACTTCCTCAAGAACAAAAAATAAATTTTTAATACTTCTTTGTACATCAGTTAAAATTTCTAGATATTGAAATGTGTTACTTTTATTATCTAAAGTTTTGGGGAACATACATATTACTCCAAAGGATTTGGCCTGTATTACAGAGGACAAAGAACTTTAGCAGTCAAATTCAATTAATCTAATTGTGACAGATAATTTCATAATCCTCCTTGACTGGAGGATGGCATGGGGTTAAAGTTCTCCGAGATCAGTGTGCAGATTTTGTCATGACTCAGAGACAACTTTTTCCATGAGTTGTGAAAAAGGGTGGAAACTTCACCCATTTTCTTGCAGTGTACTCTCAATGAACAGGCACCAAACTGCTTTGGCAGCTGCTGGAACCAAGGGTTTTTTCTTCCTCACCTCAGTTGTTCAGAGATGAAGGCCAGGTTATTAAATAAATAGTTTCTGGAGTTTGGGGTTTGTTTTTCCCTGTCTCCTGCCAGAGATACAGTCTGCAAAGAGCTATACAAACAGAAAGGGGTGATGTGAAAGGATCTGACAGGATGTGTGTGAAAGGATCTGACAGGATGTGCGTCTTGGAGAGACTTTTCTGTTCAAGGGGAGAAGTCAGCCCTATCAGAAAATAATTCACTCTCACACACACAGAAAACCCAGATCACCAGATCATAGTTGAACATGCATGAGTCTTAACATCTCTTCTGACAACTATAGATGTCACAAAATTCAAAAGTTGCATTCTTGTGTCTGTAGGAATAGCATCTGTAGGAAAAAAAGGATCTCTAAATGTTTCCCCAGTCACTTCTAGACCAGAAAAATCTATAAACTCTGTTTTGAAGATTTGGTTTTTTGAATGCTGTTTTCGGCATGAACTCAAACGACTGCAAGATTCAAAGGAATCATCTTGAACTTGGGAGAAAGGTAAAGGGAGCTGTGTTATACTGGTATACTGGTATACTGATGAACCTGGTTTTGCCATCCTCTGAGATATCCATGTATCCTTGTGTCAGTGATTTGAATGAAATAATAGGAATTGTTCAGATGGGAAGTTTATTCACTTGGAGGAGTCTAATGTAGCTCCCTGATAGTGTTCTGGATAGTCTGGATTGATGCTTGGGTGCTGTGGGACATTAGGCAATGTCCCATATGTGAAGCACCCCGGAGACCAGAGCTCCCCACTGGTGGAGGTGGCCTCCCTTAATGGCTCCGATCACCTTTAACAAGAAATAATTTCATCTGCCATCAATGTTGAATTTGGCACTGGCACTTTAGCATATTCTCCTCACCCTTACTCTCACTACCTGTGAAAACAACAGCTTTTCTATAAATAATGGAATGAAATATATCGAAATGCAAACCCCATGAAGTACGTGAACTTGGTTTAACTACTTTGTATGTCTCACAGTGGTGATTGTAACAGGATTTCTGGAGAAGATGGGTGTTTTGCTTGTGGCTATGAGAGAGAAGAAAAGGCCCTAACACAGTCCACAAATGGCTATTTCATATTTTCGTGCTTTCCCTTTGAAGAACAAAGGAAGGGAGAAAATACAAGATTCTGAAATAAAAATAGATTCTGTAATTACGGAAAAAAACCTCTTGTTTTTTTCTTGAGGCTTTTCATGTTTGGGTTTTTTTTCTTGTTTGTTTCATTGTTTCTTTTTTTAAGATAATATATTTATGTTGTCTGGCAGAAACTATGTTAGCCAGCCTAAATCAGTAGTGAATTGTGCTGCTTTTATTAAAGACCTGTCATTCTTAAGGAAGGATCTTGTAACAGGCTGACATCTTGTATGGCCAGAAGGAGCATTTTAACAAATGGAAATTTTTCTTCTCTGATCCTCCTTGAAAAAATAAACAACCTTTGAAAACTAAATTCAGGATGCTGAAGGCAAGAGATGTTAGGCTACGAGTCATACTATCTAAATCATGTTTCTATTGGAGGAAAAAAGTTAGTCTCCTCATTTTTTTTTTTCACGCAAGGAGGGCTTCTCACCAGAGAGGTGGCATTGATTCAATCTCAACAGGAATGATAAATTAGCAAATATTTTGTTTCCTGCTTTTTATTTGCTGAATTATTTATAGTAGGTTTGTACTGATAGCTTAGAGCATAGCACAGAAATACTCAACTTGGTTTTAAAAAGGTTAGATCACACATTGGGAATGATCCGGTTAGAAGCATGGAGCTCCAGAGAAGCTTTTTTTTCCCTTTTTAGTTATCCTCCATAACCATCCTAGCCTTTTTAAGGCCTTGCAGCATATCTGTATTTTGAGCATCAGAAGATATTGTGCAAAGCTCAGTGGAAGCATTTAACTTTGATTGAAATCTTCAGTGTGTAAAGAATGAGGTTTATGAATTAGAAAATTATATTAATAGCAGTAAAATTACCCTGATTTTTGTGGAAAACTGTATTCTCTGCAAAATTTTTTCTTTTGTGAGCAGCTATCAGTCTTCTCTAGAAAAAAAATGTTATGCTTCACTAAAAAAATTAGTAACTGAAAGTAATTTTTTTACTGAAAAAAATCCCTTTTTTAAAGAAAAACTCCCTGGTTGTGACAGGAAGTTGACGTTTTATATGAAAAAAATTATAATTTTAATGAAAAGTTTTCTTGTGAAATAGTTCATGTTTGTGATCAGGTTGACAGTTCATAAATGCACAGAGCTTTACAGTTAACTCTCAGCTTTACAGTTTTTTGTACCCTCCTCGGTGCTGTTAAGGGCTATGAGCCTTTCTTAAAGTGCTTAATTCAGAGGAACGTCTTCAATCTGCTTCTACTTGAGGAAGCTTTGAGCACAATACATTTCAATGGTTTGCTGAATAGGGAGGGTCTCCTGATTGGACCTCAAAACAGAAATACAGTTATCCACCATTTAACTGGAACAAAAAAATTAGCAAAGTATTTGATGGATGGTTCTGAATCTGTCTTATTGCAAACTGAGCTGCTTAAATAGTAGAAAATTGCTCTTATGCCATAACATTTTTTACTTAATTCTTTAAAATTCATTGATGAAGATATGAAATAGAACTTAAATTCTCAATGGTATTACTGATTTTGTAAAACAGTCTGGTTTTTACACAGGAAGAGATTGGTGCTTATAAAGTGGGATGATGCCTAATTCCTAATTCCACAGTTGCAATGCCTTTGTAATTTCTTTTTTTGTATTTATCTAGGAACCAGACCTGGACATTGTATATGAAAATAAGGCTGGATAAAACAAGAAGATATTAGCAGGTTACACAATAGAGGAGGATTATGTAAGTATGATCTCTTGAACTCAGGTGGATTATCCATTTGAACAAAATACATGATTAGTATTTTGGCTACCCTTACAAGAATAACATGAATGAGTTTAGTTTTCACCTGTTTCCCTATATGTGAAAATATTGCGATAGTAAATTGTAAATGGGGACACATGTGCAAGTACAGACACACACAAATAAATTTGACCTTTCTCTGAAGCCAGGGGAAATACTGACTTCTACTGTGTAGAAGCTGCTGACTTCAGTCTGTGTGGCACCATGTGATCTTTGAACAAACATCTGCAAGTATTCTTGCAGTAGATTTATGGTGCGGTCACAAGATCTCCCTAACCAGATAATCAGTCTGAATTTGAGCAGGGATTTCTGCCTTTGAGCTTCTACAGCCCTTTTTTTCCCAGATTGGTTATTGTCTGAAAACTTTTGGGGGTGACACTTCCCTTGCTAAAAGCAGTTCTCATGACTGTCCCTGCCCGTGCTAGACGGTAGGCAGCAGCTGATCACTGTGTAGGCTGGTGGCTAAATATGCTCTCACCTGGTCCCTGGGAGAATGAGAACTGACCTCTGGCAAGAGCTGGAATAAGACACTGGAGAGCAAGAATGATCTACAGACATCAGTCTGGAGAAAAAAACAAAAAACAAACCTAGAAGACTGCGCTATTATACAATGTGAATCCTTCAATAATTTCTCATCACATCATATGTAATTAAACTGTGGAACTTCTTCCTGTAGAATATAGTGGATGTTATTAGTTTACATTGAGAAATGTAGTCATGAATTAACTGAGGGGTACTAAACACAGTGATGCCGTCTCTAATTCAGGATGGTGCCCGAGTCATCAGGGTGTCCAGCACAAGTATTACTGTGTGTTTGTATTAATTCTGCCAGCATCCTTCATTAGCTTCTGCAGGAGGCAGGATGCTAGGCTAGGTGAATCTGCCATGGCTGGTTGTCTCATATATTCATGATCTTACTACAGTACTGTAACTCCTACCAAAGCCAGTGAAGAAGCTTCCCTGGTCTTTGGTAAGGAGTTGGACCAGTGCATGATTTGATCAGACAGATTTGATTACCAATCCAGCTGTGTGTCTTAGTCACTTTGTGTTTTGCTTCATGTGGTTGAATGAGAACTTGATTTGAATGAGGTTTCTTTGCATTTTATTCAAATAAGCATAAATATTGTATGCAGACATTAGTTAGATAGCTTATACTACAAATACCAAATTCAACAACTGATATGAATATTCATATACTTACTTCATTTGCTTTACAATAGTGCTCTTTCCTGACTCTCCAGCACCTGCAGAAGGGGAATGTTGAGAAGATTTGATTGATAGATGAACAAGTAACAAGTATTAAAAATAATTCTCTGGAACATAGAGTTTTGTATTTGGAGACATATGGATGGACAATACCCTCTGTATTGTCCATTCAGACTTAAAAAAGAATGAAATCTTGGTAAAAGTAGTAATTCTGAAAAGGAAAGGGACATTTTAAAAGAAAGGAACCTTCAGTCAATTAAGACTTTAATTAGCAAGGAAATAAAATATGGCTCATATTTTGATTTCATCCCTGGCAGACAGGCAGAAAGACATGAGCAAACTACAGCTCCTGACAGTGTCCCATTCATTCCATGATTTGTTGCTGCTCCTTTAATGTGTATCATGACCTTTTGTAAGCCATGCCAGCCAGTTCCATGCTCTGTAGCCAGACTCTTAGCAACTGGAAAATCAGAGCGTGGAGACTTGCATGTGGTCTCACTCCTGATGTAGAGGCAGCACATGAGCAAATGTTTTGACACCAATCTTTTTTCAGTTCCTCTGCCCTGCGGTCTTCTGTGATGAAGTAGCGTCGCTGGAAGGGGGAAACCTCCAGAGCAGTGCAACAAACCCAGCTCGGGAAGGATTCTGCAAGAAATCCCCGTAGCTGATAGGGAGGTTCAGGCACTTGCTTGCACAGCCAGTTTCAGAACTAGGGCATAGGTTTGGTCAGATTATGTACAATTAATTTGCCCTTCTTATCGCATGGAAAGTGAGTAAACACGACGCAAACCTTCTTCACTGGAAATCAGTGCCAGTGACTATCATCTTAACTTCTGTCAGTGAGAGTGGTGAGGCTTGGCAAGAACTGCCAAGCAAGAGCCAGATTTCAAAAGCACCTGAAGAGAGGATTTAATTTTGGCTGTGAATCCATGGGACAGGATTCATCACTGCTTTTCTCTTTGCAAGATTATCATTCACCCTACTGGACGGTGTCAAATATTTTTGACAAAAAAGGAAATCTGGGACATAGCTATTTTAACTGAGGGCTTCTCAGTGAATGGAGCAAACTGATTACAGACTTTCCAAACAGATTTTGTAAAGCTAATAACATTTAAATGACAAGGATTAATTTGCCCAAATGAATCACAACAGACAGTAAACCATACGCAAAGCATTTTCTAAAGCCCATGATGTGAACAGCAGAAAGTGCGAGAGAAAAACAAGCCTATGCAAAATGGGCTGATGCTGCCATCTGCCACAGTTTGGATAAAATGCAAATTTGCCATAGATCGTCTATTATCCCTTCAATGCCCTTCTGAAGGACTTGGTAAAGCCCTGTTGGTGAGGTGGCAGTTTCTACTTTTTTTGTAGGGAAGAGAGCAGAATGTGCTGAGAACTCATACATTCACCTCATGGAAAAGAGCCAGGAAACATAATATAGAAATGAACCTCTCTTCCAGATCTTAAAGGCAAAGTTAAAATAGAGTGGGAGGCATAATTTCTGTCTTTTGGGTGCATTTTTCTACCTCTGCTCATCTTTAATTTATGATACAGTAATGCCTTTATCTAAACAACAGATGACTCTCAGACTTTGGCTTCACTCCAGAGTATCGTGTTAGTCGTAGCAGCATTTGCACCCCAGGAAATGGGTCAGAAACAATTTACTTTGCACCTGCTTCCTTTCTTCCTCTCCCCTCCTGTGCAGCCTGCTCCTCCAGCCGGGGCCCTGGGACGGGAGGGCAGGGACAGGACTACCTTCCCACCCAACCCAGTGGCCTTCCGCTGGGAGACCCAGCAACAAGAGTGCTTCGTGACAGCCCTGACGTGGTGTAGGGAGCTCACAGCAGCTTCCCTTTAGGAGGCAGTGAAAAGGTCAATTATAATTGAGCCCAGATTTTCTAAATAAAAGATGAGAACTTAGGCCAAACTTAGTCCTATCCTGAAGCTTGGAAAGTTTAACTGACTTTTGAAAAACTCCCTATTGGTGTGAAAATTTATAGTTCAGTCTAATAGGAACCAGGAATAATATGCCATAGCATGTATTTTGTATTTCACATACAAGGTCTTGCTTTTCCAAATTTCCCTCTGATTTCTTTGCATCTATTTGGGTGCCAAGTTTCCTTGAGGTGGATAAAAGCACAGAAAAGAGAGGAACAGAAATCTCAGCCAATGCCTGAAACTCTGACCCCACTCCTAGGAGCTGAAAGATGTCAGTAAAGTTGACAGAAGTTTGCTCCCACACTCCTTCCCAGAGGTCATGTTCACCGTGCCACATCCTCCTTCAGCGTGGTCTGTACATACAGCTCTCTGGCAGGCTCTCTTTTTGGTTTGAATATTTTGAATGGCACCCCAAGTCCCATTGTGTTTCTGGGGACACTGGGGCTGCAGAGGAAACTCAAGAAGAAGTGCCACATGGCACTGAGCTGCAAAGCAGCCATCCCCCAGCAGCCTGACATGAGCCACCCCACTGCTCCGGGGCTACCCGACCTCTTACCTGCAGGCCAACAAGGTATACAGACAGAGCAGAAATAGAGAAAAAAACTGGAGGGGCCTTGAAAGCCGGTGAGAATCTCTCAAATTCAAGTGAGAACAGAACCCAGGACCTCAGTTGTAACTTGACATTGCTGCTTTTCTAAGCAGAATCTGTTTGAATAGTTGTGGAAATTGGGGAAAGTACAAGCCCCCTTGGAGATTAGTGTCTGCTGAGCTGCTGAAGAAGGTTCTTTTTATATATTAAGATGCTTTTGTGTCTCAGATCAAGAGCTATTTTCTCATTACAGTTATTATTTATGTGACAGTGAAGGTTTGGTTTAGGAAAGTTTCCAGAACTAAAGGTAAGAAAATTAAAAAAAATACTACTGCCTGAATATTTTGTTTGAAACCTGTCACAAAAGCCACTGACAGTGACATATAAGCAAAAATCAGGAATAGAACTACTTCAAATTAAAATCAGAAAAGGTTTTACACTTCTGCCTGAGCTTTGTGTGTGCTCTTCAGAGCTCTGCAAACTGTGAACTAGACTGGGAGTTAAATCTTCCTGGTCCTCTTAGCAAACTGGTCAAACTTTCTCCATGGAAGAAAGAAACTAGAGAAAAGATCTAAGATCTAATCTTCTTAAGTGAATAAAGCCCTTAAATGCTGCCCTCTCCCCCCTCCCCCCC
>NW_015094506.1:47550953-47664651 GCF_001431845.1 Calidris pugnax
CCCCCAATAAAAAAATAAAATCAGTGTATTCCAGTCAATAGGATTATTGGGCCATCTTTGTGCTCAAAGTCTTTCCTTCTAATGCAGGTGTCAAGAGCAGGAACTTAAACCTTACTTAATTATTATAGTAACTGATTAATTTAACTGGTTTTAGATGTCTGTACTATAAACTTCTACTTCCAGACCACTTATCAGAGGCCTGTTATAGCCAGTGGAGAAAACTATTTGCTAAAACTAAAACAAACAAACAAACAAACAGATTCTGTTTTTGTCACCCTTAAGCAGATGCTTAAATTAAATTGGATGAATAACGCCCAAAAAGTGAGTATTTCTCAGTAAAGCGAGCTGGGGATGACCTGCTCAAATGAAGGTGAGTTTTGTTTTGCCAGTGAAAACTGTAGAGTGATGCCGTGGAGTAATACTTTGAAAATAAATAAGTTCACAGTTTTACTATTTATTTAAACAGAACCGAAGTTCTTATTTCTGTGAAACATCACTGTGACCCTCAGCTGTTTTGGCCACGTTTCAAATGTGCGCTGTACTTTGCACACAAACAAATTGCAAACTGGCCTCCTAAAAAGTATATAAACTGCGTGTGATGTGGTAGGCAAGATACCGCCCTAATTATTACAAAGGAAAGAAAACTTTCACCTTGGAGTTTGCTCCGGGCTGATAAACTAATCTGATTTTTGGGAAATATAAATATATAGAGGCTAGATTTGCAGACAAGCTGGGCAGGTGCGGGTGGCTTTGATGACATAGGAATGCCAACACAGAGGACTTAACCCTTCTGGTTCCTGGACTACTTGTGAAGAATCTCAGAAAGTGGCATCATTTTTCCCTTCCCCCAGTTTATGTGTGCAGTTTTCATGTGCATGTCATATAAACCGTAAATTATCACCTCAACACAGCTAATGTGTTGGCCCAGGGCATGGAACTTAACATAAACAAATGTAGTGTTTTTGGTTTCTGGATGCAATTTCTTTTTTGCAAAGGGACCTATTGGAGGTGGTAGAGACCAGTATAGATATTAAATAATCCTCTCAGGAAATGGTCAGAATATGTTGTTGGGGTTTTTTTTTTCACATTTTAAGGCTAAGTGCATAATGATCACACTGAAAAAAATATGATATATATATCAATTTCTTGTTTTCTGAGTATTTTATACCGAATTGCCTACTGCAATAGAAGCAACGGTGACATCTGGTCTGTAATACAGAGGGAACATATGGTTGAATAGAGTGAACAGAAACCCAGGACCAGGATTTTAGGCTGGTTTGCTTGAATGGAGCTGCCCTTGATTTGTGAAGTATAAAATTTGAATAATTTCTGAGATCACCTCAGAGGTATGGAAAGATAACAGGCCCAGATCTGAACATTGTAGATTTAATCCTCTCTTATCTGGCCATTTCATGGTCTGACAGTGGAAGGGGCTATATGGTGCCCCTTATGCGTGTTGCTTCATCAACTATGATTCCAGGTGTTCAAGAGACACTTTCACTCTAGCTGTGCAATAGGCTCAAAACAGACTCATGTTTAATTCACTTCTTGCTTTTTTAAGAACAAGAAAATTCAAGCTGTTACGTCTGTAATTTTTTTCCCCAATGTGCTTTTTTACCGAGTTCTTGGATCCTTGTGATTTGTCATAACAGTTCCCAGAAGAAAAAATCTTCCAAAACAGTGCCCACTGACAAATTTGAGTCTTTATCATGTGTGACATGAATAAAGGAAGATATTATAGAAACATATGCTATAAAGAAGACCTCAACAAAAGTATTTCAGATCCTGATGATCCTCTTATCTCATGAAAAGAGTGTAGAAGTCTTTTTCACATAGCTTGTGATTAATCTCAAAGTATTTTACTAAGGTTATCTTGAGACTGTGATATTAATAGTGTCAGAAAAAGACTGATAATATGCATTGGGAAACACTAAATACTGAAGTTCTTAATACTATATACATGCACGTGTTCTGGGAGGGGTAATTTAGTTTGTGTCCTGGTGCAAGACAGCCTCCAGTACTACTGCCAAGACATGAAGGCTTGAAGATCAAAATACATCATGAAACTGCTTATCTTATAAATTCCTCTTTATCCTGTAAATTCTGCTTAAAGAATTTATTACATCTTCCTCATGGATCAGTGTCAGATAAGGCCAGACACAGGCTGCTGAAGTAGATGGACCATGGCTCTAACTCGAAATGCCAATTCCTTCTTGTAAGAGTATATAGAAAGTATTGAAAATTTATGAAAGTTCAAATGAAAATATTATTCTAGTTTTTGACCAACACAAGCTTGTCTCAGTAGGGGCAATATTTTGTATTAATGTTGCACAGAAAATCTTCATGTTCTGCACTGGACTGAAAAGCTTTGTAAAGTGCAATCGGAATACTGATGGTGTGTAAAGCACATCAAACTGCCGCTTTACTATTTCAGAAACCTGCATGCTTGTGGTTTTCTCTTATTTCTTTATTAATAATAATAGTTAGATTCTCAACAGGTATAAATAGACTTTTTGCATGATACAACAGAGTTAAGCTGATGTACTTTAGTGAAGGGATCTAGCTAAATCTGAATAAATGTCAGTTTAAAAACATTTGTAAGCATTGCAGTAACAATGAAAATAGCAACATTTCAATGATCAAAGGCTGTTTTTCTACTCATTTGGTGAAACCAGTATAAGCTCTCATAGCAGGCCTTGTACTGTTAGAAGAAAAATATTGAGACCGTGGGAGTGTTATTGTGCTCTTGGATATTTCTTGTAGGCTACGCAGTACCATGGAAATAAAAGAGAAAAGAATAAAGCTGTATCAAGAAAAAAAAATTCTTTTGCCATTACACCTGCTGCTGTTAATAAATTGATGATAGTGTGGATTAGAAGTAGTAGCCTGCGAGAAAATTAATCTGTATTCGTCTCATTTCATGACTTTCCATTCCATTCTCCACAATACAATTTTTATACATTGAAAAAGGCCCTTATAAGTTACTTTCTGCTTCTGTAAAAAATGAAGTGCAGCAGTTTGGAAAATAAACAATATCAATACCTTGTGACACCCATGGATTTTCAGTGTAACCAATTACCTCACTTAATCCTGCTGCAAATGAATGCTTATAGATCCAGGGGGAAAAAAAATAAAAGAGATAAGTCTGTGCTACATGCTGTGTGAGTAAGCATCATAACATTTATTCTAACAGCAGGTTCTTATTTTCTCAAATCTTTTTAAAGTCAAGGATTTATAATATTTAAAATTGAATACATGCAGTGACATGGCCATTTCCAGCCTGTTCCTTGTGACTTAATTGGTTGCTTCATGAGAGTTGACAACTAGAAAAAATTTTGTGCCTATATTAGAAGATTGTCTTCTTCAAATAAAATAGTGAGAGGTGGGAAATTCACTGCACCGAAATGTAATTCCAGAGCAAAATAACCTCTGAGTGGAAAAATATTATGAGCAAATTTTATTCTATTTACCCAACAGTAGTAGTTTGACTGTCCTGGCTTCCCTCTCTGCATCTGCCTGGAGTTTCTTTTCCAGTTCTCTGGATCTCCTGGCCGATTCCTTGCTCTCAGAACTGGCTCCATTGCCCATCTTGAGGTGTTAAAAATCCTCTGTTTGTCCAGCTGATGTGCTTCTTATCAGAGTAGTTGCTTTAATTCAGAAGAACGACAACAGCCTGTTCTCCAAGAAAATTTAGAAATCCCATTCAGTCTCTATCTTCAGCCTTCAAAACAAACACTCCCTTCTCACCTGTCACATGATCTGGAGATGCTACAGTCAAGGATTTATATAGGGATGCAAAAACATACTATTATGATGTCATAGAATTAAAATAATCCACTCAAGAGCAAAACCAAGCTCCCAATAGATCTCTGTCCTTCTTCAGACAGGTTCCAGCTTCACATGCTTGAAAAAAATGTGTAGAATATCTTGAAATAATAAAATCTGTAATAACTCGGCTCAAGGAAAATTATTTCACTTGTGAATCAGTCTCGGTGCCCTGAAGCAAAAACTGGCTTATGCGTCTCTGAAATATTTGCATAATTTATTTTTAATCTTTCTCGGTGGTCATAGCTTTAAATATATGCATTCTTTATTTGAAAATGTCAGAGTTTGGATTTATATAGTTAAGATATATTTTGTTTTGAATTATTAATTAAGATGCAGAATGTTTGCTGCATTTTCATGTTAGGGTAAGTGCATTTATTTTCTTGTGATGGCAATGAGCAACTTACTGCAATTTGTAACATCTTTGGGACACTTTTGTGCAGCCATTTCTGGATGAATATCATAGTCCTTTCCGTTTTTCTGTGATATAATTAGCAGTTGTAAGTTTTGGCTGACAGCACCACAACATTTTGTGTACAAAAGGACACAAGTAAGATTCTCTCACTGATGTAATAAATTATTCCTAGTTTCTTGATAATGCAATTATCAAGAAGTATTTTATGCAATATGTTGGAAATATCACTTGGCATGTGGTGTCAGCAGTATACTGAGAAAATATACTTTACTGTAATATTGTGTTAGTGGGCAAGACTAGGATAACTGTCAGGACCAAAAGATCTAAAATACTTTCTTTTTCATCCCCCACTTCAGATTCAGAATTTCAATAAAATAACTTTTATTAATGTGCAATACTATAATTAATTGTAATATTGCACTTAATTTATAAAGTATTTAAAATACATAAAACATACAAACATAAACATGATATTACAATTTTGAAATTATTAACTAGTAATTATTAACTGTGACTTTATGGTGTGTCAGTTTATAAGATTTAGCCTGGAAATAATGTTGAAGGGAAATATAAGCATACAGGTCAGTTTGAGTGATGCTGGACATATTTTTAGGTCAGAAGATAAATTAGGAAGGGGGTCAGAAGTAAAGCATTTAACTCATCCTGTCCCGTAGAAAAGCAGCTTTCCCACAACGGAAGTAGGTGGACCCCAGGTCTAACTGGAAGGCAAATGGTGCTGGGTGGGGAAGATGGGAGTGAGAGGAATAAGGATCACCAGTGATACTAATGAGTTCTGTGCCATCAGAGCTGGTGAGAGCTGCCTTCCGAGAAAGGACAGGTCCTTGCTTGTCCATTCAACAGTGAGTGTCTTCTCAAACTTAAAAATTAATACCACACACTGCAATGAAGATGGGAAGTTGTGTTTTTTCAGTATGTGCTTCTCAATCAGTGGAGCAGGAAGCCCTGTTTTCAGGCCCCCTGCACTGCTATGCCAGAAATGAATAATCAGTACTGAATTTTTGCATATACATTTACAGTGCAAGAAAATGCTCTGTGTTGTTAAGCCTACTTTGTTTATTCTTTAACATATGCTGAAATAAGTTCTTTATGCAGCCATAGTAACAACTGGTTTGTTTAAAAAATGAAAATAAGCAACTTCAGAAGTGTGATCTCAGTGCCAGGTGTCCAAACAGTAAGCAAGTCCAGTGCTTCCATGGATTTCAGTGGATTTGAGAAGTAAGTCAGAACACTAACAGAATTTACAAATTAAATGATATGGTCACAAATTATAGCGATGAACATTGTCTCCAGATCAAGGGCCATTTCACTACTGAGTTGTTCCAGGCGTGTACTAGTATAACTAGTTTGCATTTAATTTTTACAGTATGAAACTGGAATAGTGTAATGGCAAACTAGGTCTTATTCAGTTATATTGGAAGAAAATGAGTATAAATAAAACAAGATGAAAGCTTTAAATAATTTTACCTAGATGGAAAGCAATGGAAAATCAAATGTGCATACCATATCATAAGTTTCATAACATTTTTTGTTTTTATGATGAGTACATACAGGAATTGGCTTTAAATACATAGGTGTCTGATACAAGCAGTTTGTAAACAGAATGTGGATAGAAATAAAGATTAAAAAAGAATTGCTTCATAAACATGTAGTATCTATAATATCTTATCCGTTTAATTTGCTCACTTCTGCCTTCAAACTCTTAACTAAATAGTTTACTGAAAAAACACACCAATCTGTTTCTGTTTCTCTAGAGAGCGAACAGGATTCTGTTCTGCTTTGGACATCATCATCATCATCACTAACTATACTTTGATTGCGAAAATTTCTGCTGATGGCTGAGCCAGAAGCAACTGACACTGCCTTACAGGGTTCAGCTGAATCTAAAATGTTCTGTGGTATCTTTTCTCTGCCTCTTCTTGGTGTAATAATAAAGATATGGTCTCTCCCTGCCTCTCTTCTATTATACCAGACATGTATATTTCATCTGGAAGCCTTTGAAAGAGAATAAGCCTGGAAAATGTTCCTTTGAAATGCAATCACGCTTTGTAAAGCAAATTAGTTTTATGTTATTAGAGTTGTTCCTAGTGATGCACTCTAGGTGGTGCTGATAATATAAAGTGTACACTAAAGGCATTCTGTAACTAGTAAGAGTTAAAGGAGACTCTCTGAAAGGCTCTTTCAAATGATCTGTTCAGAAGTTATAGATTTGGGATTCTGGATTCCAATTCCAAGTGTTTGTTTTGGAACTTACATTAAAGGTGTACTGGTTTGGGATTTTTTGTTTGGCAAATAATATGGATTGTTCTGTTAATAGAATCTTTCAATTAACATAGGTTTTCAGTTTAAGTTTCTTCTAAAAGTCACTCTTCAAAAATGACTCAAAGAAAGAGGGATACCTTAGGAAATTCATACCATCTAAGGTTTTTTCTTTTATTTTCTTCCAAGGTCCTTGCATTTACAAACTGTTCATCTTTTCCACATTTCACTATAACTAACGTTTTCCCTTTTCCCTGATAAAATTTAGAGGAATGACATTGATGAAATAGGAGGAAGTTTTAGTAAGAATAGAATTCTCTAAATTTAGGAACGTTCAATACATTTCCTTCAGTATGCTCCTAAGTAAAGGAAGCCTGAAAATCTTCAGCACAATGCCTGTTACAATCAAAGGAAACACTTCAGCTCCTTCAGTTGGCTACTGAATTGCTTCCGATGCACAAGAAGAAACAAAACATCTCTGAATTGCTCTGTTGCCCACTGTCAACATTATAGTGAAAAAAATCCGAAGTTTCCCTTGTACCCTGAACGTTGACAAACCCATCGAGACTTTTGTAACTACTGATGTGCAGAGACATCTGCTGAATGACCAATATTCTAGAGACATAACAAAGCAGGTACAGAGACTCCTTATGTGCTCCCGGTCATCACTGGTATTAGCTTGGACCCATGGCAAACTGCATTAACTTGGAACAAAGCCAGAGCTTTTGAAACCTGTTAAGAGTCAAGGTTTATTACATCTGGTGCTCAGCCATCATCATGGGGCTGAAATGCTTGTGGATCTGAGGTACTATGTCTACAACGGCCGTGTTTCGCTGTGTGATGTTTACAGTTTAGATTATCATCTGCCTTGTGCAGTGTAGGCGTACCCATACAGCTCGACTGCTATAAGTGATATACCAGATGGACGTTAATCTTTCTGTGAACTTTGCATCTCTCTGACTCGCAAGAATGTAGGACGGACCTGGAAGAAGCTGCTAGGGTTGACTTCAGAACTGGCTTTCTCACCTAGCAGTGAAGTGTAGCAGTTGGAGAATGTTTGGGTAGTAGATTGGCCATGGAGGGTTTCTCAAGCTATCTCCTCTTGCCACTCTGATCCGCTTCCAAGATACTGTGACTGTCACAAAACTGAAACTGTTGAAGCTTGACTGTAATGTGAAGCCCACAAAAAATTGTCAAAATAAATATCTAGCTCCTCTAAAGAATCATCTCAGGCCTTAGCAACAAGATACCTGACATAGACCAAGTAAATGTGACAATCATCAAAATGGTATCATCAGCCAGATTCATACTAGTGTAAATGTCTATAGAAATGACAGCAGGAGACTGAATTACTTCTGTTATTCATCATTCTGTCTTGATGATGGAAGCAGACCTTCCAGGGTTGCTGGCAGCAGATTCCCCAGCTTCTTTGGTTTTCCCTGTAGCACTACTGCCCTGTGTTCTGCCAGTGAACATATATGACATGCCCGATCTTCTTGACTTAACAGTAGTCAGAGCTCAGTCTTCCTCAATTTCCTACTGGGGAATCCACACATACTCCTTTGAGCAAACTACCTTTAAGAATCTGGCCTCAAGATCCAATGGAGAGATGACTATTTAGACTTACCACGCTACTATCCTCTGTTCAGATTTCTTATATGTATAAGATAAGGTGACTTAATCAGAAAAACTCCTCTGGACTGTCTGTCCTCTCAGCAGGGGAACATATTGAAATTCATGGTTGCAGATCAAGTTCATAGATTGATCTCGTGTTCTAGTCTGGAGAAGCAGTAGTTCTGTTTGTGAATGTGCACAATTATAAAGTGGGATCCATTGGATTTACTGACAGAGAAGGTTGAGATGTTATGGGAGGGAGGCCTGTTTATACTTCAGATACATATGCTAGAGGAGTCCAAACAGAATACACTGACAGGAAAGTCAGGTGACACCTGAGAGATATCATTTACCAGCAAGGATGGCTCATCTTTTCCTAATCCCCTCTTCTCCAGACACACAGGAAAGTGCTCTTTTACTGAAATTATTTTATATTTAAATATAGAGGTTCTTTAAGAAAGAAGCATTGCAGAGTGTCATGTCAAATTCCTTGAGGTCTTAGAAATTCACAGACCAGCTTCATAAATTAAAGTTAAGGTAAAATTAGGTGAGATTTCTCTAATAAAATAATAGAAAAATTTAGGTTGGAAGGGACCTCCAGAGGTCTCTAGTTCAACCCTCATCTCAAAGCAGAGGTAAGTTCAAAGTTAAAGTTTCTCAGGGCTTTGCATTGCTAAATTATGAAATATCCAAAGATGAAAAGCCTGTTACAGTGCCTAAACACTCAGTGTGAAGAACATGGTTGGAATTGCCTCTGCTGGAGCACATGACTGTTGACTCTCAGGAGAATTTAACTCTGTCAAATCCCCTTTTTCTTACTGGAAAACTACAGTCAGATCCTCTCCTTAGCCAGGCTGAGCAAATCCAGCACCATCTTCCACATGTGCTTCAGCCTTCTAATCTTCATTGGCTAATGACAATCTCTTTTTTTAAATTAGTGATCCAAAACCTAGAAACGTTTCTCTGGATGTGCCCTCAGGAGAGCTCAGTGGAGGGATTCCCTTGACCTGATAGCTATATTCTTCTGGCAGCCCAGGATGTGGCTGGCCCTGCCTAAGGGCATATTGCTCTTCATGCTCAACTTACTGTCCACCATTTAGATTCTTTTCTGCCAAGCCATTTTCTCTCAAGTCAGCTCCCAGCTCTTAATGTTTCATGGAGTTATTCTGCTCCGGCTGCAGGAGTCTGCATTTGCCCTTAAGCTTCACGAAGTTCATGTTGGCCCATTGCTCTGCCTTAGTGAGGTCTGCCTGAGAGGCAGCCCTGCTCTGATGGGTACCACCCGCTAATGACACTGTCCAAAGTTCATGTTAAGTAAGTTAACCCAGAGGAGTACGCAAGCACAGCTGAAATTCAGTGTTTGGGCAACAGCACTGTTTGCTGCTGGAAAAAGTTAACAAGTTACTTCAGTCTTTTCAAGCACAATTGAAAGCATATCCCTGTAAAAACATACGAGCATTAAACTCAGAGCAACTCAAGTATATGATCTAGCAATTCTTTAATATTATTCCTATTATGTATCCATTGCTAAGCCTTTTCTGTATGCACCACATGATTCCGCAGTAATTTAAATATTCTGTTATATGAAAGGTAAGCATCTTGCAGTCCTGGTGCCTAATTCATCCATGTTTACTTCAGATTCCATTTATTGATGAATCCTGCTGCTTATCCTCTTGCTTCAATTAGAAAAATAATAATCAGGTCTACATGATTTATCAGAATTTAAAATACCTCTAGCATAGATGTTTCAACAGTCACTTAAGTGAATTTAGCATTCTAGATATGTGTGTTTGTGTGGTGAACTATCAACTGCATTTTCCATACGTCTCAGTAATGCCAGTAAGATGGTAGCCCTGGAGGCGTGCAAACATCTCTAACTCCTCTTGCTTGTTCCCCATGCTTCGTGCATTTGTGTAAAGACACTTCAGCTGGGCGTCCGATGGGGCTGACTTACTGGCTGGAATAACTCCATTTCCTTTATGTTGCTCTTCAGGTGGCCTTCCTTCACCGTGTTTTGTCTGTGATTCCCAGGAGCCTCAAGGACAGGTCTGATGTTATCACCCCCCTTCCCCTTCACATCTAGTTTAAAGACCTGTCAATCAAACTAGAATGTCCATGTAAACTGTATTCATGTGGAAAAGACATTTGTTTGCCAGATCTTCAGCTCAGTGGCTGAATATATTTCTTTATAAGTAATATTATTCTTAAGAGGCAGGTTCCACAAATTTCTCCAAGTTTTTCTTGGGGAAGACAATATTGTTTCTGTGAAAACCACTGAAATGTAAACAATACATTGATAGCTTACTTAAGTTGAAATTTTTCCTTTTTTTCTCAAAATATTAAAAAATGATAAAATTCAGATTCTTGTCTTTTTATGTGCTCTGCTCCTTCCTAATCTTTCCATTTCCTTTTTCTGCACTGGATATAAATGAGTTCAGTCTAAGATTTTCTGGTTCTCCCCTCCCTGTCTTCACTCCCCAGTTTATCATCTTCTTTCTAGGAAACTTTATCAAATAGCAGAAGAAAAAAGGAAATCTTGTCTCTTAGCTCTATAGTAGTGTCACAGGAATGACACTAACATTTGCAAAATCATTTAGTTATACACAAAAGGGAAAAGGAATGATGCGTTCATTCGTTTTTACTGCTTACAGAGATGAAAAGAAAGTAGAAAAAACAACATTAAAAATGTCAAGAAAGAATATTAAATTAATAAAGAACTTTTTCATTTTCGACCATCAGACAGATTTCTCCCAAAAATATTGACATATCCAATAATTCTGTTTGCTTTTTGTTTTTTGTGATAGTGTCAGACTCACTATGAGATACATGGACTGTACTAGCTTCAGTACTCTCATTATCCTTGGTTCTATATTTGCACCACACGCTGATGCAATGGAATCTATGACATTGCGTGAGCAAAGATTATTGAGTGCCGGGTGGGGGCTCGCTGACTGAATATCAGTCCAGATAAGACTCACATAATTTTGGCACGTTTACAAATACTTCAGCTGAACATATGCTATACTCTCAGCGAACCTATGCCAATTTTGTGACAGTAGGTGTGTGGCTGAGCTACTATGTTCAGATTGAGAACCGGTCATTCCAAAAGTTTCAAACTTGATGTATAGATTTGGCTCACCAGTGAAAAAGAAACATTCAGTGCAAAGCTATAAAAGAAGCCCAAACCCTTCGGTCTCTCTGACTTCAGACCATGCTTAAGGGATGTCTGTGAAAGATATATGTGAAAGAGCTATGCACTGTGCTGAGCGCTGCTGATTTCCCCATATGAGGACAGCAAATATCTCAGGGTCTGACCTTTCTACAAAGACTAACAAAGGATCCCTCTGGTATGGTGAGTTTAAATTTTCTCCTGGCTTATTGCTGATTCACCCAAGAAAATTAAAAAGAACAGTCAGAATGTAACGCATTATAATAAAAAAATAATTTGAGGTCTTTGAACGGATTCTTATGTATTTCCCACTGGAGTGTCTGACACTCACTCAGACTCACTCCTGCAAAAAGTGCCTCTCATATTTTTTTGAAAAAAAAAAGAAAAGGGTGATGCCTGCTATCTCTGCTAAAAGGATTTAGTTTCTAGTACAAGGTGAACAGTCAACAAACATAGCACGTTAAAAAAAAGCTTAAAACAATGGGGAATATTTTGTCAACATTCCACTCTGAACATTTCCAATTCCCAGTAGACCTATATATTAAGCCAAGTCCCACACTGCCTTGCAGAGCAAGAAATGAACGAAGAGTAAAAGTAAACATAATTATGATTTGACTTGTAGAACTCCTTGAATAACAGAGATTTTAACCTTTCCTTTTGTTGTCAAACTAACATGTGAGGAAAAATATGAAAAAAGCGAACGAGCATTTTTCCCAGCAGACTGGAATTCCTTCCCTTTTATCTGGCAGACTTCTTCCAGCTAAGCCTGCCTGTGACTGCAGTCCCTTCAGCAGAATATGAGTAGCTCTGTGCTGTAACATAGCTGTGCAGCAGCTGGATAAAATCTCATTTCTGAACACTGAAGAGAACATGCATAGGTAGTTTCAGAGCTTGAAGTGATTTCCAGGGTGTTGGCTGAACTGAACTATGCTGCGTGAAGACTGCATTCACAAAATTTCTTTTCCATAAGAGCTGTTGCCATGTTGTAGTATTTCCTATACAAAAGTCTTTAGAAAAGATTGTTCTGCTGCTGAGACAATGCACTGCATCTGAAGAGACCTGCTTAATTCTATACGGATTCTTATGCTACATACTTACGGAAGCTGGTTAACATCTGCTGTATGATATCTGTTCTTTCATTCACACTCCAGACCATAATAATAACTATATAATATCCTTATTTTGGTAGGTTTTTAGAGAGGATGATGGTGCTAAATTTTTTAAAGATACATTTCACTGTAACTCTGCGTTAGATATGATGAATTAAAAATTGGAGCACAGCAGCAAAATGTGGTAAGGCAAAACAGAGAGAGATTTCCTAGGGAAATCAGCCTATGATATTGAAATTATTCTGAGAAAACTCTGTCACCTGCTCAGTATAACTTCTATAACAAAAGTTTTTTCTCCAGCGGAGCAAAGTTGCCTCTCATTTTCTTTGTAACCATTTTAGCCCCCCACTGAGTCCTATACATTGTCTTCTTCTGTGGTCAGGTCTGCTTAACTTTGAAATGTTTTCAACCAAGATGCCTAAAATAGTTTCTGTCTTGATGGTATCCTGAAATACTGTGTGATAGCAGCATGTAGAGGAAGTACTGGGACTTTTCACTCTTTGGGGATTGCAAGAATTAATGATGTTTTAGTATTGTTCCATTCTGCTTATAAAGCAGTGTTCTAATTAATACAGCTCTAGCTGACACTTCCCCTAGAAAAGTATGTATTGTCCTGGGAAGAATTCAAGGGAAAATGGAAATTATCTCATTCTTTTCAGCTCCCACTCCCCTTAAAGAGGAACTTAAAAGCTGAGCATTTCTTCCTGAGCTGGGCCGGCCTCCACCCCAAAAATGTCCTGTTCTTAGAGAGGGAAGGAAAAACAAAAACAAAATGTTTTTACTCCTCTCCTGCATGGAATGAGCACAGATCAGACTCCCTGGACATTTGAGACAGGAGATCCTAAACACATATGTTAAGAACTCCACCCGCATACAATAAGTTGATGGGGAAAAAAGGAAGCCTCTGAATCCTCAGGTCTCATAAGAAATGAGGTCAAGATGTAGATGCAAGTGAAATGGAAGAGCCTACAATAATAACCAGATATTTTGTGAATGCCAATAGTGTCTAAGTGTTGTTCCACAACAGATCACAGCTGGGAGTGGGTCTCCATCTTCGATGGTGTCCAACTTCAGCTGCCTAAAAGGAAGTGTGACCCTCATTTGGTAATTATAGAATAAGACATTGAGATGGGGAACGCCTCTATACTTTCAGGCAGTACATTAATTTATGCCTTCAAGAGTGATTATTTTAGTATCCAAAACCACATTTCCAGATTTAAATATTATCCTTCCAGTTTTATTCTCAAAGTTGTAACCTTAAGTAGAATTACTTTCTAGTCTCCTGAGATCTTGTTTTCTTGGCATCTGCAGATACTTTGTGCAAATGTCTCTCCTTAATTTCTTCTCTTTCCAGCATTTGTTATGTCTCAAAGCTGGCTTTTTCTGAGGCTGTTCCTAACTGAAATGCAGAACAGAATCTGAAAGTTCTTTGGACAGTGACTGTGTTTTCCCGTTTGTTTATTGGAGTATTTTTCTCATTAGAGAATCTGCAAGGTAGGGCTGCAGTTGTTTAAGATACTTGAGTTATCCCATGTTATCATGTCCTGTGTCCCAAATGTTTTGGGTTTTTTTCTGGCAATTGATTTTGTGTTTTCCTGTTTGCCATTGAATCTGTAGTGGTAGTACTTTCATGAGGTGCAGGGCGAGGTTTCCTCCAGAAGACATTGTAGGACTCATCCCTTATTTTAAAGCATTGAGCAGTTGGCAAGCTGTGTTACTGATATTTTGCACAACTCTGTCAGGCTCTTTATTTATCTACATGCCCTCTGCTGCTCCAGTCACCCTGATGGAAAGTCATCTCTGGGTTGAAGTGTTGGCTGGAGTCCATGCATTGCCCTGTGTGATTCCAGCTCTGCGGAGGGGGGTGTCACGTACTTGTCACAGTCCTGCTGGCTGAGCAGTTGTGCCTCGTGCTTCAATGTGGTCCTCTGCTTGGGTCTTAGATTTCATTTGTGCCTGCTCAGTTTTTAAGTCCCTCTGAACTGCAAACACTGCAGGACTGGACTCTAAGCAGTTGTGACTGAACTTCTCAGATACATATTCAACCCCATATTCAGTTCACATTTCCACTTCGTAATTAAACCATTCCCTACACATATAGCTTAGCAATGCAGGTTGCTTTTCCAGATGACCAGCTCTCTTGGATTACCCTGTGGCATGTGACAGAAAGAAATAAGTCTCCTCACTCAGTATTTGCCCCCTACACTCCGTTATCAGTTGAATTTATAGGCAGCAGCTATATAAATCAAGAATGCCTGGCAATTATCCTGGAACTGGATTGTCTGTGCTTATAAATTGTTAGGACAGTCCCAGTAAAGAATTTGGTGTGTTCATGACATTCCCCAGGCAATTAATAGGCTTGGCTTGCCAAAGAAAATTGGCACAACTGAAAGCAGATTACTTACAACCTGTTTGGTTTGAAGGCTGTGACAGTTTATTAACACAGGCTTGAGGTGGACTGTGATAATTGTTCTCTGTTACTACAAGTGTAAACCATTCTGAAGCTGACATGATGTAAAGGACAAAGTGTTTGCAAGCTCTCTCATGATCAGCCTTTCTGAATCTTGACTCTCAAAGCCTTGTTCTGCATCACACGCTCCTCTGCTTGCTAAGTTAATGTTAGAGCACGAGAACATGCTGAGGTGGTTTCTGTGCCCACAACATGCACAAATCTGCAGCATCAGAGATGGGAGTTTTGCTTACAGCGGAAGAACCACTGAAATCATAGATGTATTCCAAACTTTAGAGGAAGTCTTTCCAGTATGTTATGTGATACCAGCATAATATTATTGTAACACTCCTGCTGCAGCCCTCAGCACTATAAAGCAAGAATCAGAGCAGCCTATTTTCCTAGTTTGTCCACCTGTTTATTTCATAGCACCCTTCTCTGATTTGTGGGGAATGCTTGAGGTTATCATCTGGAATAAGTGGTGCCTTCAGGAGTGAATAAGCAATGATGAGCTCCCTGCTACTCTGTTGAAATAATTAGTCTGCCTCTGTGATTGCATCATTGTCCACAACCAGCATTTTTTGGTCAAGGTGCTGATCAGCCACCTGCCCAGCATCCTCCCCATATCCTCCTCCTGGAACATATGACCCTGTGTTGTAAGAGTAAATTGTGAAAATGTCTTGTCACTTCCAAGATCCAAGACTGGAGAGAGTTTTTGGGAAAAGAACACCAAATAACAAAGGAAAACAAATGATAAATCATTGTGAATAGAGACCTACAGTGTGGGCAATACTGTCATTTTCCTGTCTTTTTTTTTTTTATATATCAGAGATGTCACAGTGGCCAAAGGTAAAAATGTTATGAGTTGTGTGAGAACTGTAAGAGAAGGAGGAAGAGATGTAAATTTTAAAAGGTTCCCAAGAGACAGAGACAGAAGAGGATATTTCTGTGATGTGTGTACTTTGGGAAATGCTCATCATGTTCTCCAGAGGCATTTCTAATTATGTGACACTATGTGAAAAAGAACTGAAAGATCCTCTTTTATTTTGTCACCATTTGATAGTTCAAGATGCCATTTGAGCATCCTGCTTGCACAAGTTTGTATCTATGAAAACAATGTTTGTAGATTGTATCATATTCTTTTAAAAGTGTACATTTGTGTAGAGGCAATAAAAATAGATATAAGTAAAAATTTTTGTTCACTATTATTTTGTGTGTTCTGTATTGATAATTCATCAGAACCCTGACTGCTTGATAAAACTACATTCTGTCATTGCTGTTACAATGTTGGAACACATTTGTTGACATTAGTTGCAACTTTCTGCAGATGCCTACAGTGTAAAAGTCTACATCCGGACTGGTCTTCTGTCATTTTTACAGGCAATGAAAAATAATAGGCATTTGCAGAGTTCAGTCTCCTCTCTCACACTTGCAGCATATAGTATAGAGGCCTCATCTTTGCTGCTAAAAATCTTCAGCAAGAATGCTGGAATCTCTTGTATCTCCATCCACCATGCTCTCACTGTAGTTCTCACAAAGGTTCTTCTCAGCATGGTTCTCATCAGAAGCATATATTTTGCATCAGAACTCTCTTTTTTTTCACCGCTCCAATTCCAAATTCATCATTTCTCCAGGGAGAATTTGCATTGTGACCCTCTCCCATGCAAGTATCTGGTGAAAGATTTCTTTACCACAGAAGCTAAGAATGAACTGTTTTTCTCAAAGTCATTGAACAAATGAAAATGTCATCAGTGTCCAGTGAGACTCAAAGAGCCAAAGTTCAATTCCTCATTTTAAGAAAACACCGCGTAGAGATCTTGAATTTCGGAGCCTTTCCAGACTTCAGTGCATTAAGTTGAGTTGTTACTGGGGGTTGCTTGCAGTGGTTAGCAGCAGTCGCTCTGGAGACACCTTGATAAACTCCGAGACCTGCTGGGCAAAAGGTCCATGTGAATCTCATGAGTCACTCCAAAAAAAGTTTGGAAAACTGACAGAAAGTTGGAAAATGGCCAAAGCTATTAAAAATTTTGAACACACTGGAACAGGAGTGACAAGATGAAATAATTTTATTAATAGAAATACATATTTCATTAAAATAGTTCAGTGGTTGTTCTATGAACACAAAATGAGGGCATGGTGATGAAGAGCAATGGGAGACAGGGAATGTCTCTGTGACAATAGCCACATGCATCTTTGTGTTGACAAGAGCTTTTCTGTGTGTGTGGGGTAGTTGGTTTGTTTCCCTATTCAGTATGTGAGATAACATATTTAATATCACTTTACTAGATTAATTTTATAGTCTAACCATCCATCTAGGTCTCACTTTTGAAAGGACATGTTTATGTCAAAGTTTATATCCAATTCATAATCAAGAATTAAATCCATCTCTCGAATAATTTCTCCCTGCTGAAGGATTTCCCGCAGTCTGAACCATTTGTTCAGAACCCACTGCTTTCAAAGTGGAAAAAATCCAGACCAAAACAAATGAAATAATAAAGAACTGTTTTCTGTAGCAGAAAAAGAAATACAAATTAACTCTACAAACAAACAAAATTGGCTACTGTATGTCTGACTTCACAGACTTGTAGTGTACAACAGAAAAACATCTGTTTTACTACAGACCAAGTTCTGAATTGTTTTGAGTCTGTGTGAGTGTACATGGAAGATATATGAAAAAAAAAAAAAAGGAAACATAGCTCTAAGGTCAGGAAAATGTTGAAAGCCTCAGTTTTCCAGATATACTAAACAAAAGAAGAGAGTGGATTTACAGACATCTTCTGAATATGATCCTGTCTTAGAGTTGCACATTTGTCACAGCAGGCATACCTGAAAGGAATTTTAGCTGATAATATCCAAGACTACATAGTCAAGGAGAGTTCTTCCCAGAGATAATATTACACTGCTGAAATACAATAGCAGTTTCGTACGAGACAGTGCTTGGTTCCATCACCTCTGTAGAGAAGCCTCTTAGAGCCAAGTAAAGAAGTACCTAATGGAGGCAAAAGCCTAGAAATATCCTTCTTTCTCCTTGTTACACATTTTCTGTTCGAAAATTTCAGGGGCATTCTAGACAAAAATATTGCATACTTTTACCTTACCACTTTGCAAGCAAACACCAGGTGAATATAATGGGCAACAGACCTCCAATATGCCCAAAGTTTTGCAAGAAATATACAGCAAATTTTTTCTGACATATTTGTCTAAAGTAATATGTATAATCTGAAAGTACGACCTTGAAAATGATTTTATTTGTAACAGTTTTGACAGTTTACATGCATTTTTCCATTATTAATTAATAAAGAATAAAAGGGAGTTTTGGAGTTTAAAGGTAAGTAACAAAGCAAAGCAAAGTTGTATTAAGCATTAGGAAAAAATTTCTTTATGGAAATAATGGTCAGACTGAAAAACAAAATACCCGATTCTCTTTAAGTTTGGAAAATCGACTAACAAGGAAATGAAGTGTTGAAGTGGTCATGACAGTCTAAAAATACCAAACACGCATTTTTGGAGAGAACGGAGGTCAGATGCAAAAAAATATAGTAGTCATAATCTATAACAAAGAAGGTTTCTGTTACATCTTATGAAAACCTTCTAACTGTACTGGTAGTTAAGCACTGGGACAAGCTTGCAGGTACGTGCAGGTTATGGAAATCCCTTTGTTTTATAGGAACAAATGGGAATAATTTCTGCCAGGGACTGTTATGGCACACTAAATCCAGCCACATTTAACCAAGAGACGCAGAATGGAACTGCTTTTGATGTCCTATGTACTCCTTCATTTCATTACTTGTGATGTATTTATAAGAATGAGGGCAAAACTGAAGATTTTGTTTCAACAATATGGTTTCTCTCCTCATTCATGTGAATCCTGATGTGCTTTTACACATATTTAGCTTTCTTAATGACCCATTCTTCCTCAAATAGTCTTTTTGGCTGCTTGCACAGATCTTCACAATAGTTTCCCTTTCCTTCCTGAATGTTACGCTGAAATATACCACATGCCTTAATGATGTATTCCAGATAAAAACATAGCTGTTTATTTACTTTAAAGAAAATGACAAGGATTTCAAAAACTTTTTCTAGGCTGAGGATTTTTCCTGCAGCCCCCAGTGATGCACTGCTTTTAGCAGGACTCCAGGACTCAAAAGGGAGACCACAGTGAATAAAACAGTATCAAAGAAATAGAAAGTTGTGTACGAAATTCATCTAAAATAATTGAGGAGAGCCTAGTTACCTCAGTGTGCAGCGGCTGATCTGATCCAGATTCAAAATGCAGACTCTGAGCATCTGAATTAGCCACCCTAGTGCATAGGAGGGCTTACCTGGACCCGTGAGGTGAGTCAGAGTGCTGAAGTTGGACTGCAAGGTTAGTGGCACAGTCATTGACAGGAGGCTGTCACCTCCAGGAGAGATGCTGAACTCTCCAAATTGGTGCTGAGAGCGAAATTTAGCTTAGATTTTCCCACAAAGAACAGTAGATGGTAAGAAGGAGATGATAAAGTAAGGGGGTTCTGGAAGTTAGTGGTTGGGTACTCAAGAATACATATATTTTTTTATCCAGCACTTACCAACTGGTAAAAACAGCAGAAGAAGGGTTTTCTCCCTTCTTTTTTGCAAGTTAAGCTTGCATTTTAAAGTCTGAGTTGTGATTAGAATTATGTGGGAATCTCTGTGGCTGCCCTGATCAAGATAATTTAAATGACCTTATGGCATAAAATATAAATGCCATCTGAGCCTGGGGTTCAGGGTTGCATTATGCTGGAGAGTGAACATCAGGATTCCCTTTCTTCACCTCAAGCTTCTTAATTGCTCTTTGGGTTTATCACTGGCACCAAAGTAGGTGATATTAGTCTTACCCTGTGTGATTTTCACAATAGGAGCCAGTAAGTTTGGGTCAGCCTTATTACCTTATTACCTATGAATGGAACGTTACCTCAGAAATTCCTAGGATGTTTTGTTTTTTAAGCATGACTCTAAGACTTCAAAACAGCTATTAAGGTAAGGAAATTGTTTAGCTATTTTCTGTCTGTTTCCTTCTTTTGTTGAGCCTTTAATAAAAAATTAGAACATCGCTTAGGTGGTGACATGAAACCAGGTGGTGAGCTGAAACATCCTTGTATTTATGGCAATATAGGAATTTTATAGCTCCTAATGTCCCTTCCCTCCCATCTACAATTGTTTCATTAATTGATGACAATTCAACAGTATCCCTCATGGCTGATGGTGAGTGCTAATCACCTCCTGTTTATCTCATTTACCGAAACCACAGCAGTCCCATTTCATTTCTCTCTGGACCATTAGTGGTGCCCGTTCAAATGATTCTAATATTGAAGTAACCAGCAAAACTACGTGATAAACAGAGGATTTTGAATCTTCTTCAGTCTGATCCTGTGGGTTTGATGTTTATCTCTGTCCAGGTAGACCAAATTCTAAAAATATAAGTCAATTTACATGATACGCTGGCCCTACCTTCAATCCCAGCAGATTGCTCCTCTTCCAGATTACAGTGTTGAGGGCTTTAGGGGAGTTAGGTTAAATAGATATAGAAAAAGAGAATGCTGTGGAACATGCCAACCTTTTTTTTGTATATCACTTATCTTCATGGGGTCTCAGAATAATAATCAAACCCAATATTTTGGTGTGCTTCATTAGGCTGTCAAAAGAGGAGGAGGCTGCTCTACAGCATGTATTCCACTAGAGAGCTCCAATGCAGCAGCAGAATTTGGGATGCTATCATCATCTTGGTTATGGGCTCTCCACATCCTCCTAAGTGGCATTTCCAGATGAACTCAGCATGGGGCCCTCCCAGTCAGGGACGATAAAGGCTATATATGACTAAATTCTTGGGAAGATACACTTTGCAGGTCCTCCTAAGACCTTCCAAGGCTTATGTTTGAATAATATAAAAAGTATGTGTGCACGTCAAGCCATGACCCATCACCACACTCCCCAACCTCAAATTGATAGAGGTTGTCTCTGTCTCTCTCTCTCTTTCTCTGGATGCTACAAAATCTTTTCCTTCCCCTGTTTTGCATCTGAAGTTTTTGCTCAGACATAAGATTTAAAAGAAAATATAAAATTTTAAAGCTGAAATCAGAATTTTTTACTGGATTTTATAACATATCTGACTGAAGCTGAAAGTTTAAAGGATAAATCAAACCCATCATTGCTCTAAAACAAAAATACTGTTAAACTAATCCCACACACTTCATAGTAAGAAAGATAGAGGTGGGGAAGCAATATACTATGCAGTACTGAGAAGGAATTTTTGAAATCCCTCAAGCCTAGTCGTTTCACTTATTTGGAATAGTACTGAAACAGAGTTAGACACACAAACACATCTATAGCAAATACATTTATGAAGAAAGTTTTCTGTTAGGGTGAGTTTTAGAAGTAGTGTTCTAAGTAAGAGATGACCTGTGTCTTCTAGTGGAAACATGAAATTAAATGAAATGTCTGAAGCTACCCTGAGGCAGGTAAATGTAATCCTCTGGGGAAGATTTCAGAAAAAAGCAGGTTACACTGTCCCCCACCTCATGCTGTGCTGCATCTTCCCTTTTACACGTTATATAAAGCATTTCATAGGAAATCTCTGATATTAAACCTCGAATCACAAGATTCATCTTTGTTGATTCTGGAGACAAAAGTATTTTTCCTCTAGGGTTGTCTCACAGTGACCTCCTAGACCCTAGACTTACATGGCACAGCAATTCCCCACCTTGAATATACGCAACAGAGACAAGTCAAACCTTGGAGCTAAGACTGAATTTTGCTACTCTAAGAAATAGATCTGGGGAGTGGGTGGAGGTTGGATGGGGCTGAGCAGCTCCCACTACAAGGAGGGAAGAGACTACATGGAAAAAAAGCATGGTGGGCTGGTGCCTGATGCCTGGGAGGAGCTCCTCTTCCTCCGCTTCTCAGCATTATGCACCAGCCCACTTGCCACAGAAAGATAAATTATCTTTGCAAGGCTCCAGTATCATAAACACAGGTAAGGGAGAAGGACAGCTGTTTTTCTTTTTTTTTGCTACATCTGCTTTCCTAAACCATTGCCTACCTTGCCCATGACTAAATCAGTGTTCTATAGGACTGAGTTAATATTACTGTGCACCTTAATTGTGATTCCTAAGTTTCTCAGAAAGGCGTTAACAGAAATGGTTGTAGGCAGCTACTCAAGCTATCATTGATTTATCTCAAGTACAATCTATTTCTAGCAAGGCAAAGCTCAATGTGAGCTAACACACCTTTCTTTATGTCAATAACATGTTTATTGGTATTAATCCAATCTGATGAGTGTTTCCTTTTTGGAAACTCATCAGGTACTTCTGTAAAAACTGGAAACCATTGTGCTCTGTCATTTGGAACATTTTGTACCGTGGAGCCCTTGTCTAGAACCTGTTCCTGCTACACCTCTTTTCAGCGACTGTCTCCCAAAATGTCAAGCCACCTCTCCTCCTTTCTTGGCTGTGCCAACACTCTTCTTCTGCCCTTCAGGATCAAGCTCTGAGTCTGAGATTTGTGTATATTATAAGAAAAGGGTGTAAGGATTAAAAGAGATAAAATATAAGGTTTATTGGAGTTTGCTCATCAGCACAGGGACACACCTGAGGACATACCCAGGAGTAGTTAGAAGTTATCTCTCTCATTCTGGGAGAGAATGAGAGATATCTCTCTCGTTCAGTGACCCTCCCTTTTATACGTGGTTGTCTGAGTTATTTGGGGACTCCTGCAATGATCTGGAAGGTGGTCCTCTTTCTCTTTCCCAGTAGGAGTAGACAAATTTATGCCCTGTACTGATGGCTCATTGCTGTCACTGAAAGAACACACCACTGCACATTTTTCAAAACCAGAACGCACCTTTCCCCCACTCTTTTAAAACTTAAATAGATTTTAGTAAGACTGGGTAATGTAGTCATGGCTATTGTCATGGACATGGCTGACATCCGCCCATTTTTTCAGGAATGCTTAACAATGTTTTTTTAGAATACATTTCCTCATTTTCAATACACTTTACATACTGTGCCTCGGTTCTTGGAAGAAGCATACAGGGTCAAGGACTTCCACTTCTCATAGATTATTTGCTGTTATGTTGGTTGTGATTTTCTCTATTAGTGAATGCTGCTTCTAAAATTTTCTTACCCATTATGCACAACTGTTGGAGATAATTTTCTAAGAAGGAACGTGTTTGGGGAATTTCCTTTTAATGGACTAAACACTACCTCTGGCTGTTCCTTCTCATTAGGGTTTTCTTGCCTGCATTGTGAATAATTTTAGGTATTTCCTGAGATGCTTTGTGAAAGTGGTAATCTCAAATGCTGCTTGTCTGAGTTCTTCATTCTACTGTTTCACTCGAGCAATGGCTATGTCTTCTATTAGCAATGTAATTTCATGGTGAGATCTTTAACTTCTTTTGAAAGAGGCTAAATGGCTTTTGCTTAGAAAAACACAGTTGCTCTGGTGGTTTTACTTTTAGTAAGTGCTGTATTTCATTATTATAAAAGTCATAACAATGACAAAAACTGTTCATAAACTATACTGAAAAGATGTGTGTTTATGATTTTTAATAAACTTTAGAGTTCTAGTTGTATAGAAACTGGATATACACCACTACAGGCTAATATTTAGTGTCAGCTCATCTCTGATTCATTTGCATAGATATATACCATGAAAGCCAGTGAAGTCATCTGAAGTTTCTGGAGAACTTAGACACTTTGTGGAAGAATTTTATTTCTCAACAATCTGTCTTTAGGAGCGTTTTTGAATAAGCAATGTAGATTTGTGCTTGTCTTCAAAATAATTTTGGAACTTTGACGATAATGTAATTACTGACGGGCAGAACCAGGTTTATCTTCTTCTGAGTAAATTGTTTAGGAACATTTGCATTTTGATGTTTCAGGTAACAATTCCTGAATTTAATCTTTTAATTCTTATTGGACTGGAATTTCGAAACCTTCCTTACAACAGTAACAGATGGTTTTTTACCCACTAAGTTGCCAAGTTGAATCAAATGAATTTTCATTATTGTGTATGTGAATTTCTCTTCTGTTGCATTATACCAGCATTGTAGCTGCTGTGATTTGGTGAAATAAAAAACATATAACACCTCAAAGCACCCAATCCCAAAACCTATGCCCAGCTGTTGAGGGCACGCTCTCAAGCTATACTTTCCAGGTTCGTTTTGCGGTCACTGGTGTGGGGTGTTGGTCTTTCTGTTTGCAGAGGGCTGCTTACCGGAGCTCCTTCTTTTTGTTAACGTGGCAAGAGGCATGTGGTTATGCCTCTTCACATTTCTTAGGAGCACTCTGACTTGCAGCCACTTATTCTTTCACTATTCAGAGAAATGGTCCTCTCTCCAATACAATCACCAGTTTTTCAGTTTCCACTGATTTTTTGGCATTTGCGCAACATTTTCTCCTAAAGACCCTAAATAAATGCATCAAACAGACCTTGAAAAATTTGTTCTTCTCTTTAAAAGAAGACTCTATCATTGGCAGGAGATTCTGGAACTTTTCTGAGAGAACACAAAGCTTGGGGAAGGGGATATGTTATTATTAACATTTTTTAGATGCTTTCTGAATACTGGTACAGTGACTGCTACGATTCTTATGCTTTGACGTTTCATAGTAGTATTTGAAAGCACTCTCACACACACAAAAAAAGGACAATTACAGTCTAAAATGCACAAACCAGTGATCAACATGAAGCTTTTGTTTGAAAATATATATTCCTGTGGCCTCTGTCTGTAATGCAAGCAAGAAATACAAGTCAGGAAAGCAGACACCAAGGGAAAACTTAGCAGTGCTTTGCTAAAGTTGAAAAATGGGAGCCTGGTCCTGACTTTTGAGTCAATGTTATAATGGTAGTATTCTACTGACTCTAGGGAATCTATTCCAAACCTGCTCTGTGTCAGTGTAGAATATCCTTCTGTGTACTTAACTGTTAAGGAGCAAGAACATCAATTGGGTTACTGGGAGTCTGCAATACCAAGCTTCAAGAGTTGCAGAGGATATTTAATTAGCCATAACACGCTTATGTATATGTAACAAACAGTCAGAGAGTACTCAGTTATGTCTATTTTCTCTCTCATGCTTTATAACTATAACAGTTAATTTGAGAAACTGATTATACTATAGGTGGGTGTAAGGGGATGCAAGTCCTGATAGTAATCACTTTACTACGACATGGCGAGTAGATCGCTCTTTGTAGTAATTCTTGCTATCACATGGTCTTACAGATAGTGTTTCAGAGGACGTGTTATTCTGGTACTTCTGCATTTCCCACAGCTCTGGCTCAGCAAAACTCAGGCATGTTACTAGAGCACAGGTCCTCCCCCTGATTGCTCAGTGATTAGATTCCACTTCCTGCTTACTTAAATCACAAATGTAATTGCTCTTCAAGATGCAGGAAGGCTCAATTTTAGACACAGTTGGAAACTGCATGACTTTTTTTTTTTTTTTTTTTTCCCAGTAAAACAACAGGGACAAAGTGTTTATACAAATGTTGGCACGTTGTTCCCGGCAGCACTGCACAAAATGCAGCTGACAGTTCTGTACTGCTCCCAGATGCATGGCTGGAGACTTGGTAAAGAAAACCTGTTTCTACCAAGCACTGCAGGGAAAGAAAGCTTCTTTACTGGCCACAACAGCCAGTTATCACACTTTCTTAAAAGATAATAAGAACAGTTCCATTTTGCGAGAAGAATTTCAATCCAGAGTTCTTTTAAAATAATTCTTAATTCAGAATAAAGGCTACTCGTGCAATTGCTGGATTACACATTTCAAAACCTCTGACTCAGCAGTAAGTGCATGTTATGTTCTCCATAGTTTCTTATGCAAACAGTACTTACTGGTTATGACCCACCACAGCCAATAGAAAATTCACGGACAAATCCTGATGTCTGTGAACAGCCTTTGCTAATTGCAGAAAGTCACAGACAAAGATTATTGTGCTTTGGGGACTGAAGAACTGAGTTCTTTAGCCTCATACATTTAATATTAAGTAAATCACAAAACTTTGGTTTGGAGTATTTTGGTCCATGTAGCTTCACGAAATCTACTCTGTCCTTTTTAATGCAAAGGGGTCTTTCTGGCCATGTCCTGATACTACAAACAAAATATCTAAAGACAAACCTTTGAGTACTCTAATCTACACGTGTTACTTTGCAAAGCAAAGAACACACTGGATTAATAATTTAAAAGAACTGTTCATGGCAGTTGATAATTTTCTGCTGTAACAGAACACTGGGAAAATGCTGATGCTATAAAATGCTCTCCAGTTATCTAGCAAGTATGTGAATGCCTGGGTTTGCTGGGCACATTCAGGCTGCTCAGCTCACCGTCTGCCTTGCTCTCAGCCCAGCTTTCCCTTGCAGCAGTTCACCTCCATTTCACCATAGCAGATTTTTCAGAATTTGACTGTATATACATTAAGTTATATATATATTTTTTTTAAGAATTCACTTCAATAATGAAAAAGTTTGTAATTCTAAATAATATGATTTTGACAAATGTATTGGATGCACCCTTTTTACAGTACCCTGTCAAAAAAAATCCATACCCGACTTGCATTTATTGACAAATAGTGATAAACCAGTTGTCTTTCCTTTTCGTTATTCATGAACATAAAACGTAATTTATGCCCCTTATATGGCAGATACTTTATATGTGTGTATCTGCCATAATAATAATTGCAGCAGATAAAATATTCAATAATAGAATGTAATACCTTTTATCCACATAAATGGTCTTACCTTTTCTTGATCAAGAGTGAAATGTTATTTATATGATTAAGTAATAAAAGTCATGTAAAAATAACAAGCAATATTCGAAGTGCACCTTATTGCTTGCCAGTTCCCCTATTCCTGATAAGCTTAGTTAAATATTAAAAAAGTTTTATTTGAAATTCCCCTTGCTAGATTATTTTTTCTGACCTGAGATAAAACACAGTGACAGCTATCATGTTCTCTGTGCCACTGTAAAATTTAAAGCTACCTAATTTTCCTTCATGTAGCAATATGTTCAGTGCAATCACAGTCAAAAAGGCAGGGGAGCACTGCTCTCACAGCAAAGGGAGGGAGTTTGGAGATTTGCCGTTGATGCTGGTACAAGCTGTTTGGGCTCTGAACCAAGAGATCCTGGTTGAAGCTGAGGCACCCTGGTGAGCCTCAACTGTGCTTAACCTACTGATCCCTGGAATACTGGAAGCCACAGAATTTAATGCGATTAGTTGTGAAGATAGCAGAGTAATTTGGGCTTCAGTAGAACGCATTTGCTTTTCAGTAAAATGTATGTATCTTCAAATATGTGTTGCTGGATTAAAGCAAAAGTGAAAGTCCAATGGCATCTGGAGTTGGCATGTCTTTGGCTACAAGTCAGTTTTGAAGCAACCTGCTGCAAGTGCACCAGTGGAGGATAATCATCATTTTGCCTGAGGGCTGGCTCTAAGATAGGGCTAGTTTAGAGCTAAAGACTGAGGTGGTACTTTATCTAAGGCATGCACAATAAACAGAGAGGAATGAATGATGATGAAATTATGAAAACATGTGGAGGTGAATTTAACTAGTAACTGTGTGCCATTCAGTTGAAGTGAAATAAACGTGTATCCATACTTCACTACCCACAAAGCAGAGAATATGTTGTGAAACAGTGGCACTCTTCTTGAATCCCTAAGAGAAAGGAAGAGCACCAGAAACAGAAAATCTGATTCCACAAAGCTCTGGCAGGTTTTCATGACTTTCCTGCAAGTGTTGTCATAGCATGGGCAGTGGCACAGTTGACAGGCTGGGTGTGATGGGTACTTACCAGAAAGAGCTTCTTTCGGGGCAACACAAGGTTGCAAGTTTTCAGTCTGTCAGCATGATCTTTGCCCTTTCTAACACAATCTCAACAGAAATTGATGTGCCTAAAGTGAGAGTTGCTATATGCTTCAAAGTTGAAATTGAAATGTGGGCAAATGGCATCACAATCAGTGCAGAAGTCCTGATCACAAGCTGATGTCCCCATGGGAGGTTTTTGGTGGGAGGGGAAGACAGGATTGTGCAAACAATCCAAGAAATCTTTAGAGCATGTTGGAGAAAAATTTCTAGTATAAATGTTGGAGAAAAAGACAGGTCAATGTTCAGAAAATCTCGTTCCCTAACTATTGTACAAATGACTCTATATCATATGAAATTGTATGAACTTTCTTTCTTTAAGAGATATATAGTTTACATTGAATACTGCATAGACATGGTTAAGTCAGGATACCTAAAGAGCCACAGCTCATTGCAATGAGGAGGACAATCCCCACCCTGAAGGTAAACACCCTTATTTCTTGGAATCTTAAAGCCAACTAAGATAACACCAGACACTCCAACACCTCTGTGAAACCCTCCCATGAGATAGGTAATCATAGCAAGGCTAACTCCAGGGACATACAGATCCAGCAGATGCATGTTGACACAAGACATAAATAGTTGCTTTTAAAAATATTAGTATGTACGTATTAAGTATTGATTGGTCAAATCATATTGTACCTGAATGATTGAAAGGTATACGAACTATGTGTAAGATCTCATTTGGTGTGCCTCAATTTGAAAGGGACACTTCATGCACATAAATAGAAAATTACTCTTGTAATTCTATACTTTGTTTCCTAATCTCTCTCCTTGGCTGGCATGGGACAGTTGTGAAATTTTCCTGATATTTGACTTTCTGCCCACAAAAATTGGTGGTAAATGTGGTTGTAGATGGTAGTTTGCACTGTAGCAACAATTTGAGTTCAAAATCCAAAGAATGGTGAGGAAGAGGAGGAGAAGAGTTAGGCTTGTGGACCTCAGGACAATTCACGTCAGCTAATTTAGGGAACTTCCAAGCAGAATCCAATGAGAGGCTGCAACGAGGGGGAAACACCCTCCAGAAATCTGGGTAAATTTTAAAGAAAAGTTACTGAGAGCTCGAGAACGTTTGCACACACAACACTTTTATAAAAAGAGTAAGAATTTTGATGGTATTCCAGCTTGGCAAAGCAAAGAACTTCTTAATGACCTAGTATGTACAAAGCATAGAATTGGAAACAAGGACAGCAATACATCTGAGTGTACTTCAAGCATTTAGTGAAAACATCAGAAAAGTCAAAGCTCAACTGGAGCTAAACTGAACCAAGGATGTAGCAAGAAGGGATTGTACAAGCATGGAAGTAGAAAAAGAAAGTTTAGAGATGTGTTTTCCCTGATGAATGGGAGAGTCAATTTGGTTGCAGATGATACTAAAAAGGCTGAAGCAACTTGGTCTCTTCTCCCAAGTCACAGGTGACAGGACTAGAGAAAACGGCCTCCAATTGTGCCAGGGGAGGTTCAGGTTGGATATTAGGACAAATTTTTACACTGAAAAGGTTATCAAACATTGGAATGGGCTGCCCAGGGAAGTGGTTGAGGCACCGGCCCTGGAGGTGTTCAAAAGATGGGTTGACATGGTGCTGGGGTACATGGTTTAGTGATGGGGTTTTTGCCAGAGTTAAGTTGATGGTTGGACTAGTTGATCTTGAAGGTCCCTTCCAACCTAGATGATTCTATGATTGAAATTTTTATCCCAATCACCACAAAGACTGCTTCCAGATCACTGCCTATAGGAGCACACTATACTAAATACAAATGCAAGAGTTAAACAGTAGTAAGAAGGTACTATGAGTTCATAGTGGCAACCTCTCCCTGTTTGAACCTATGACAGTTTCACATGCCTAAGCTTGTGGAAAAAAAAAAAAAGTTGAAGATGCACTAGCTACAGTTTGATCTGATTATGAATTCCTCTGCCTGTTCCAGCAAACAAATATTAATCCATACACTTCATGATCAAGCAATGCAGTTGAGTGATTATGCAGTACAAGTTGCCCAAGTCTCTTCTGTGTCTACATAATCCTGTGTGTTCCTTCAAAGCTATAAATGAGAAGACAATATTTTTCATCGCTATCATGCCACTGTAGTTAAGGAGGTGGGGAGTACTACCAGTAATAATTTAGCTTAAATAACACTATACCATTAACAACTCAATCCTATCCTCTATTGCAGTCTTTGTTTTTCTGAGAACTTTTGTAAGTTCCTCTGATTTATACTTCCACTTATCTTGTTTTTTTATTTTTTTTTTACTATAAATCCTCTTGCTCTGCAGATAACATTTTTGACAGCTGTCATTTTTACTATATCAAACTTTGACTCTGTCTAATGTGGCTGTATTTCACCTCACAAATTATTGCTGAGTCAGTTCAATCCTGGATTCCAGTATACTTGGGCTGAGCAATTTGAGCTGATAGACAAACCAAGGCAGCATAAGCAGAAGTTTGGCCTTGTGAAAATAATCGTTCAGACAATCCTCTACAACATATATAGGTGTGGCTTTTTTTGTTTCCTAGGTGGAAATAGGAAACAGGTGGTAATACTTTCAAAATCTCTTCCCATATCTGACCCTTAGCGCTGCAACAAAATGTTGCCCTTTATATGAGCTGTGATAAAACTACAGTTTAATCAACAGTGAGTGATGAAGTCATGTTTAAAATGAATTGTCAGAATGCGGGTATCCTCCCAGGAGATGTATATAAACTCCTTATTGTTTTCATTTGGTTCTGAAGAAGCCCTACAAATATTATGTTGCAAACCTCACTATGAGGATGGGGTTAACTTGCCTGTCCAGCTGCTGGAGGACATGTTTAGATATTAAGCAACTAATTAAGCAGCTCCTACACTCTTACCATCCTGTGTGTTCCCTCTGTACTACTTCAAGTTCACCGTATTAGGGAACATATCCAAATGGAAACTAACCCAGGAAAAAAGGTGTTGGGTTGTAATGACTCAGCAGAAGGGACAGATCAAGGACTGAGAACAACTACGTGGTGACAGATAAGGAATGCTTAAAATAACACAGCCAATGAAGAAATGAATGCTCAAGTCTTCTTTTTGTATGTACATGCAGAACAAGTTTTCTAGGAGGTCTTCTGTTACAAAAGAGGCACCTCTATGTCCTCCTCCCTTTGCTGCCCAGGAGAAGCTCATTTTTCAGTTCTGAATTGCAGCAGTTAGTAGGCTGTACATCTGCTGAAGGGACACTCACTCAGAAATGCTGTTCAAGCTGACCATCTGACATAAATTGTCTCACCATTTAATTAACAAATGTGTGACCATCACCGTCTAAACACTTGTAACCCACAGCTGCAATGTGTATAACCACTTGCCTCTTAGACAGATCCTTTGGACTGTGGCCTCTTTAGATCTATTGCCACTTCGACTTTGCATTTATAAGTTACCATTCTTAATTTATTCCCTTCAAAGAAATTGGTTGTTTTTAAAAGCACTTATAATTTCTCTACTCATCCTTCTAGTGAACATAGGATGATAATAGTAATTAATGAAGCATATTCTTTCTAAAGATCTCACAGAAGGTTACAAAAGCAATGAGTTTACTATTTGGTGTTCATATCAATAGAAGAAAACTCACCCAGACTCTAGTTGGGCTGACTTCATAGTTTGACTATAACTTCTTAGAGAATTAAAACTCTAGACGAAGACTTGGGAGGATGCACTCAAGTCTTTCTCAGCAGGCAACAGTCTTGCTCTTTGAGTACAGAAAGCTGTAGCATTGTGTAATGTGCAAAGCTACAGGGTTGTGCAAAAGGCAGCAAAGGTAATCCTTTTTTAGGGTGGTTCTTCCATCAAGCCCTGAATTCAGGTCAGTTTTGAGTGAGTCTGTAACAGCATATGGGGAGCATGTTCCTCATGAGAAGATGCTGACTACATGGTGATCTTCCGCAAATGGGAGTTTAGGGATTTAGAAAGGTTTGACCTCCTTGTCTGCTGTCAGGAATGTACCGTAGAACAAGCTTTCTGGACCTGCAAATGCTTAAATGTGTCCTGAAATGAGAAGACTTTTATTTGGTTAAACAAGAACACTGAGCAGATTTAACAGCTGGGGAAAAGAAGGAGACATTGAGGTTAGGTGAAGGGGCCCTGTAGTCCTCTTCTTCACCACTATTTCATCCAGCCAAGGCTGAGATACGAAAATTCAACCGGGTAGGCAGAGATACAAGTATGTTTGAGGGTGGGGAAGGAGCAGTAAAGGAGAAATAAATAGTAGAGGATGTATGGTCAGTTGTCTAGAGAGACAGAGGGCTGTGAACTAAAAACCACAGCAAACAACAAGTGTTATTTTATCTATCCTATCCAACAAAAGAACTGTACTTCTCCTTTGAGAGGACTATAAATACTATAGTAAAGAAGATTGCAATGCAAACTCCTACTAAACTACAGAAATTATCTGATTTTTTTTAAAAGTCAGTAAAGCATAGTATTTATGAAGAATTTAAAGATCTCAGTATGGGTCAATACTTTTATACAGGAGTAAAAAACTCCCACAACCAACCAAACCCCAAACCATTCTTATTCTGGGATGTTTTAAGAACAAGAGTGTATTACAAAGGAAGTAATATACTTTTTATGTGGTGTTACTGAAGTTTGGAAGACTATAATCAGGCTAAGAGGAATGCAGACAAGCTGGAGAAAGTCCAGAGGAGAGACAAGACTGACAGGAGAATGCGTGATCACTATGGAAAGGCTAAATGCACTTGGTCAAGAAGACTAAGAAAGACATAAAAATATGGTACTGTGTAATGTAGTAAAGAGAATGGTGACCAGTTTTTTCTCCATGTCTCCATGAATAAAAGGGAATAAACATAATTACTAGCAAAGGAGAATTGGGGTGGATATTTGCACTAACATCTGATGATGCATTTCTGTTTCAAAAAATGGCATGTTCCCAAAAAAAGTAATTGATATATAGAAAATATTTAGAAAAACGAGGAGTTGAAGTAAATTACTATTAGTTGCAATGTCCCTACTTATAAATAATAAAAAATGTGTGCAAGAAAAAAGAGCATGTCAGGCTACAATAATCTATTGGTATTGCTAGACACTAAGAATAAAAAATTAAGGTTTTCAAAAAACAGATATTATTCTTTTGTGGTCTTTGTCAAAGACAAAAGGCCAGGAAGGAAGAACTGAATACGGGAAGGTTATTGATGATGGAATAGAAAGTACTGATAAGAAGACTTTGTTTTCTACTGTCATAGGCTGCTGTCCTGAGCATGATGAGGAAGAACAGCAAGCAATAACAGTTTGCCAAAACATGAAGAAAATTTACAATGAATTTGGACTGATCTCAGAGAAAGAAATTGAGCTGAAAGCTGGAAGCCAGCATAGGGCTTTGGAAATGGCAAAAAGTTAATGGAGCTACCAAGGTGTAGTTTAGTCTTCTCAGCTTCAGAACTTGCACGTGCCTTTTAAGCAGCTGCTTAAAAGCACGTAACTTTTAAGTAGCTGCTCATAACAGTCTTTTACAGGTGTCTGTGCGGACTGAAGATGACCTCAAAGAGACTGTATGCCTGAGTTTATGTCTATTAATTAGGCAGACTAGAATCCATTCACACTAGGCATCTGAGATATCTAGTCTCAAATATCAAGACCATGTATAAAGGTAGGAAAAAATTGCAATTTGAATGCCAAAACTATGATTTCACTGAGGCATCAAGATATTTGGTTGAAAAAACTGCAAAGGTGGAATATCTATATTGAAAGATATAGTCTTTCTATATTAAAACAGATTACTTTCTCTACAAACTGTGCATTTTCCAGAAGGGTACTATATATCTATTTCTTTATTGACCTTCTCCAAGAGTAGATCCTGAGGGAATCTCAATTATCCACAAAACTGTTTGAAAATAATAGACTGTGACATAGCCCAGCAAGTTCCCAGAGTGTGTTGGAAAAAAGGTTTTCTTTCAAATAACTGAGCAAGTGACTAAATGAACAGTACAATTTGCCTCTGTTGAAAAACATGCTCTCTGAGAACACAGAGATAAAACACTATCAGCATAACAAATCCTCAAAATGTTGTACTGCTTATTCAGTGAGGTCACCGACTATTTGCTATTTTATTGCTTCAGGACCCTAAAAATAATAGGCAAGGCAATCTAGATCCCTGATTTGTGAAAGCAGTTGGAATAACAGAGGGTAGATCAAAGTCTGTAAAATTCAGTTTTCCACCAATGCAGGAAACTGTTGGATTTAGTCTTACAGTATAGTATAACAGAAAAACTATAAATTACCAAAGGACAGTCTTACAGGCACAGTAACAAACCACATAAAGGGAAAAAGAGATAAGATATACAGTAAATGAGCACTATAAGGACATTGCAACCTCTTAAATAATGGAGCTGGGTGGGAAACAGTGAGATAAGCATGATCACACTTGTTACTTTTGTTTCAAACTGGTAGTTAAGGCTTTCTTGGTGATGGGAATTTAAACTCTTCTTGCAGAGATAATGAAATCTACAATTGCCCCATCCTGCGTGACTATTTAGATCACTGAGGCAGACACATCTACATACATGTTTATATGGAAAAGTACTTATGATGGATTAGCGTTGAATTAATTTTAGGTGATCTGTAGATGTTCACACAAATCCAAGAGTTTTCAGGATCTTGGTGTACAACAGACAGACACTCATCTTGAGCAAGGATACTATGCTTCTAAGCAAGTGAAGGAGTTTAGCTTCTGGCATTCCAACATATTCCATCAGGGCAGTAGGCTGCTATACATCCTCCTATATGTGACAGTATAAGTGGTTTTCTTCCTCCCTGTATAGTAATTCAGACCTTGTAATGAGTCTCTCTAGACGACAATGGTGTGAAAATAGCATATTCATTTTATAGTCTTTGTCCATCAGTGTCTAATTAGATGTCATGCAAAAGCTCCAGAGAGGGTTTGTTCTTCTCTGGGTCTGTAAGTGTTGAACTGGCCACCATTGTGTACTTTCTGCCATGGCCCATCTGACTGAAAGCCAACACTAGGTATAGGCTGATCCCTAAAAGCAATTTCTCCTTGATTTTAAGCTTACATTCTTTTTGCAGTTAAGCCAGGATGTCTAAATGATCAACTTTGAGTGAAGGATTTCCTTGACTGTGTCTGTAAGTAGTTTTGTATTTAAGTAACTATTCACTGGTGGCTTACCTGTCACGAGTCTTACTCATAATGCAAAAGTTATCTTTTTATGCCTTTTCTGATACTTCCTCTTACAATTTGCTCTGTTTTCATTCACCCCAGAGATTGTTTCCTCATATGTGCTTCTAAAACTTCTAAACTCAATGCTGTCTCCTGAGGATTCCCAGCTCCCCATGATGTAGTTGGTACAGCTTCCCTCCTGTGCCTCAAATATTTGTGATATTGTAAATCATATTTGGAAAGTCACACATAGATTCAGCCTTTTGCAGTGACTTAGGAGAAAGTCCATGTGTCCTGAAAACAGAGCTGGGATGCAGTGTAAGCCATGCTGCATGCTAGCTGTAATTTAAATGTTCTGATTATTATTTTTTAACCTGGGCACTCGAGTCCTATGTATGTTGACAGCACAGGTGAAGAACTCAAGTCACCAGTACACAGGATTTAATTTATCTTATCTATTTGATCTAGCAGAAACTATGGAATGATCCATAACCACCCAAAGTATGTGTTGAAACAGGTGGAGAGAAAAAAACACTTATGTTGGTTTTGATTTGAAGTCTTTGGGGGAGATCACAAATATGACATTTAGATATGAGTAACAGAAGATAGCTAATTATGAAACAGAAAAGTTTTACACGATGCCTATGTCAGGGCAGTCAAGTTTTCTGACCTTCCTCAAAATATGGCAGTTTTGTTTGTGAATACTAGTCAATTTTATGCAAAAATACTTTTCCATGTCAAAGTCAAGTCAAAGTAGAGTGAAGTGGGATTGTTGCTGGAAGTAGAATGTTTTCAGCCTCAGTGGTTATAAAGTGGTCTTTGATTTATGTAACTCTCTTTTTTTAAAACTGTAGCAGAATGACAAACATCCCAGCCAGTGTATGAAAACAACACTGTCAAAGCTAACATGTGGCTGCTAAAAGGCTGGTGTTTATTAGATTACTAGCATGAATTCTGAGGTGTGATTTTGAGATAACAAAAAACTTTTAAGTGTAACCCAGAAACAGTTTATAATGATATGTATCATTATACTACCTGTAAAGTCTCCCAGTGTGAAATTAATTTTAGGGAATATCAGGAGTGAGCAACTAAAAGTCTGTGTGTGTTTCAGAATCATTCTGCCAACTGAATGATGATTGAAGCACAGGGGGCAAATGAGACTGAATATTTTACTGAGGTTTAAGTACAAAGGCTGTTCTGGCTGGGCAAGATCCTTCATCTTCATCACTCAGAGCCTTGCGCTCAATTCTGTTCTTTTTTCTTCGCACCTCACACTTGTTGTTGAGGTTGTAAAGTTTCCAGAAGATGTTTCAGTCTTGTTTCCCTTCCTCTGTCCATTTGAACAAAAGGGAGAGGCTCCCAAGCATGAGATGGGAGAGGAACGGTGGAGTGTCGCTTTGCACAGAGGCTGGTTGATGCAGTACAGAGGATGGGCCATCTCTAAATCTTGGAACTAAACCAGGATGAGGTCTGTGGAGGTCTGCAGTTGTTTTTTATCAGGATTCTGAGGGCACCCATGGGCCTGGGTGGTCCCTATCCACACCATCCTGGGGCCTCCTCCTTTCTGCCCATGGCCCAGGTCCCCATTCCAGTCCAGCCTCATCAGCCCCTGCCCTGGCCCATGGGGAGCTCTTGACCTGCACTGCTGCAAGATTTTAATTATTTTCTTTGTCTCTCTTGAATCTGCATACTTTTCATAGCTGGAACTTTATGAAAGAGTCATTGCATACAGAAGGGTTTAGGGACGCCACCTCATTGTAAAAAGTAACACAGGTGATTATTGTGTTCCTCCAAGGCTTTCAATGTTAAGCACGGCCTTAGAAGGTGCCAGGTTGCCATTTCTGCCTTTAGCTGTAGGCATTGCTACAGTTTATGAAACACACAAAAGAAAAACCACTCAAATTAAAATAAAAGCAAAAAAAACCCAACAAAACAGTGGGAGCTTTCACTACTGTCCTTAAAAAGAGTTGAATCAGGATTGCAAATTCTGTATCATTTGCCAAGACAATGCTTTGAACGTCGTGAAGGTGCAAAACATGCAGCCTGGATAGTGTGGATTGTTTGGTCCACACCCTGCAATTCTGGATTAGGGGGCATTGTGTTAATTAAACAATATTTTGTGCAATATTCTTACTACAAATATTTATTTATTTTTTCTTAATGAATAACTATAATAAGTACTTAATTACTGGGATTACACTCCTTTTTCTACTTTTTTTTCTTTTTCTTTTTTAACTATTATTAGTATCTTTTGTAAGAACAGTTTAGTTCATGCATGCTTTAACTTGGATACTGTGTTCCAGCTCTGTGAAGGAAAAGAAGCAGGTTTCAGCACTAGAGTAAATGAAGCGGAAAACTCTGAAAAGAAATTATAAGATGAGGCCCTCATATATTCAAAAAAATCCCAGTGTCTTTTCTCCTTGATGAAGACACAGAGATAGGGCCCTGGCCTCATTGCCAAATGTTACAGTATTTCATCCTTAAATACATACACAGCACTCGTTCTCTGCTCTAGTCCCAGCCATTCCACTTCTTAAACCCAGGTATAAATTTTTCCCATGTGCTAGTGTGAGGAAAGAAATTGCCCCTAAGAGGTTTTGGGGCCCAAATCCAGACATTTAGTGGATTCAGTGAGGTTAGGAGGTTAGTCACTTCAGCTCCCCCCCCGCCCCGCAGTTTATAGAAAGCAGAAAAGAACTAAAGTTCCTAAGATCTGAATTGTTTCTCCAGATTCCTGACTTTCTCCAAAGAGCAGAGAGATTAATTTAGCTAAGCTAGTGGTGACTGGGGTACCTTTAAACACTTTTTGGATGAACACATTGGATGAAGGAAAGGCTGTGGATGTTGTTTACCTGGACTTTAGCAAGGCCTTTGATACCGTTTCCCAGAGTATCCTCCTGGAGAAACTGGCTGCTCATGGCTTAGATGGGTGTACTCTGCACTGGGTTAAAAACTGGTTGGAGAGCTGGGCCCAGAGAGTGGTGGTGAATGGAGTCAAATCCAGTTGGCGGCCGGTCACGAGTGGTGTTCCACAGGGCTCGGTACTGGGACCCGTTCTCTTTATCATCTTTATCAATGATCTGGACAAGGGGATCGAGTGCACCCTCAGTCAGATCGCAGACGACACCAAGCTGGGTGGCAGTGTCGACCTGCTGGAGGGTAGAGAGGCTTTGCAGAAGGATCTGGACAGGCTGGATCGATGGGCTGAGACCAACAGGATGAGGTTCAATAAGGCCAAGTGCCGGATCCTGCACTTGGGTCACAACAACCTCATGCAGCGCTACAGGCCTGGGGATGAATGTCTGGAGAGCTGCCTGGTAGAAAAGGACCTGGGGGTGTTGGTCGACTGTCGGCTGAACATGAGCCAGCAGTGTGCCCAGGTGGCCAAGAAGGCCAACAGCATCCTGGCTTGTATCAGGAACAGTGTGGTGAGTAGGACCCGAGAGGTGATCATCCCCTTGTACTTGGCACTGGTGAGGCCTCACCTCAAGTGCTGTGTCCAGTTTTGGGCCCCTTACAACAAAAAAGACATTGAGGTGCTGGAGTGGTTCCAGAGAAGGGCAACAAAGCTAGTGAGGGGTCTGGAGAGTAAGTCTTATGAGGAGAGGCTGAGGGAGCTGGGATTGTTCAGTCTGGAGAAGAGGAGGCTGAGGGGGGACCTTATTGCTCTCTACAACTGAAAGGAGGTTGTAGAGAGGTAGGGGTTGGTCTCATCTCCCAAGTCACAGGAGATAGGACAAGGGGAAATGGCCTCAAGTTGCTCCAGGGGAAATTTAGATTGGATATTAGGAAACATTTCTTTACTGAAAGGGTTATCGAGCATTGGAATAGGCTGCCCAGGGAAGTGGTAGAGGCATCATCCCTGGAGGTGTTCAAAAGATGGGTAGACATGGTCCTCAGGAATATAGTCTAATAATTTTTATTGGTTATTTCTTATTTATTTTTTTGTCAGAGTTGGGTTGATGGTTGGACTAGATGGTCTTTAAGGTCCCTTCCAACCTAGATGAGTCTATGATTCTATGATTCTAAGATGTCCCTGGTCATTGTATGGGGGGTTGGACTTTTAGGAACCTTTAAAGTTCCCTTCTGACCCAAACTCTTCTCTGATTCTATGACACATAAGATGTTAAACACGAATTTGTAAGATTGCAACACTTAAATGTTTTTGAAAGTATGGAGCTGAGCAACTCCCAAATGTCACTCATGACATCTGTGGAGAAGCTGAAACTTAATCAGGTCTCCCACAGTATAGGAAAGCCTATAAGGAAGTTCCCTTTTCTCCTAAAACTGAGCCAATCATGTACCTTTTTATGTACTTCACACTGCCACTCCCTTCTTTAGTGTTTCTTCCTGTTTTTGACCCTTCAGATGTTTGTTTAATATTTCTGGGGTCAGAGTAAGAATCAAGTATTGGGCACCAAGGATCTCAAAGGCAAGATGATGGCAGGTGGGAGAAGATATTCTAGTGGGAAAAGCCCAGAGGATATTTTGCATAGCCAGGGTCTGAAAGAGCTTCTGGTGATGCTGTCACCCCACTTCATTATTAATGTCCATGCTACATTTATAGCATCCTTCCCTTCGGGGACTGATATAGCAGTCAGTTGTCTTGGCCAGAAAACCTAAGATCCTTTTCAGGAATTAAAACTAGAGGAAACATGACTATGTGAACTCAGAATGATTCACTAAGGTCAGTGAAAATAACTAACAGAACATCATTCCCGTAAGGAGGCAAAGAGAACCAGGGGATTATTACTGCAATACAAACGAGAATAAAGAAAATATTAGGAAAATATGCTACTGTGAAATAATAAGATACATTGGATAAAGCCAGATTTCTATGTAGATAGAAACCAAAAACATGGGAGATGATAGGTAAAAACAATATTAACCGCTATGAGTAAGGGAGAAAACACAATTAACAGGGTATAGAAAGAGAGCTATTAGTCTAATTTACAGAACTCTCTCATGTCTTACATCAGCAGACTATCTTGCAGGATAAAGAATTCAAAACAGTTCCCAACATTATGTTTGCTGTTCTGACTGTTACGCAGAGTACATTCTCATGGAACTGCTTATTCTGTCCAAAATCTCTCATCACTCCAATTCCTGGCTGATAAGACCTCAGGATTCCAGCAATTTTAGGACTATTTCCTTCTACATGCGTAGCTTCAGTTATATTTTCAGGAAAATTTATTTCATAGTCATTTAATGTCATAAGAATTTTCTGTGATTCTTCACACTCAGTTTTCATATTTCCTCCCTGAATAACATTTTATTATCACTAAATTTGTCAATTCATTATTTTTCCTCTTTGCCTAGTCTTTTAAATTTTGCTGACCTCCATTAGCCCCAGCACACAGCTCTGCAGAATTCCCCTGCTGATCTCCCAGCTTTGTTAAAATCATTAAAACTTGCTGTCTGTTGCCTATCTTTTGTGCAGTTCTTCATTCATTAAAGGATTTTCCTTCTCATGCTTTGCCACTTTGGTTTCTTCAGAAACATTTGATGCATGATTGTGTTAAACAGTTTTTTCAAACTGAAGTGACTGCATGCACAGGATTTGCCAAGTCCACTTTTGCTCTGCTCTTCAAAGAAGACTCTGAGGCGTGACTTTCTTGACAAAGGGGAGGCTTTTATTAACTCTTCCCTGGTATTTACCTATTTGTTTGGCTTATGTTAGAACAGACTTCACAGCTGTCAAACCAGACATTTTCTGGTGTCCTGGTTTGAGAAAAAGCAAACCCAATTTTAATTTCAGTAATTTTACTTTTCAGCTAAGCCTCTTCTAACTAACTGAACTCTCTGAAATTAATGGTGTATTTTTCAGATAGCATCTGGTTCCAGAATGATAAGGCCATGCTTATAGTGAATACCAAGGAATAGTATGCAGAGAGGCTTCTGTTGGTATAAAAACCAAGCTAACCTTGTTATGTGCCCTGTTGGAGGGTCAGAAGCAGAAAAGCATACAAGGGTCAATCCCATGGGGAGGAGTGGACAGGACAGGTGACCCAAAACTGGCCAAAGGAGTATTCCATCCCATCTGCATCATGCTCATTATAAAAGCTGAGGGACCAAAGGGGTCAGCTTCTTTTTCAATGGCCAGCATCAAGATGACTCTGTCTGTTTGTCTGCATTTGATCTTTGCATTCTTGAATCCAGTTCCTGAGTTCAGCTCCTGTGCATCTCTGAGTGCAGACTGGGACTTTCCCAGTGACGTCATTGTCACCCTGGGAGCTTGATACTGGTTTTGTATGTATTGTATATATTTCATTATTTTCTTATTAATTGTATTGTCTTTTATTTTTATTATTTTATTATTTATATTTCATTAAAATAATTTCGTTTCTTTTAAACTCATAAGTGTCTCTTTCTCTCATTCTACTCCTACATGGGAAAGAAGTTAGAGAGCATCTGTAATTTGTCTCAGTGGCCAGCCCAGTCCAAACCACAACATCTGACTACTATGTAAGACTAGTGACAGACTACTGGGTTAGATACTTGCATATGGACCTGAAAGACTAGTTATTTTAAAATATGATCAGTCTTCTAAGAAAAATTCAAACCAATTAACAATTGAAATAAAGTTCCTCTGAACTTCAGCTACTTAAATTTTAGGTAAAAAGTTAAGAAGAAGGAACATAAGTAGTCTCAGAGGCAGTTCTTCATATTCTGTCATAAAATTATAAATGAAATCTTGATGCTTTCAGGCTCCAGAAGAGGCTGTAGGAGTGGGATTCATTGTGCTGGGATATGCACCTTAACGAATGGGATGAACAAAAGCCCAGGTGCCAGGTTGCTGTGCTCTTGGCAAAAGTACTTTTCCTTTTGTGTAGGAGCCCCGTGGTTAAAGATGTGGTTAGAGACTGGAGATCAAAGATTTTTTCTCAGCCTGTCCCAGTCCTCTTCTTTACTGTCCAAAACACCATGCTGTAGAACAGCAGAGGGGAAATTGGGACTTAACCCTCATACAGCCAAGTCAAAATATTCCAAAAACAAGAATCCAAGATTTTAGAATAGCTGTGCAAGTTCACCTCGGCAAAAGACATGGTTACTGACAGGAGATGACTGCCTATTTTTATCACCTTATCAAACCTTTCCAAGCTTAGCATTGCTCTGGGTTTCCTTCCCTCTTAAGTTTTCTGTGCAGCCCTTCCCTTTCAGATCTCTGTTCATAGTAGCTGCTGTCTTTGGCTGTAAAACCACTGTGCTTACGTGTAAAGGCTGAGGATTCTTGTATTTTTTTGATAAGAGTTTTATTAAAGTCCATGCTTGCATTAGTCTAATAGTGGTAAAGTGTGTTAATTTCCAGTTGAGTTTGTTATACCTTTCTTTGTAGCTGGGCCTTTCCTCTGCACCTTTTCCTCTTTCTTTCCTCCCTTCTACCTGCCTATCTGGACTGGTGCCCAGCAGCACTTCCTATGGTCTGAAACGTGCCCCGCATTTCCAGTGGTGCTGGCACACTTCCCCAGAAAGTTACTCATCTCCACTGGGAAACTGAGAACCTGGCAGATGCCCCCAACCAGAAGAGCTCTACTCAGTGATTCTAGTTGCAGCTCTAAAGTTAAGATTTTTTTCTTCTGCACACTTTGAATTGTTGGTAAAATTACTATAATTATTGTATCTCACTGACTTAAAATAAAGCAATATTATCTTAATCCTCTACCTGTATAATTTGGACTGAATTCTAGCCATTGGATTAATCATCTACTGTTTAAATTTATTTCTAAGACCAGAACTGCAAAAGAGAAGTGTTCCAGAACTTTTCTACACTGTATTTTTAACACCTTCTACTCTATGTAAAGCAGAATAACCTAAGAAATACCTACATTGACATGGAATACTGTAGGATAACATGTACTTGTCCTGGCTCAGATAGAGAATTTTCCTGTTAATCATTTGTGATCAATTTTTTCCAGACTATGTTTCAATTCTGAGAGACTTTGAACTCTTTTTATTATATCCTTTCTCAGATAAACTCCTGTTGACAGAAAAGGTTTCAGGACTTTGCCTTCCAATTGATCTTTTAAATCAATAAAGTGAGGATTTGTTTCAGTGCATTAATTTGATATTCAGACTGGACAAATCCCAGTCAGTTATTCACTGCACTGAGTGTTGGATTTACTATTGTGGATTGAAGCTTCTGCTCCAACAAAATGTATTTTCCTACACACAAGGGACACAAAGACATATTGGCATATTTCTCAAAAGGTCATTGTATTTATTGCATTGAGTTTCATCTATACAAACAGGGCTTATGGGCTTACTTGGATTTTGGGTTGCTTAATTTAACATAGAAATCGCAAACATCCCAAATAAAAATTTTAACCTTACCGAATGCCCTCAGATCTTGCTGAAGTAAAAAAGCACCTAGCTTCTCTTTATCTATCACACGTCAATACAGAACAGACTTTTCACATAACTGAGATTTCAGCTTTTTTCAAATATAAATAAATTACGGAGAACTAAATGCCATTTCTTACCTCCACCTCCTATCTCCTTAACTCATATGTATTCAGAGGTGACCCCAGCTGCAGATAAACAAAACCTTAAACTGTGTTGGAGCAGCCAATTAACATTAACTTTTTATGCTGATTATGAGAGAGAAAGAATTTATTAAGCCTGTTTTTGTTCCTATCTGCTCAACCTCACTTACTCCAGTGGTTTCTTCATCACAGATATTGGGAAAGCAATCTTTAAAGCAGTCATCAGTCAGAGTTGTCAGTTCAGCCCAACTTCTCTCTTGAGTTGAAGACATAACTTGGCATGTGAGGAGAAATAATTTACAGAATATGGGCACATTGGAGTGTAATAATATATTTAAAACTGTTGACCAGTTCAGATAAGCCTTATTTTAATTAAACAAATACAATAGGAGAAATTGAAAAAAGTAATGATGGCAGTGGTATGTCATGGAAAAGAGATACTTCTTGAAGTCCTCATGACATGACAAAAAGACGTTAACTTCAAAGTCACGTTCATTCCCTTGCCTCTTAGCAAAGCACCAGGCTGTACAAAGAAAATATGCATGTATCTATTTACCATATATGGATGCAAACTAGTCTTTTCAAGACAGTTGCAAAGTTATATTATCACCAAAATAAGTATGAACTGTCTTGTGACAATACATCTATGAATACACTTGCTTAATTAAAGTATAAGTTAATACTTCTTGAAAGCAGTTTTATTGCTACTAGAAGGGCTTTTTCCACATACAAACACAGCCTATACTGAAGATTTTTATTTTCAGCTACTCTGTTTATAGGTTTGTTTTTCCATCAAGTCTTCAACAGCTTTTGAATTATTCTTTTTAAATAGGACTATGTTGTCACTTATGCGGTTTGAAGTAATTACTGATTTAGGCAACAATTGCAAGTGACAGAATTTCTAATTGCTAGATGGGTGACAAGACGCTAGAAATAGGCAATGCACAAAAAAATCCTCCCTCACATTTTATCTTATCCAAATGACCGAGACAAGGTCAGGCCTGTCTGCGTTATGATCAAGGACTGTGTTCCTTGTTTTGTTCACGTACTTCTCTGTGTGGAGAAACCATGTGACACTGGGAAATCACCAACAGAACATTTTCCTCATAAGCAGTGTCTTTTAATTGGATTTAATTAACTTTATTCAGAACAATTTAAAAGTAAAAGATTCTATTGAAGTAGCTGCAATCTCCAGAAAATTTTCTTACGTTTTGTTAAATTATTGCCAGAAAATAAGTGTTAGAATGTTAGAAGAATCAGAAATACTAATCCATCAAAACAAGGCTGTTTATAGAGCATTTATTATAACAATTTCCTGCGTTTGTGTGATTAGAAATCTGTAGGAAAAGCAGTTTGTCTTCAAGGACTTTCAGAGGTGGTGTGCAAAAGTCCTCTGAGTTTAAAAACGGAAGTGGAAACCCCCCACTGAAATGTAACAGGTCGTTGGTGAAACCAAAGAAGGGAATCTGCCTCTCCAGGCACTTTTTGGAAGCCTGTAATAAAGTATTTTAAATAATCATATATGCTTTATTTAAGAACTGCCAAGACAGCAGTGATTGTTGTCATTCCTTTTTCATTTCTTTACAAACACGGGGTAAAAGCCGGATTCCTTTCTGTGTATAGTTCTTAAATTATTACCACTCTGTTTTTTAGAGTTATGCAAAAGAGGGAATCTAGTGTAAAATTATTTGCTCTCAATTTTATGTAATAATAATGATAAATTTCAACATTTAAGACATAGTTACTAAAGTTCCCACAAACATTGATAAAAATTGGAAAATTTCAACACACACAACCTCACCACACTCCCCCAGGATTAACAAGTTAACCTTGACAGAATTAGGAGACTAGTTTTACTGCAAAAATAAGCTTTTTTTTTCTCCTTCAGTTTTTTGCTATAGCTATAATAGTTAGAAATGTTTGGGGTTTTTTTGTTTTTCAGAAATGAAAGCTGAGATATTCATACTACACTTGTGTCTATAAATAGGAATTTGACCATGTCAAACATGGTAAAATCGACAACAAAATGATAAGCCAATCGGGCAATAGTGATTTCATAAAAGCCAAAGTTACCTGAAGTATTTCTGTTGGTTTACTGTTTCCTATGTCCACAGTAATTTTTTTTTTTTTTTTTTTTTACTGTATAGTGTTTCTATGACAAGTTTTTTGTAACTTTTTGTGCCAATCAGGGGGACGAGGCAGAAGAGTTGCGAGTGAAGTTCAGCCTGGGAAGAAGCAGGGAGGGGGAGGTTGGACTTAGATTTATTCTTATTTCCTCATTATCCTGCTCTGTTTAATTGGCAATAAATTAAATTAATTTCCCTACGATATGTCTGTTTTGCCTATGGTGATAATTGGTAAGTGATCTCCATGTCGTTATGAGCCTTTCATTGCATTTTATTCCTCTATCCCATTGAGGAGGGGTAGTGATAGAGTAGCTTGGTGGGCACCTGGCGGCCAGCCAAGGTCAACTTACACACTTACTTAGTTTGTTATTTTCTACATTCTTTCTTGAATCTTTAATTTTCTCCCAATTTCCTTCCACAGCATAGTCATCCTTGAAGGTTGTTGGTCTATTTGCTGTAAAGTCCCTGGAGGCTTTTCAGATAGTCCTTAAGTCTAGTCCTCCCTTATTAACATCAGAGTTTCCTTTACCCTTTTACATACTCTTTGGAGTTGAAAATTGCCTCCCAACTTTCCTACAATTAGGTATTGTTTATACTTGCCTGGAACAAAATGATTAAAAATGTAAAGAGAAGCCAAGTATCTTTGGGCTACTGGCCTCTGAATAGTCACTCTTGGCACTTATTTACATGTGACTTGTGCAACGTCAAGATCTGTCTCAATCTCAATATGTTTTTTGCTCTTGACTTCTAACTTTCCGGCATCACATCGGCTGTTATTCTTCCCACAATTACTGCCAGAGCCATTAGAGGCCCAAAGGGCATGTGTGGTTCCAAGTCCTCACAAAGTGCAAGAAGCATTCTGGTGACATTTTGTTCAGTATCTTCCTAACTTAACAAGGATCAGGGTTTGTTACAGCTGCCCAGTAGGGCAGATAGTCCTTGAGCACAAGATAACAGCCATTTCCACTCTTCACACCAGATTCTGCATTCTGATCCTGATAATAATGCAAATATCAGAGGATTTTGAATAAAGGTTGTTATTTGAGTTTCTCATTAATTAGAAAGTCTGCATATCCCATAAAGGAAAAGTTCATTTAGCTGTTTAAGTTTACAAATGTTAAATAAAAGAATGTTCAAGATATAAATAGATCAAATTCTCAATGCTGGTCAATTCACAAGGGAATGGCCCCTCAAGGAAGCAAAAACAGTTCAGGCATTTTGTATCTTGTTAAAGGAGCCTTTATTTCAGAAATGTAATGACCAGATTGTTGAAGTTACAACTTGTATATAAAAGCTTAAAAGAGAAAAGTTGTAAATAGTAAATTCGCATATTAGTGACATCCTCTGATGATATACCTGTGAGCTGAGTTTTAAAACAATGTGTTTTGAGTGGCTTTACTTTTTTAGAGTATGTCTTCTACTGAGTTTAGCTTCAGATTCAAAGGCTGGGAAGCTGGTCATAGAATCATAGAATCATAGAATTGTCCAGGCTGGAAGGGACCTCCAAAGGTCATCTAGTCCGACCTTCCCACAGTCAGCAGGGACAACCCCAACTAGACCACGTTGCCCAGGGCATCGTCGAGCCTCACCTTGAATATCTCCAGGGATGGGGCCTCAACCACCTCCCTGGGCAACCTGTTCCAGTGCTCCACCACCCTCACAATAAAGAGCTTTCTCCTAATCTCCAATCTAAATCTGTTCCCCTCCAGCTTAAAGCCATTGCCCCTCATCCTGTCACTACAGGCCTTTGTAAACAGGCTCTCCCCAGCCTTCCTGTAGGCCCCCTTCAGGTACTGGAAGGCTGCTATTAGGTGTCCCTGGAGCCTCCTCTTCTTTAGGCTGAACAACCCCAGCTCCTTCAGCCTGTCCTCATAGCAGAGGTGCTCCAACCCCCTGATCATCCTCGTGGCCCTCCTCTGGACCCACTCCATCAGGTCCCTGTCTTTCCTATATTGAGGGCTCCAGACCTGCACACAATACTGTTGGTGAGGAATCACCAGAACAGAGTAAAGCGGAAGAATCACCTCTCTGGACCTGCTAGTAATGCATCTTTTGATGCAGCCCAGGATGTGACTGGCCTTCTGGGCTGCAACTGCACACTCATGTCCAGCTTCTTGTCTACCAGCACCCCCAAGTCCTTTTCCTCAGTGCTGCTTTCTAATACCTCACCCCCTAGCCTGTACTGATGGTGAGGATTGTTCTGTCCCAGGTGCAGAACCTTGCATTTGCTCTTGTTGAACCTCATGAGGTTCACCTGGGCCCACCTCTCTAGCCTGTCCAGGTCCTTCTGGATGACATCCCAGCCCTCTGTAGTATCGACAACACCACACAGCCTGGTGTCGTCTGGAAACTTGCTGACGGTGCCTTTAATCCCCCTGTCTATATCATTGATAAAAATGTTAAACAGTATCGGTCCCAGCACGGACCCTTGAGGGACACCACTTGTCACTGCTCTCCATTTGGACTTCAAGCCATTGAATACTACCCTCTGGATGTGACCATCCAGCCAGTTCCTTATCCACTGAACAGTCCGCCCATCAAATCCGTACCCCTCCAATTTGGCAATCAGGATGTTGTGGGGGACCGTGTCAAAGGCCTTACAGAAGTCCAGATAGATCACATCCATAGGTTGTCCGTTATCTACTGACCTAGTCACTTTATCATAGAAGGTCAGGCAGGACTTGCCCCTAGTAAAGCCATGTTGGGTGTCCTGAATCACCTCCCTGTCCTTCGTGTGCCCAAGCATGGCATCTAGAAGGATCTGTTCCATGATCTTCCCAGGCACAGAGGTGAGGCTGACAGGTCGGTAATTCCCAGGGTCCTCCTTTCTACCTTTTTTAAAAATGGGTGTAATGTTTCCCTTCTTCCAGTCTGCAGGGACTTCACCTGACTGCCATGATTTTTCAACTATCATGGAAAGTGGTTTGGCAACTACGTCAGCCAGTTCCTTCAGTACTCTGGGATGTATCTCATCAGGTTCCATGGACTTGTATATCTTCAGGCTCCTGAGTTGATCACGTACCTTGTCTTCACTTACAGTTGGGGGGACTTTGTCACCTTGGTCTCCAACTTGTGTGCCATCAACATGAGAGCTAGAAGGAAAGATTGCCCAGTGAAGACTGAGGCAAAAAAGTTGTTGAGAACTTCCACCTTCTCCTCATCTGTTGATACAAGTTCCCCACTGCTGCTCATCAGGGGGGTACGTTTTCATTAACCTTCCTTCTCTGGTTAATGTACCTGTAGAAACCTTTCTTGGTTTTCTTTACATCCCTTGCCAAGTCCAGTTCTAGCTGTCCCTTGGCCTTCCTGACTTCATCCCTACACATCCTGGCAACGTCCCTATACTCTTCCCAGGATGCCTCTCCTTTCTTCCATTTCCTGTGTAGCCCCATCTTGCCCCTTAGTTTGACCAGCAGGTCATGGCTCAACCATGGTGGTCTCTTGCCCTCCTTGCCCATTTTCCTACATGTGGGGATTGAGATCTTTTGCTCTTTATGGAGAGCAAAATGTCATGAGCTACTCAATGATACCTCTATGAAAAATATAGTTTTCTTGAATTTGACATTGTTTTTTCATTTTCAGCAGAAAAAAAAAAAAAGTAAGTTTCATTTCTTTGAGACAGCAGCCTGTTGCCTGAATTGTGATGCCGTGCCTTTTTTCATCTAGCAGTGTACATAACTTGTGCTTGCTAAAGTAGAAAGGAACTGATTCTCAGTCCTTTGTAAAGCCTATGGCTTTACTTGCTGCACCTTCACATGCCCTTGAAGATATATTTTGTAAATCAAGAACTCCCAGACAGAGATGTTCCAAGACAGGATATGCTGAAACACATATGGGGTGTATTGGAAGTCAATGCTTGTTTGAAAGACATAACGTATGTCCAATCTTACACTTTCCTAAAAAAGGTGTTTTGCAGACATGGCACTTGTGTTCGGAAAATACAAATGAGAGACCAAAGAAAAGAAAACAAATTAAGGTCTGCTGAGATGAAAAACAAATGTTAAGAATCGTTCTAGTAGGAGAGGAGATAAGCACTATGAGTGTGCTGCTGGGAACACTCCAGCTGACTCTGATGGGCAAAATTCTGGGCTATACGACTAAAAAAATATCAGAAAGACTTTTTGCTTCAGTTTTAAGGGCTGGCAAAGAACTATCCAGCTGAGAAATCTAGATCTGAGATTAATATTTTTTTATGATTAAAAAAATTGCTATTTGATAAGATTGTAATAATCTAAAATAACAACTATTCACTGTGTAGACTGTATAAACAAACATAAACTTTCCATTTTTTAAGGAACCAGCAATTTTTTATTTTAAAAGTTTTTTGGCAATGCTAATCTCTCTGTTTTGTGGAACATGGTAATTTCAACTAAAAGGGATCTAATTTTCCAAAGGACAAATAGCAGACTTCACAAATCAGCTATGTAAATTTGAAGGCATCCAGTATAATTTGTGACTTCTGAAAAAAACATCTTTAGGATTCATGTAGATTAGAGTATTTCAGTGTTCAGTTTACAGAAATAAAGCAGAGATGTTGTTTTCAGCCATGGCAAGACTTAAAGAAAATACATGGAAATAAATAGGCTTTATCTCTGAAAGATTGAAGAATAACACAGAACTTTTGATTATCCACTTCCTTTTATATATGTACCTTCACTACTTCTCTGATGTAAGTCCTTTTGGATTTCTGTGACCTGTCACTTGTTCTGGCCCCTGTTTCTGAATGTCTCCAAATGTGTCTAGGCTCAGTCAGAGAAGAGGACAATTGCTGTCACCAATTCTGGCCATGTAGGCAGCAGGTCTAGGCAACCGAACCTGGAAAAATTCCTACTCTGACATTTTCCTTGAGACGCCAGAGTTTCCAGTCTCACCGCCGAGTCTCAGCACCGATGCCAGCTCTCCCAGCTTCCCCGCAGGCTCTGCGCCGATTCACTGTGAACACTCAATTACATGAGTGTTGTTGGCAGGGATGGGTTGTCATTAAACAAGGAGCTACACCACTTTGTAGTTTCTAAATTCAGACTGACTTTTAACCCTTGAACATGCATTAGAAAGTATTAACACTGTATAAATTTCTCTTTGCATTTTTATTCATGACTTTAGAGACTGTCAGGCTCTCTATTAACAGAAAGCTGTTAGCACACGACTTTCAAGTGCTCTGATTCTTTATAAACTCTGTGAAAGTCCATTTCTCATTTCAGAGCCTGAGCCACTGAACTCTTCAAGAGCTATTTTGATTTTTCATAAAAAAAAAAAAATAATCTTGCTATCCTACTGTTTTATTTGAAATGTCCATTACTCATGCAATGTACAGCAAAGACCAGTTCAGTGCTGTTTGCTGTTATAGTTTCTGAAGAGAAGTACAGTGTACTGCAGTATCTCACATCTTTTATTATTAGAGAAGCCATACAGAAAGACATGGGTGTCAAATATTTGTCAGTGTAATACTTTTTCACAAATATCAGTCAGCATTGCACAGTGTGTCTAAATTAGTGTGCTCCTTGCTAACACTTAATATTGAACTAATTTCTATCTTAATATCTAATTAATTAAGACCCATAATTATTTAATTCATATGATGACACCTTTATGTGTCTCTAAAACTGCTTGAAGAAAACCACTGACCGGGATACCATCACTTCATGAAGCTTAGGCTTCATGCATTGCAAGCACAGGGCATTCAACAAGTTTTAATTCTTAATTAATTTGTATTAAATTAATTTTATTAATTACAATATGGTGGAATAAAGAATATAAGAATAAATGAGGATAAAAAACTTAATGAATCAGATAGAATAGGACAATTTCATGTTGCAATTATTTAATAAATAGTTAGATGAGGTCTTTCAACTGTGATGAAATTCACCCTGAGCAAAACCCAGGAACAATGGCTATAGGCTGTTTAAATTCAAGTTAGGTCACCGTATCAAGTCTTGCTAACTGCAGTCACTTTTCCAGGAAGAAAATAGCAAGTAAATCCCAGAATCAAATAAGTCTCAATTAGAAAATGAGGATAAGACCAGGTCAGATAAAGCTTATATTATTATTTTATTTGTTTCTGCTCCCTTCAAATGCCCCATGAAGTTGAATAGAACTTATTTATGAAATTCTGAAAATCCTTCAAGGTCTTTGGAGTGCATCTTTGCACGCCTTTTTAGGGGTATTATATAGAATAATACTCCTTTATTTTTGCTTGGGAAGAAAGGAGAAACTTCATCTCACATTGGGAAATATTCTGAGCTAAATTTTTGCAGAGGAATAGACACTCATGCCAGGTAGGTAATGAGACCAACTTTTAATTTATCATATAGTGAGGATGAGAGGACTCAAGTCCTAGAAAGACATATTTTTCTCTGTAGACAATGAAGGGATTTGGGTAGACATTCAGATGTCTACAATGTAGACAACGAAATGTGGAAAGATGAATCCTACCCAGATAGCAGTTCATTTCTTTCATTCAACAGAATGCATATTGATTCAGAATGCACTACAGATATTGCAGAAAAAAAAATTGCTAAGGTCAGCTGCATGATTTTCATTGGTTTGTGCTTTGTTTTTTTTTTTCTGAATTAAGATCTGTTAACTTTTAGTCCTAAAAAAATTACTGAAGTTTACAGGCAGGAAAAAAATGCATTGGCTCTGTTCTCCTAAGATGTTTCAGGACTGCACATCACATTCACAACAGAGAACAACAGCATGGAGATTTCCTGCAGCAAAGTGGAAGGTGTCACATACCTAGTTAAAGACATGTTTATTGTGGATTTTGATCCTTAGAGTTGTTAGATCCAAATAAGATATATTTTCAGGTAATCCAGAAGGACGTGGAAGTGAAATTAGGTGATGTGTTGAGTTTAAACATTTGCATTTGGTCTGCTCTTCGGAAGTTGGTCTTGTCCTGTCTATAGAGTGTGCAGTGGGCACATAATGTGAATTAAACATGAAGCATCAAAATGGTATTTAGATGAGGCATAGTTCTGAAAGTGTGAAACTATTCATGGATCATAAGACAAGGAAGGCTACATAGAAACACAATAGCCACATTAAAGAGGGCTGTAGTACCTCAGAAAGCACCTCAGTTTAAGCAATGCATTAAGTGTGGCAACATGCCAAATAAATAGGTCTATATTACTGCCCCATTCTTCACGTGAGGAACCTGCATGGTATGAAAAGTATGGCTTGATTAAGGCTGTGTGGGGAATCATAACACAGTTTCAAAGATCTATGTAGGCCCAAATCCTCCCAGCCACGTGCATTTCAGTGAGACACACATGGAAGTTTCCAAGGAAAAGGTGGTATTTTTCAGGGTGTTTGCATGATGAAAAAAGGAAATAAGCAAGACTGCAAGAGGGAAAAGGGCTGCACGCTAAGTCTCAAGAGACATTCTTTGAATTTACAACAATACACATGCGTGTGTGTTCATGTATACATGCAAGTATGCATAAATGCTTAAATATTTGTTGGGTCAAAAATGGAATAGGGGAGAGGGCTTTTGCATTTTACTTGGGCACTGGAAAATAAAATATCCACAGGTAAATATGTTCTCATGTTTATGATGCAAGAAAAGAAAAGACCCTCTCACAAACGTCATCAATTCATGAGGCACCACACGCCTGTCATACTAGGATGAAGATTCTTCTTATTACACGCAGGTGAAGAATCAAAATACCCGCATCTGCTGTCTCCAAATGCCAAAGAAATTGTCTTTTCCTAGGATTTTTATAAGCTTAATGGATAAGAGCTGTCTGCCAGGAAAGCTGTTGGGAGGCCATAAAAAATCATCTCCACTTCACCTGTTATTGTTTGTTATAAGGAGATTCACACACATTACTTGAAGGTGCATACAGACACTATTTAGGTAAGTGTATGTTAGAATCACAGTATCCCGATCTGCTGTCTCCAAATGGCAAAGAAATTGTCTTTTCCTAGGATTTTTATAAGCTTAATGGATAAGAGCTGTCTGCCAGGAAAGCTGTTGGGAGGCCATAAAAAATCATCTCCACTTCACCTGTTATTGTTTGTTATAAGGAGATTCACTCACATTACTTGAACGTGCATACAGACACTATTTAGGGAAGTGTACATTAGAATTACAGACACATTAAAACTATAGATGCGTGATAGGTAAACTGACAGTTACCAGCTGACTGGTAAGGTCAGGAGGTCGGACTAGATGACCTTTGGAGGTACACATTACTTGAAGGTGCATACAGACACTATTTAGGTAAGTGTATGTTAGAATCACAGACACATTAAAACTATAGATGCATGGTAGGTAAACTGACAGTTACCAGCTGACAAAGGTCCATGGTGTTTGGTGAAGATACTGGCAATGCTCCCTTGGGTACACAGGCTTTGGAAAATACAATGTTTAATAAGACCTAGAAAGCGTAACACTTGTTAAAACAGTTCTCACACACAGCAGTATGGTGGAAAAATCTTCCCTCTTGTGTGAGGGTGCAATGCTGAGATGGCCATTTTTGTCTGTGTGTCCATGACTTTTAAAAGTACCATTCTGATATGGTCAAGGTTTATCCCCTGAGAGGACGTGCACACACACACTGATAACAAAGCTTAGAGAAAGGGGAAAAGTCCATTTTAGAATCTGGCAGCTGAGAAAATGAATTTTAAAAGAGAGACTGGCAAAAAAACTAGAAACCCACTAACAGAGCAGAGTGTGGCATGGAAGAAACGGTTGCCAGAAGCTGGAGGGACTAAGCATTTATATGTCTGTAATCCTGTGGCTGTTACTACCCAAAAAGTCTTGGGAGTGTCCTGCTGAATCCTCTCCAATACCATTTTGGGAACCTGATAAGTGACTATTGTTACCTTTTGCCTAAAACAGAGAAGCCTGAGTATAATTAGACGGAGGGTGTGCACTCTGCCACAAACATGCCCGGGGTGTTTCATGGTGTGATGGCATGTTTACAGTACTGTAATCTTCATCCTATGTAATTTTAAGGATTGTTTTTAAACGCTAAACACTAATGAGTGTCCTGACTTCTCAAAGCATAAGAGGTAAAGGATACATCCCTATCCTTTCTAGCTGTTGTGGGATGGAAGGAAGGGCGCAGCACTGGTTTTAGTAGTCCAGTATGTCTGCTCTGCAACTGCACGTGCCTGCCTCTGTGTTCAGAGAAGTCTGAGTTGTTCCCAGCCTCATCTCAGATCCTCTCTCTGACCTGGTACAGGTAAGTTGAGGGCGAGGTTCACTTTTCCTTACCTGGAACACCTTTTCTTCTTTGTCTATGGGTGAAGCTGTTCAATATTCATTTTCTTAGGAGTGGGAGGACTTCAAAAAGAGTGCTGAATGACAGCTGGGCAGGGAAAAGATATGGCATGATTACCATGGGGTTTACTCTTCTGAGGCTTTAGGAAGAAGCACAAACAAGAACACATTACAGGATTAAGGTTTCAAACTTAAATTATTATTTATAATTAACCTTTTCAGGTAAGATTCATCTGTGTACCAAAGAGCATTGTCTTTCAGTTGCAACAAGCTTTTTGACTAACTGATAGTGTGAGGTTGTATACCAGGACTTCAGGCAGAGGGAGAAGAAGGGAAGTGGGAGAAGAAGGGCAGTAGGAGAAGAAAGAAAAAGGTATCATGAAAGATTTGGGAAAACATAAATGTTAATGGCAGGGCACAAGGACAAAATGGGTGGAAAGCTGTAAATTCTGGAAGTGGGGAAAAAACCAGGAGGATAATCCAATGGGGGAGGAGACGGACCAGAGGAGATGTTTGGTGGAGGAGTGACTGCTGAGATAATAGGGTGGAAGGTGGGAGAGATATACAGAGAGCTGGAGTTGGGAGGAGATTCTTGGGGAAGGAAACAGGAGTAAAAGGAAGAAAAGAAGGCAGAAGGGAAGTCTGTCGACAAGCTGGAGGCTGCAGCTGCGAAAGCCACACAGGAAGCAATCAACGGGACTCCAAGAAGACCAAAGGTAGAACAACAGCATTTACATAAGGGGATAGGTCAGAAAATATCCATATTAATGGAAATTTCAAGAATATTTTTGTTTCCTTCCTTTCCCTTGTAGCTTTATTTGCTAACTAACTTTAGAGAAGGAGAAACTTCATAGAAAGCCAGGCAGAGACTTATACCATGGGATGTTTCTTGATTTAGTAAATGTGGGATGTAGCTTTCTAGCTCCTCTCATACTGACTCACCTCAGGGTCCTGTTAACGCTCTGGGACAGCTTTTATCTTAATTATGAGAGGCCTTGGCACACAGGCTGCTCACTGTTGCTATTTGCTGTAACTCTCTAGAAGTAGGTACTTCAATCTGCTGTTCAAATAAAAAAAATAATACAGTGCTTAAAACTTTAATACTTTAATTGTTTTTAAAAAGCACTTTAAACATTTCATCACTGCTATGATAAAAGGAATCCAGTGAGGATCCCAAAGGACAGGTAGAGTAAGCAATAGCACTGTCACTTGACTCAGATGTTCATTTAGACAACAAAATTCTGAACCAAAGCCTGTGGAAATCATTAGATCAGTAGAAAGAGCCCCATGAATTTGAACAGCTGTGATTCCTCATTCTGACCTCTCTCTGTGCTTTGTGTAAATATGTATAATAAGCCCAAATGGGTTTTCTCTAGTATTAAACTCCTTACCTGATTTGCAGTGTGTTGTGAGAATTAACTGGGATTAGACTGTGTTTGCAAAGATTTTATGCAAAGAGCAAAGTCAATTAGGCTTGTCCTGGATTGGCAACAGGGACCTGACACATTCCCTCCAAGTGCCAGGCTATTGCAGAGCGCAAGGAGATCAGAAGCAGAGGCTGGCATTGAAAGGATTTCTTAGAGCTGGACTTTCTTGCAAAGAGCAAAGTGTAAAAATATTATCTTTGTCTTATAATTTCTTATCACTGGAGACAGTTTAGCTATCAAGGAGTTTAAAGGGTCTCTGCAACTTTCTATTTCTCTTTGTGGCTGACGAAAGATCCCCTGACTCGTAGGGCACTGGGCAGCCAGGGTTGCTATAGGGTTGCTACAGCAACTTGACTTTTCTGAGAATGAGGAGCTAACTTAGCAGGCTCTTCTGCAGCCCTCCAGTTCCTGGTGGCAAGAGTAGTGAGAGCAGCTCTCCCTCCACACAGGTATGTGACCCTGCTCCTGAACTAAATGCACTTTCTCAGCACACAGTTGGACATTGTATTCATTTATTGTGAGCGCACTATTGCATCCTATTGCTAACAAAATGCACTTACATGCTGGAATTATTAAAAGCAAAGACAGATGTCCTTCAGGCTCTATTCTTTATAATTCTAAGAAGAACCCATTTACTAAAATTTAGAAAAGGTAGATATATTGATAATAAAATTACTTCACTTGTATATTAATATATTAATTAATATATATTAATCTTGATAATATTTAATATATTGCTAATATTTAACTGTAAACTTCAGTTTAAAATTAATATAGTCACATTTAAAACTGTAACATAGTTTAATAATTTGTGAATCATTATCTTATATATAAAGGTCAATCACATCAAGGATTATATACACTTATTATAAAAATAAATATGAATGAAGAGAAATATCAAGTGTATGGTTGATCATAAAATGCATGTTTTATAAATGTGTTATAAATGACCACATAAAATACTATAGTAATTATTGATTACAGGAAAAAGGCATACATGTGCATTTCTGTGTAGATTTAAAATTATAATTCATGTCCAGTAAAGATGCTGTTGTAACATATCTTAAATTAATTTTGAAATGTAATTTCTGAGATCAAGTCAACATGTATAGCATAGTCATGTATGTACTAACACCTTGTGGTATTTTAGTGATTTCATTCTCTTTAACAATGGTTATAACAACAATGATATTAGCTCAGTGATTTGTTATTTTTTACTTGGCAAAAATATCCTATTCATAAAAAATGTGTAATCTGTAGTTGTCTAGTTTTGAGGATTTTTTTCTGTCCTCAAAATATACTTCAGAAGCACTTATATAATTGGCCAAACCAGGAAAATGATCAGAAATGTAGGTTTCTTCAGTTAAATTATTGTATTTTGGAACTACTTTTTGTGTAACTGATAGTTATATAAATATTTCTGCAACATGATTTCATTTGAAAGAATAATGCCATATCTTAGCATCAGAAAATGACATAATCTGAGAAGTTCAGTGCATCTGTTAGTTGCCTGCTTCATTCACTTCCAGTGCACAGAATTCACCACTGGTACTTTTTTCTACTACTCTGTTCTTCAGAGTTGTTAACGTTTCCTAATATGAAATAATACTACACAGATTTCCCTCAGCTGCTGCCAAGGTATCTCTTGTGGCAAGGGTTTTTTTTGTTTGTTTGTTTGTTTTTTCAGTTGGGATTTTGTGTGCATGCATTATCTATGTTTTATACTTTCATTGTAGTGATTAAATATCTTCTCAAGAAAAATACTAAAAAAGGAAAAATTTCTTTTTTTGTCATACACACAAGTAGTGCATTAGCAAGTAGAATAAAGAAGAGAAAAAGCCTAGGAGAATGTATATAATAATGTTTTTGTAGAATAAAATAGTTTAAATAAAGCCTAGCTTGCCATATACATAAAGAAAGGCTACAAAAGGTGAAAACTTGATGGCAGTCGGTTCACATTTTTTCTAAGCTGTCTGAGTATTGTTTCCTCACCCTGGAAGACCCCCACAGCCTGTACCTCTGCTGCCAGCTGCAGGGGACAAACTGCTTTTCTGACAGTCTTTCCATTCGCTCCGTGTTTCTGCCACAGCTGTAGTCTCTGAGATTTCCCTTCGAGGGAGAAAGCTTAATCGGGAAGGGCTTTGGCCTGTATTAATTCTGCAGATGATTTTCTATGTTGCGCTTATTTTTGGTAGAAAACATATGTCTGACTGGCAGAGGCCTGGATCTCCTGTTCTCACTGCCCCAACCGCCAGTTCTGATTCTCAAAGTGCTGCTGGGAGCATGGGGTTGGTTAAGTAAAGCTTTCTTCTTGTGTTGGCCTGATGAAGAGCAGGCTTTTTTCTCTGGCAGTAGGCTCATGATTTGTCTTTAATGCCTTGTGTTTGAGGTGACAAACGGTCGTGGGGATGATCTTCTGAATGTTGCTCATACCAAGGACATGTCGTCAGGTTTGAAACATATGAACTGAAAGAAAAGGGTGTAAATTATTTGACAGGTCTCCGTCTCTTGAGAAGTCACCAAAAAGTTGACCTTAAACTTACCTCTTCATTAATTGGAAAAATCCCCTGTATGTATGCTGTTCGTAATTATTACACCAAGAAAATTATGGTGTAGCTGGTAGGCAAAAGCTAACGTAAGAACTACAGAGTCATTCATCAAAGCCATTCCCATTGTCTGGGATGATTCACTATGGTGACTATTGCTCAACCACGTATTGCACCAGTGAAGGAGTTTTGAATTACTCCATTATTCTGTGACTTCTAAGCCAAGAAGAAGAGTTTTGCAAGAAATGGAATATATCCAAGTAGGAGCAAGATTTATTAAATTTCTCTTGACTATCAAAAGATGTCTGCTTTCAAAATTTTTCTTCCCTACCATAGAAGCCCCCTCTCTGTGCCCTCCTTAGGTTTCAGTGAGAAACATCTCTAGCATTAATAGACTGACCTAGCTCTTTAGGTAACAGATTTTTATAGCTCTTAACTGCTTCAGACTCACACAGAAGCCTGAGTTATTATATTACAGTTTCTGTATTGGGTTCAGTTCTACGAAGTTCCTTCCTATCTATGTTCTGTGTGACTCTCACATGAACCCACAGGAGTGGAAGAATCAAAATCCGCTCTATCTCTGCCCCTCTTGTGCTTTCTTCACCTCTCTCTCCAGCTAAAATAATTTCAAAACAATTTTTAAAATTATATAGAGGACTGAGAAAGGCAGCAGTTTATGCATGCATCAGTCAGTGAAGAAGAGATCAGAATTACTATTTCTGGGGAAAAAAATGAACGGAAGCAGCTACCGGGAAAAATCACCCATTTTCCCCTTAAAGAACCTAGTTACAATTTGACAGAGAAACTCATCGCTTCAAGGAACCAAAGATATCACGCTGTTTCCACTGTACTGCTGCCAAGTTGGCTTTAACCAGTGGTATTTTAGGATGTTTTCCGTATCGTCAGAACACATTGAGAATCACAAGGGGTGGCATGTTAGGTCCTAACACTTCACAGAGCTGGGAATACTCCATCTGGGAATCTAGTGGGTAATGAAGAAGCTACATGGCAGTTCAGAATGAGTTTTCCAAGTTCTTGTGGTAAGAAATCAGGTATTAATGCATGTCTGGGAGGATCTTTTTTCGGGGGGCTGAAGACTGCTTGCTATGGGTGGTTGGAGTACGCTTCAGGGCATACGCTAGAAAGTTTTGAAGGCCAACACACCTGCAGTAAAAGTCTGAGATGTAAGGTGGCCAAGAAAATGCCACGCTAATTCTGCAATCTTTGGCCTAACTTTCCATTAATGTCATGTGGTAAATATTTTGAAGTTTTCTCATTGTATTTTCTTCTTGCTTCACAACTTGTTTGCACTTAGCAGAACCTTGTATAGCTGTGCTGGTATTTTTGATATGGTGCAATGATGAGGGGAGGAAGTGAAAGACTTTTTTGAGAGTTGAAGTGGAATTGTTCTAACATTAACCTTCTAAAATTTAGATGTCTAATTTACACAAGTCATTTAGGTCCTCTGCAATTAAAGGAGAGACAGCAGTACCCCCAAAGGATATGATACATCTTTGCTGCAGATAAGCATTTAAAGTAGACGGGATGAGTCTGTGGATGTGCTCATACCTCTCCATTGAGAGGAGAGGAAACCAATTAATCTTCCTTAGGCCAGAGGCTTGCTTTTTACCTGGTTAAAGTTATTTGCAACAAATATTTGTAATTAACTTTAAACAAGAAAAGAATTATTGCTGTGAAACCATGTCTTTTATTTCTTTTAGGACCTTAGAGACAAGATACTGAAAGCAAAACTGAAACAACTGAAATACCTTGATACTTCATTCTTTCAAAGTGAGATGACTCTTCCTGCCATATAATCTGTTCTATCCCTGGGCTTTTGGAAAATGACCTTTTGGAAAGGTGGTATAAAATAGTAGTAACAGTGAGGGTAGCTGGGACAGAGACAGTGAATATATAATTTAGGAAAAAAATATTACTTCCATTTTATTACTTCTATAATTTGTGTGCTATATATTAAAGTCCACTATAGACAGTACCTGAAGATAGGCCATGTTCACTCTAGGGGAGCCTCTAATACAATAGGATTGAAGTAAATTGTTGAGGCTGGTCTGGGTGGATAGCTCATGTGCTGCTTCTTATCCATTATGTGATGTCGTAATACACAGAAGGTTTTCCTTTCCATAAAGAATCAAACTACCTTTCATGAATATGAAATTTCACTCCCTATGAAGGAACACATCCTGGTATCTCCAATACAAATGGAGGGGCAGAAGTCTCATCCAGCTGGTGACATATTGCACATTTTCTTCTCTTGATGATTCATCTTCATTGTTCTCCTCAGTTGGACTAAGTGCACGAGTGAACATGAGTGTGATGAATCAGAAAGAGCTTGTCTGGGGACAAGAGGCACATGTTCTTATTTTTGTGGTTTTTTGAATGCTTTAAATTTTTCACTACTGAGCAAGACACAACCATTTTTGTGGGGCTTAATAATTGGAGAAGTCAGAGGACCACTGAGTGGTGGCAACAGGATTTTGGGCAGGGAGTGTAGAAGCCACATAAGATGATGCTAACAGAATAAGCCCAATAAACAATAAATCTGTGATTTTAGTTACCATAGGAATGAGGCAAATGTAATTCCTCACACCTTTATTTCAAAATAGATTACCCAACATGATTACCCAAAATAGATTACCCAAAACATGATTATAGAAAATCATGTTTTGAATGCTGAAAACATTAGTCTCATCTCCTACCCTAGGGCTTGGCACTTTGCTTAACAACTAGAAGGCTGATTTTGATTTCTTTTTAAAAGTAGAGACAGGAGTTTCCAGGAGTTTTCTAATTTGCTCACTAACCTCAGGTAACATCTGCTAACATCTCCACATCTGACAAGGGATTAATGTTAAGAGTAGTTTTGACAAGTCTTAAAATAGGCAGATGAAGAAACACTGTGAGTGCCATGACTGTGTAGACACAGGAGCATAAGATTGTGCTGAGCTGTGCTGTACTTACATCAGAGAATTACCACAGGAATGTAAGAACATTTATGTGGGCATCCTCAAAATTCAAATTATATGTGCCATAAAGCTATGTCATCCCCTGATGGAAGGGATCTTAACATAAAAAAAAAAAAAAAAAAAGGAGGGCATTGAGTGTTTAGGAATCTTAGGACATATAGAAAGATGATAACTCTCCTCCTTTGTTCCCACTGTGTTTAGAAAGCACCCCAAAGAAAGTGATTTCCAAAAGGTCCTGCTATGAGATGTCTAGAAAAGCTAAGAATCACACTCGTCTCTTCAGTATTTTCTTCTCAGTAGTATGTTTATTCCACGAAGTGTGAGTGGATTTCATTTGGTGTTGACAACTGCATTTGTCTTTTTCTGCTTGCTGCGGTTTTCTGTATTTTTATCAAGCATGTGAGTGTCATTTGCACTATTTATCTGTCTCAACAGTTTCTCCTTGTGGGGTAGTTTGCCTGCTGTTGCAAACTCCAATGAACTACATAATTTTTTGCTTTTTCTGTCTTTGCTCTGTATTTTCTCCCCTATAACCTCTGAACTCTGATATGAATCCAGAGAACTCAAAAGGCCCATTAAGTACTTATGGTTTGGGGTTGTTGGTTTTTTTGTTCGTTTGTTTTCGTGCTCTTTTTTTTTTTTTTTTTTTTAAGTTTATTTAAGAAACAGAAATCGCTGATATCCAGAAGTGCACAACTCTCTTAGCTTCAAATACTTTTATCTGGTTTATGCAGTTGAACCTGGAAGCCCTTATTTCACTGCCAACCACTGCCTGCTAGAAAGGATTTTGCTTATATAGGTCAATAACAGGACACCATAAGTCACAAAATCAGGTGATACAACTCAGCATTTATATGTTGAAAACTGAGCTTCATTGCATTTGCTTTGGTGCATTTAGTATTCAAAAAATAAAAAACTAACAGTAGATATTTTCCTCCCTTACGAGTGTTGCATGCTGAATCCCATATAATGGAAATGGAGAAAATGAGCATGGTAGAGAACATCTCTGTGAGCAGGTGTGAATAACTGAGTGTGAATAACTGTGAATAACTCTTTTAGAAGAGACAAATGAGACGTGAAGAAGGCAGTGCAGCCTGAGAGGAAAGCTGGAGCATCCCGAATGAGAGCATCATACAAAGAGAAGTCCAATATAAATAATTATTAATGATATTCATAGAAGTAGTGCATGGGAACCATAGCATGGAGGACTGCTTCTTTCAGCAGTTAAACTCCATTCTTTAATTAGAGAATAGAGGAAAGCAAATTTACTCCACTTTTCAAGGATGTAAAACTGGAGTGATTCAGGGTCACCAGCTTTCCCTGGCAGTGAGCCTTGTACAAAGACAGGTTGCTACAGGTTGCTTTCAAAGGACCAGGCTCTCACTTTTACTAGTAGGAGATAAAACCTCAAATTCATTAATCTTCATCCACCTTAGATTTACTTAGCAGAAGTAGATCAAAAGAAGGAGGCTTCTTCCACAAAAGCTTAACTTTCAAATAGGACAATATCAAAACCAGAAAAATGATCAGTCAAAACACATAGCATGTACTAAACATGTGGACCACAAACAATTCTGTGCTATACCCTGAACATCTGGAGGTAAGAATCTATTTTTAGGAATCATTTCTCTCTTATAAGTAAATAAGCCAAATATAAATTACTTCCTTATGCTGCTGCTGCCAGAAAAAAACTTTTAAAACAAACCATTCATTTAATTCACCTGGGATGAGGAGGTATTTAAAAAATATTTGTGCAGAAGCTTGCCAAACACGTTATTGTTAATTTTTAGTAGACATGGTGGTGGGGTGACACTTTGGTCTGCACAGATGTCAGCATAAAAATAACTGATTTTTAGATACATTAAAATAAAGAAGCTTCTGGGATGAAGTTCATTGAACAAGTAGTAAAAGAGGAAGAGCCTTAGCACTTTATGAGGAAATGTTGCAATCCAACATGGGAAATAAAATCTCTTTAAAAAATATTCTGACATTTCCTGATTTTTATTGTTTGAAAATATGCTATCATAATGATTAAGCTGTATTTTGACAGAGAATGACTGCAGTAGTAAGGCTTTATTTATACAGCAGGGCATAGCAAAGCAGATTTGAAAATATTCTTTAAGAAGATGTAGGTACTGCTTAGTCATAACTTGTTAATATGAGCAGTTTTAAAGCAAATGGATATTAGAGAAGTGACCAGGAACCAAATAAGTAAGTTACCCTTTTGTCTCCTTGACCTTTGACTCACTTGGATCAAAATTTGACAAAGATTGCAGCTGCTAAGTATATTACCACGAGATGTAGGTAGTGGCTTTTAGTCACACTGTAAAAATAACGTTCCCCCCTCCACCCCAGCACCAATACAACTTAACTTTTTCTTCTGGCAAAAAGATAAAGAGGGAACTGACGTCTCTTGGAATATATAAACACTCCCCCGGAGTTTAGAGGGTATGTGCTTGGTGGGGAGATTTAGCTGCTTGTCTTCTTGTAACTTGATGCAAGTCATGTATTAAGTACTTGTACCTTCAGCTGAAAAGTCAGTTGCCCTTATTCAAGGTGAGTCATATGATACAACGCTTAAAATCAGAGGGCTTTCCTCAGAAATACTTTTAAAATCAGTTGGTGGAAAGCTCTTGAAAATATCTATTTGTAATATAAAATAAAATGGCAAGATTTTTCAAAGCTGTTTGCAAGAAAAAGCAAAATTTTACATGTATTAGTGAAATGCTTCATTACTATGTTAGCAATGATATCTTATGTTCAGTATTGCTGGCTTTCCCATTTGCAGTCTGTCTTTTGATATTTAATATTCTTGAAACTACAGTTGTGGAGTCATGTGGGTTTATAAGAAATCCATTTTTTAAAAGTTATATTTGTGACATTTGCTATTGCAGATTAAAAGCTCAAACTATAATTTCAAAATATGTCAAAGATTAATAAAAAAGCAGAAATAACCTCTTCCTTGCAAATATATGTTTTAATAATTTCACAATTTTTAATCCCACCGTCTGACCTTGGAGAAACTGTAACTATGTTTAAAGAAATATAATTGTGTTTTGAGTTGTAACTCTTAATTGGCATTTTCAAAACCCATTTTAATTTTAACTATACACACTGCCTCTTCCCCATGCAGTTGCAGTAAACCTGATTCTCTGACAGAATTGAAGTAATGCCATATCAAATAATGTTTAAGAATTACTGTTAGAGTTGGAGAAATCATTAAGAAGAACAGATATTATTCTTTGATTTTTATAAGGGCTTGCTTTAAACTGTCATGTACAGGATTATAAATTAAGTACGGAAGAAAAAGTTTAATAACATTTTGCATCTTTCCTCCTATTCACTTGCTTGTAAAGGTAACTTTTCAGAGATTTCAATGGACCATTTCCATTGTCAATATTCTAGTAAGGACATGAGAAACAATATTAAAAAGTTCATATGCAACACTCTGGAGTGGGGTGAAAATTCCTATGAAACCTGTAGTCAAATCTAAATTTAAATTATCATGTAATCTCATAGACAATATGTATTTTTGTTATGGTACCATCTATTCTGCTTAAGGTAAATAATTTTTGCTTGAATATGGGTTCCCAGACACAACTGTAAATTTCTAGTTAATATTTTATATTTTCATATTTTACATTCAGTTGTGATAGATGAGAATAGCTTGTTGACCTCTATGTGAAATTGAGTGTTATGTTGTGAGTGTCCTTCATCGATGTTGTGTAATGGATAATTTGAATTGCATAAATTGAGGTATGTCTAGACTGCTATTGCATTGTGTTTGGTGGGAGAAGGGTGAATATTTTACAATTGGCAAAAGTAGCAGCCAGTTGCATTCTAGCTGTTTATTGCCAGTGTTTATGGGAGATACTTAGTCTACCTAACACACCAAAAATCCATTGGAACACCTTGTACAGACTTAGATGGAAATGTATTTCTGTTGAATTTGAAAAGCTTCAGTGTGTAAGCCAAGAATAAAAAGTCTGGCAATGTCTAAAAATCCTCTTTAAACACTTCTGGAAGAGATAATTTCCATTTAAAATTTTAAAATGTGGATTTTCACATTTTTTTTTTTTTAAATCTGTTAGAATATATAACATTGGGGAAAAAAACAACCTGAAATATGTACTTTTCATAATTTGATTTTGTTGAGAATATCTTCTTCTCCTTAGATTTGCTACAATGTGTAATAGCAGTCAGATTTTTAAATAGCCACGTCACTTATCCAATGAGTTGCACAGCCATATTACAATTCTTATTTTGCCACACTAAAGATCCTAATCTGAACATAACCACAAAGATATGAGAGTTGGTCCTAGTGACTTTCACTTAAAAGTTCTTCAGAATGAATTTCCAACTTGACTTTACTTTGAGGTTCGTCAGTAGTCATTATGCATTCATCCACTATATCAAAGAGCCTTTAGTAACTTGGAGTTTTTATAATTCAGCCAAGTCATCTTTCAGTTATCTTTGTGAAAAGTGCAACAAGTTGCATTGAAAGTTTGGGAAAATGGATTTTTTTTTCTTAATGTTACCCATTTGATGAGTTTCTACTGGTGTTCTAGGCTAAGGCACAGAGTAACAGAGCTGGTAGAGAGGAAAGCAACCAAGCCAACCTGTGGTTCAAACAAGGTGTACTTCCTCCAGCAGAAAAGCCAGGTTTACAGCTGTGAAGAGACTCTTCTCAGTCCCTAGTGAAAATCAAGAACTTCAACCAAATCTGTTTTCTTTCTTGGTCCCTTGTATATGTGCAGGTAAAGCATCAAAGGGTGAAGTTTTGATGTGGGAATCACGAGTAATGATCTGGTGGCAGGTGGCTGACATTTATTTTTCTGAGACTGCAAGTAGTCATTTGGTCAATCTGCCAGCAAGTATCCAAGGAGAAATGATAAAAATACCAAACAAGCTCAAATGTACAGGAATAGTCATTGTTAATGGCAAGGGAGACATAAACTGCTGCTGGTGCAAGAAACCCACCTGGAAAAGGTGGGTTTCCAATGCTGATAAAAGGAGAATTCTGGGCTCAGGTACGGATAGGATATAATTCTGAGTTTGGTAAGAACAGCGGAGAACACATCATTAGCCTGCTGCCCACGGTACCTTATATGTCAGTGTGTGCCTATTTTTTAATAAAAGGACCTCATAACTGCATTTATGAGAGCAAAACACGTGCTGTTCCTACACATGATTTATTATTTAGAAATTTGTGAAGATTTTTAGACCTTTAGTACTCATGAGTAAAAGGGGAATTCAGGTTGGGTTGTCCTTCCACTCTATCTTTCTGGTTTCTGTGTTTGGCCTTGAATGCATAATTAACTCTGCAACTAATAGCTGCTTTAAAATTGATTTTAGAGATGATCACAACATGTTATCAAACAGAAACTAGTAAGAATAAAAAGGAAATGGACAATGACTTCTAAAATAGAAACCAGCAGATTTTCTGTTAGCTGGAGGCCTTGAACGAATAACAATCTTGCAAATTCTGTGGATGTAATTAATTCTTGAGCAAGACTAAATTGCAAATTAGGCAACTCTTTCTCTCAGTTATTCATAAACAGTAACAAATAGGAAAAAATATCACTTGGAGTTTATGGTTTACCAAATCTCTCAGAACTAGTATTATTCTGATTTTCTTTACAACACCTTTCTCTAGGGGCCAGATCTTAAGATAAATTAACACATATTACCAGCAATTACCAGCAAAAACAAACCTGTTGTTTTCCAATGAGTAATTGCAGACTTTTTTTTTTTTTCTGAGACTGAATGAGCTTGAAATATAAGGTGTTCTATCTTTCAACGATCAAAACCTAGACTGACTTGAAGAAGTCTGCCTTTCTGTAAAGCAATTGGGATTGCTGAAACTAGGTCATGGTAAGAATGCAACTCCAAAAGGAAAATCCAGCTATGCCTTTGTCATCAAGTTGCTGAAACAAAGTTTTATCCCTTCATTAGTAGACTGTGGACTGACAGAAATCTGGAGAGACAAACTTCTTGTAGGTGCCTCTCATGAGAGGCTGCCATTCCCACCAAGGTGCTGGTGGACCTTGAGGACTTCCTTACTGGCATAGTGCAGAAACAACCTAAGTAGCTCAAACTAGTGGTGTAAAGTCCTTGTTTTGCCTGAAGTGGGAGCCATGGGCATTGCAGGCTGTGATAAAAGCAGAACACCATAACCTCCTCCTTTGGCACAGAGAGATGTTAGAGAAGGTGCTTATCTCAGGAAGAGTGGCAGCTGAATAGTAATTATGTCAGCGTGCCCTAATGCAACAGAGCCAAAAAAAAAGCTTGCCTAAAGTATATGCAACTCTTTTTTGGCACTGGTTGCCACTGACTGGCTGTTTTTGATGTGTTATCTTCCTACCTGCTTCACATCATGCACTTTGCACTTTGAGCTTTGGAATGTGATTTTTGTTCACTCTCTCCTTATATCAGCAGCTCCTCTCAGGAAGATCAGTGAGTCCATTGAGACCAAGAAGTGAGGACAAAGCTGTCAAGCCTTCCAGCAAGGAAATTTTTGCATTGTTTGTCTGCACCCTGACAAAGGAGAGGAATGGGCTGTAACAGAAATTGTGGTCTTCTCACTGGGGCCATCATCGGTGGTGTGCTGGCTATCTTTGGAGGAGTGCTGATACCGGTTGGAGACATCCTGATAGGCAAAGCAATAAAGAAGGTACAAGTTTTTTCTTTTTTTTTTTTTTTTTAAATAGGTATGGTTTGTGGTTATTGAATAGGTGTTATTTCTAAAATTGATATTTCTAAATCTTGTGTTCTGTTTCTCCTTTTTTCCTTTTCTTTTCTTTATTAAACCTAGTTTTTGTAACATATGCAATCCAAACTTCCTTGGGAAGAGATGCTGCAGCAATATTTTTTAATATACTAATTATATTACCATGTTTCATTGCTTGCTTGCTGTCTTTCATGCTGCACATGAAAAGCTAAAATATGTTTTCAAGATGTGTTTTCAGTAATGTAATTTAAAGTAAACATTTTAAATTTTTATTTTAATGATGTTTGTTTCTAATTTCTTTATTTTTTTCTCCATGGCAATCCACTTATTTATTTTTCTTATTTATTTCTTATTTTAGTACTGACTCCATGCACTTATATTTATGTACTGTTTACATTATGTGCAAATAATCGAAACAAAATTCTGATGCAGAATCTAATCCTACACTTACATGCATTTAGCTCCCATCTGTGACTACATGATCCAAGCCAATGTGCTCCACAAGACTACAGGATCTGATTGTATCTTCATGTCTCCTTGAATCAAGGAGTGTGAAGAACAATTGAAGTAGAGTGTTGTAGATGCAATTTTGCATCCACAATTTTGCATCTGATTGCAGATGCATTTTTTTTCCCTTATTTTTAGATGATTTTATGTCTTTAAAGTCTCATTTTGTCTTTAAAGAAAAATTGAAAATTAATTTGTTAGATCTTTGGTGATAAAGGTATATAACTGAAGGTCTAAACCATGGAGTAATCTGGAATGAAAGTCCATGGAAGCCCTGGGATGTCCACCATGGAGTCTCCTTGGGGTCACTGCAGTGGGCTCTCCTACAGTTAAAAATCTGGAAGCCTTAAGGTCTTTGCCCAATGGTTAGTCTTCCTAATGATCTGATGTGGCGCTGAAGACTGTAGAGATCTTGGAGATACTTATTCAAAGGCCCTTCTGGAAGACTGCCTTTAAGTCAACAGCTGTTGATGTCATTTGAGAAGGTGGATATATGAACTGTCAGAAAACATTAAACTCTCCGTTAAGGCCTTATCTAGATCCTCCCATCACTTTTTTTAAAAAATTGAAAAAAAATGGGTTCTACATAACGTTTTGATTTTGTCAGCAAACTCAGTGAAAACCTAAATGTAGAGGAATTTTCCAATTCTTACTGTATTTTTCATGAAATTTTCAAATCTATAGAAAATAAAAAAAATAATTCTCACTAGATAATGTCCCACTCACCTTGCAACATTTTACAAATAAGTCATACTCTCTATATTTGCAAATAATCTTAATTGATTAACGTATTGAGGAACTGGCAGGCTTTCTAGAAAGTACATAGTTTTAAAAGTGTATATCTCCTTACTTTAAATATTTACTTTGAGTTAATTCAGTGTTGTCTTATGCCATTAAGTATTTTCAAAGCAAATTACACATATTAGCAGTGCTATGTGCTCATTTGCTTATTTTTAATAATGAGCCAGTTACACAGCATGAGTTGCAAATGTCTACATAAGAAATTGTACCTGCATGAGTTCTTAGTGCTAAAGTATTAGACAGAGTAATTTTTTCCTCAACCTCTATATAATTTTCTGCATTGTGATCACGTTTCAGATGCTTGTACTAATTTCAAGGCAGCTTGTTTGATATATACAAAGAGGAAAATTTGCACCAGTATTCGTATAAAGAAGGAAAGAGTAAATTTGTAGAGGCTTTATTTATTTAAGTAAATGGATGGGATTTTTCCTTATCACAAGTCATACTAGATCATTTTTTTCCTATTTATCATGCTGACTCTTTAGTGAGAATATGATACTCTAAGACAACTAAGACTATTCTTTTTCAGAAAAGATATGTCAAGGTGCAACAGCTGAAATATGACATCAGTTCAGCAGATGCTCAAGAAGGAATCGAGTCTAAGTAATTCTGATTTACCAGTGTTAATGAAAGGGCTATAAGAACAACAAATATTTGTTATTCACTGCAGTAGTATTGAAGATAAATATAGAGCTGACTGCAAAGGAGGCAGGTCTGCTGAGCAGAGCATACTGAAAATATTTTTTTTTCGGCAATATTTCACTTTTAGATATGTCATTTTTTAAGGAAATGTTTGGTAGAAATAGATCAGTTTCGATGACAACTTCATTTTGAATTTCTCAAGAATCGAGACTCTAGGACGGGAAAATACCCAAGTGAGAAGTTCTCTCAGATATGGCCTGGAAGCCTTTCTACTTCCGTTTGGACTTATATGAGGCAAAGCCTGAACTTGGGGTCCTCACCCACTTGGTGAAAATAAATGTCAAAATGACATATATTTAATAAAAGGAAAAAACTGTTTCAGGTATCACCATTATAAGCAAAATTATGTCTTAAATTCTGCACAGTCCAAAGCTTGAAAAAAGACCCTTAGCTGTTCCTCTGCTTATCTTATCTCAGAGTAAATATCAGTTCTTTGTACAAGTTAACAGTGACACAATAAGTCCAAGTCTATATTTCTAGGGGAAATGGATTTTGCTATGAAATATTATTGCTGGATTAGAGAAACAAATGTTGAATTATTTTTTTTTCTCCTGAAAGAATAGTTTTAGCACACTTCATACTATAACAAGTCAAATTTTCATAAATTAACTTGTTATCAAGATTTAGTCAAATCACATTATCATCAATTTACTCTCAAGCAAGTCCAGTTGAGCTTCTTAGCATCTACCAATTAATGGGGACAACTTCAATTTCAAAATTCAATGCAATCAATAGTTCTTACTGTTCTTGTTGTGCTAGCAGTGGAAGCCTGAGCACACTTCCCTTAAGCACACGTCCTTTCAGCTTACCAAGCACTACCAGCCTCATATCTTTATTGCAGTCATTGAGAGATTAACCTGAGTAAACACTGGAGGATATATTTTGCTGTAAGGCTGCATACTGTTTTTGCAGGAAAGAGGAAACATCTGCAAGAATATAGACAATCTCAGGTGCCCTTAGAAATTTAACAGAGACTCTCAGGGTATAGACTGTTACCTCCTTGCAGGCTGGTACTGTTCTCCACCTATGAGTCCATGGGTGGACAGCCCAAACAAACTCCATGTAGCATAGAACAACAAGATGTGACTTCTTCATGGGTTCCAGTTTAGTAACATAACTCCGTTCTTCTACAGAAAACACATTGTCGTTTTCCAACCCCAGATTGCTTTACCTCTGTCTCACATCTTTTTTGGATAAGCTGTTTCCACTCTTGCCTCTAGTGGGGGACAGGGCTTAAAGAATTTCAACATTATATAAATTTTCTGAATCTTTTTAGAAACAGTTACTTGAAGAGCATACTCAAAATGACACCACCACAGGCAGTATCTTGGCAGGGATCCAGTGAATGAGATTAGTGTGAAGATATTTCAGGCCTGGTACTATTCAGGGGAAGCAGACTTGCCCCTTAAGACGTGCCTTTGATTTCAGTACCTAAGGGCAAAAATCCTGGTTTCCCCAAATACTGAATCTATCCATAGGGGAGACATCCCTTTCCATGAAAGCCTTCGAGGTTTAGAAAAATCTCCTTGATACGCTAGGAGTGAAACATGAAAGTTTCTGAGTTCTTTGCAAAAATATTTTGTTTGTGACTATCAAAACATACTTTTTTAACTGACTGTACACATTTCAGTTGCATATTATCATGACTATTCTCATTATTATTAGACATCATGTCTAACATTAAAAAAAAATCAAAATGAAAGGTGAATTCAAAACAGCAAATCAGAAAGCTTGCATCTGGTATTTTCGGAAGGATATATTTTGACATGGCTCAATTTCTACTTTCTGCCTTTCCCTTCCTTAAAACAATGTTATTTATTTAGGCAAAAATTCCTATCATTTCAGTTATGATCAGCCTTTTTTTCCAGCTAGGTCTAACCACTCAAACCCATTGGTAGCTGCCAGAAAAGATTTGCCAGAAAGATTTTTATCACCACATCTCTAAGGGCTTTTGCTTTCTACCAAAGCATGTGAGCTCAAGAGGTTAACAGAAGCCACATAATGTTAGTTAATATATTGAATTCCTGATGAATTGATAATACAGAATGGTGTATGATTTGCCACAATACCTCAATGCTGTGCTTTTTCTGTACAGTCCTCAGGGTTAGTCTCTGCTATTTTTAGAAATAAAGCTATCAATTTTAGATACTATTTTGTTTAGCCATCTGTCTCTCTACATACCTGTTATTTATCATTGACTGGATTGTATCTCCTCAGCTACTGGAGGCATAGGAAACACTTCTAATTTAAAATTGTGTTTCTCACTTTTGTATGATACTTCTTTATGTAAACAAATGACGCTAAAGCGACTTCTGGCTCTCAGCAGAACAGAAGTGATCTAATCACAAATATTCCAGCATTACCAAAGATAAACTTGATTGGCTTCCATAATTTTTTATGATCAAAGACTGAAAAAGTACTAAACATTTTGATCCAAAAAAGCCTGAATAGAAATGCCAATAACAAGATAATAATCATCACTTTAAAACAATAAATGGCTATTCCTCATATTTGTTACCAATGCAGCCCAACACATCCAACACATAGAGATGAACTAGTAACAATTTTGTTACAGCCTAAAGTATTCATGACACGTCTCAGTTCCCAGAAAATGGCATCTGTTGTCCATCTGTCCAGCCCCTTTGTAAAGACAGCCACTTTGTCTTAATTTTGTATGTCTTCATCAGTAATCACGCTGACTGAATTTAGTGTAAAGCAACAAAGTACAGCAAGTTTGACTGTTGACTGCTCAGCTTTTCTTGAATTTATGTATTCCCAGTTGACCCACCACAAGTGGGTGGGAAATTGTGTCAGAAGCAAAAGGGTTTAAAGTTCCCATTGATTTCACTCAGTCTTGCACAGTTAGGTCATGAAATGAACTTGACTACGCAGCAATTACATTTTGTATAGCTACTTTTGCTAACAACAGCTAATCGTTGCATAAGATATTAGAGCTGATGTAGGTTGACTAGGGAGTTGAGAAGTGATTCATATTATCAATTGCAAATTAGTAGTTTCCCAAATTACCATACCTTTCATAATATCACAAAACATGGCAGTGTTACTTGGGAAATATGCAAGTGACGAGCCATAGAGAGGGATAATATTTAGGGCTGGCCTCACCAGTGATCAGACAGCCAAAACCCAAGGGCTTGCTGATGTGAGGATATTAATTTTATTAAATGAAGATATGAATAAAGACAGAGCTCTAGATTTTCTTCTGCTTTAATCCACCATTTGCACTCTTGAAGTATGTGACACAGAATCATATGCATCTCCTTTGTGGGAGAAATGTTATTAACAATAATGGCTGAATGCCACCGAAAATAATGATCTTGCTCCCTTCCTCCCCCTCCCTCTTTTGTCCTGCTGCTTCCCTTGTTTTAACTCTTATCTGATCCTTCCCCCTACCCACATCACCGAGCCAAGTGACTCACTGGTAGAAAGGTAATCTAGAAAAGGAAAAGGGAAATAATCTTCCTCCAGTTCAGAGTCCAGCAGGGAGAAACAGCTCCTGAGGAGTGAGAGCTAGCACAGAGAAAGGGGGAGGCACATGAATCAGGTACCAACTGATTCATGTTGTGGGAGCCACCTGGCTCCTTGGGCTGCAGCACTGTCAGGTTGGAACAGGTGTCCCCCTGAAGCAACCCCCCAAGAGTGCCTACGGTTCCATTAGCACAGAGTGAATCATGAGCTGCAAATCCACACAGTAACTCGTTGTGACCTGGCTGTCCCATGTACTTAGGTCCCAGGGACCTCTTCATACAGTGCCCAAAGTAATTTTTCTCTGTTGGCATTTCCTAAGGGTATAATATGGATGTAGTAGTGATTCTTGCATGAGAAATAAAGGAGAGCCACCTCACCTCTTTAGGTGGACTGTAAATGTGTTCTAGATTTATAAGGAAGAACATCATAAAGTGTATTAAGGGGCAGTACAGAAAGTACAAGGAAAGGCTGGTCACGTAGCCTACAGTCTCAGCCTACAAAGAAAGTTGTCCTTGTTGTACTAAAAAGCTGGTATAAAGTCCTGCACACTCTTAGCTTTTCCTGAAGTAACAGAGAGAGGATTAGAGGCAAAGATCCACCCTTTGGAAAAATAAAATAATTTCCATGGAGAAGGCTGTGAGGAGATATGTTCCTTGGATTCTTCCAAGTCAACAAAGTCATAAGATGTGATCATTGCAGAATAAACATTTTTCAAAGTGCCCAAAATGTCTAAAGTTGGCGGCAGGCTGGGGACTGTTTCTGTGCCTCTCCAGGACGGGAGGTGAGGTCCTATGGCTCAGGCACTCTGAGCAAACTCTGCAGTGGCGGGGGAGTTAGCACGTCCTTCTGGGCTGTTATAACCCCTAGCAGAGTGTTATAAGGGGAGGGAGGAAGGGATGGAAGGAAAAACTTGTAAGAAGTAACACTGCTTTAAAATCTACTGTCACAAAGTTGAAACTTCTCTGTTCACCTCTGTGCCTGTGCATTGTTCACTTCTAGAGAGATTAGTTTGTCCTCTTAACAATGTAGTTGCCAGGAATCCATAGCCGTTTCCCTACCCCAGTTACATAGAGGCAGGAGTTCAAATCCTGGCATCTACCCCCATCCCAGGACCCTGCTAAGTGCAGATCCCAGGCAGACTCTGAGCAAACTGAATTGCACCTTTCTTTTTATCAGTCTGCTTCTCCCAGATTCTTTGAGCAATTATCTGTGGAAGCTGCAAAGGTGATTCCCAAATCATGTAAGCTTTTCTGTCTTCACCAAGGAGGCGGTCCACCCCATGCTGGATCACAGCTGTGATAAAGCCTTTGGCCTCCTGAGGTTTGCAAAACAAGGCTGAAGAGAATTATAGCTGTTGGATCTGAGGGCAAGACCTCAAGCTGGTAACACATTTGCTGCCCCAAGGCTTCCTTCCCCTCTCACACAAATGCATGTAAATGATAGCAGATATTCAGAAAACAAGCCCAGTGCTTTACACCACCAGCAAGGCATTTGCAACTCCACCATACAAACAGGCTTTCCACAGACAAAGCCCTGACTGTGTTACGAGTTCTCCAGGACATGGTATTAATTTCTAACTGCAGTGGTTCTTAATTGGTAGTATCTTTCTTCTTTTGGATAGTGCTTGCTAAGCAAACTCTAGAGGCAGAAACTTAAGTTAGAAAGAAAAACTAGCAACTTGTAATATAAAATGTCTTTTCTTGCTATCTGGAGGGGTTCTAGCCGTTTAATTCCTGGGACTCTATGAGCTGTGCAAATTAACTCATTAATATTGCACCACTCTAATAACAGGTCACTTTATAAGTTGGAGCCAGGCAGCCTAGATTTTTCTTCTTACAGAAAAACTTTCCTGAATTTTTACCACCAAGAGAAATAGCTACATTATCCCAGGGTTTTGGGAAAATCATACAGAAAAAGCTCTGATGTAGACCAGCAAAGCAGACATTCCCCTGACAATACAGGGAACATACCTTCAAACTCTCCTCACTGTACAGTCCCAAGGACTGAACAGACTTTTACCATATTATAGCTGAGTGCCACAGACACAAAGCTGTTGGTTACTCTAGAGTGGTTCCTGATGTCCTGTCTTGTCCTTATAGCCATATTTTACCCTCATTCCCTAGATCTGGGAAATTTTCCTAACAAAATGTTATCAAAACCAGAGATATTTCTTAGAAAATCTCAGTTTTGGTGACAAGAGTTTTCTGACAAAAAACAGTCCTGCAAGAATACTATTTGCTTTCTGTGGGTACAAAACTATAGTGCCTGAGTAATGCTCAGAGATAATTCTTGTTTCCTTCCCTGCATTTTTGCAAATGTATGAAAAGTAGTTTATGGATTCTAAAAACTGCTGGGTATCATTTAGTCATTCAAAGATTTTCTTTTTTCCAAATAAACAGTGGATTTGGCAAGTAGTTGTGAACTAGGGCCCAACCACAGCAATACGAAAGTTTTGCTGCTGGCTACAGTAGCATCAGCTTTGTGGTCACTTGCTTTAGGGGGACTCACTTTTGCTGTCATTGAGCAGGAATGTCAGGTTGCCTTCAAATGTTGGCAAAAAATGTGCCTCATACTGATGATAAAATAGCTTTTTAAATTTCTGTTAATTTGGACATCTACAATCATCTGGAAAGGAAATGCAGCTTGTCATTAATTTTTTTTGTGGTTAACTTTAGCCTTGATTTTTGTTCTTTTAGGAAGCTGTCATTGCAAGGGGTACCATTGCTTTTGAAAATTGGCTTGTGCCAGGAAGTTCAGTTTACAGGCAATTTTGGGTTTTCAATGTGCAAAATCCTTCAGAGGTATTAGACCAAGGAGCACCTCCAAAACTTGAACAAAGAGGACCGTACACATACAGGTAAGCAAAGCCCCCTGAATATGTGACACGTCATATCAGAAGCCAGGGAAAGTTCTGCTCAGTTAAAATTTGTTTTTAAAATTCCAGTGTTGTATTTTAGTCATACTTGACAAAAATGCCTAAATTGCAGCTACACACAGCAATTGCAAACACTTCCTGTGTTGGGTCCCACATTGGGAAAACACATATAGAAATAGGTAATTGGGTGTGAAGCTGTTTGCTCTTGTGAAAAATGATTGCTGATCAGCAAGGTGTTTGCCAAAACAACACACTGACACGTTGCATTTGTTGCTGTTCAGTGTTTGACAACTTTTTACATAGAATAAAACATGTCAGATGCTCTAAACCCAAGAGATTATTTTATCACCTATGTACCACTCATATGTATTTTAATAATGTGCTTTGTTTCTTTGCTCCTTATTTTTAATCTATGGCTTTTCCTTGTTAATTTTTTCCTCTGAAAAGCATTCCTTTTTCAGAGTGTACTAGCTAGGGCCTAGGTGCAGCAGTCCATCCCCATTCTGGGAAGCTATTAATTATTTGCATAATTTTAAATATGATGTTGACATAGGATTAGTTGATGCTTCCTGAGTCATCACGCCCGATTCCCAGATATCACTGACACCCTTGTTATGAAATTGATTTCCTAAAATAATAAGATATTTCTTTCTTCCATTTTGGAGACGGATGTTGTATTTATAAGATAGTTTTGGACTGCAGCATCTAAAACTGAGGAGCTTTGATGCCAAAAAGATTATTTATTTCTTACTGGAATACCTTGGTTCATAATGTGCCTGGAAGGACGTAAGAAAAGGTTAAACAGGAATCAGGAAACAGCCTGTTTTCTCAGAAACACATCTCTGCCAGAAGCCTAGATGAGACTGTAAGAAATGTTGACTATTGCTCTTCTCACTGCTGCAGTCATCCTCACCTGGGATATTGGGTCTACCCGAATCATGATGACACTGGGTCTCTCTCTCTCTTTCTTGGCCTTGAAAATGCAACTGCCCCTGGGATTCTGTTGGGAAATGGGAAACCTTGTTTTAAGTACTTTGCTTCCAGTTAGAAGTAACATTAATTAGAAAACAAACCTCTGAACTTTCAGGGAAGTACTCTGCACACCAGGCTATTGATTAAAATGGCATGCACACGAACCAATCTTGAGAAACCAAGATCCATCTGCTTTTAGGGCAAGGCCCACCTGCACTGGCTATGTATGTACCCTGGGGAAATGTTCTCTGAGCCTTTTGGTCAGATTGGAAGATCTTATGGAGTACCCTGAAGATTCCTTCTGGGATGGAGCTGGGATAAGCTCTGTGGACCCACAGCATAGACTAAATTAGGATGCCTGGTGGATGCTGCCCCTACAGAGGGGGTAGGAAGAGAATGGGGACTTGAGGAGCTGAGCTAAAACTAGAACTGCAATAGCTCAGAAATTTGTACCTTAGTGATCTGCTGACAGCATGTGCTTGAGAGGCTTATGAGAATCTCAGTGGAGCTGAAAGACTGCTTATAAATCTCCACATGCATATGAAATGTTATCAAACTGACTCCCATTATGGGTTTAACCTATAATCTATTTTGTTGTAACACAGACCTACCAAATAAAAATTTAAGAGTGTTTATTAATGATTCTGAGTCGTCCCCTTCTAATCACATGCAACCATGAGAAAGCTTAGAAAAAAAAGTGACAAAATATAATTAAAAACAAAATATAAAAATACAAGGTCCATTATTGAAATAAAACTAAAAAAGAAGTATTTGTTTTCGTTTCAGTATCAAGAAAAAAAATTCCATTAGGCACTAGGGAAATATTTCAAAAAAAAAAATATTTTACAGAAAATTGAATTTTTACATATATTCACATGAAAAGTTTAGAATTCTTTCAGTGGTTATAAAATGTTCAACATTCACCTACAAAAATATTCATCAACTTTTCAAAAAACTTCTCTCAGGCATGGTTATGCATTGGTCTCGAAAATCAAATGTTAAAAATATTCTATTCTTTTATTTTGTATTTCAAGGGTGCGATATTTACCCAAAGAGAATATCACGGAAAACTCTGATGGCACAATATCCTACATGTTGCCTAACATTGCTCGTTTTGAACCTGATATGTCTGTTGGGACAGAAAATGATACCATCACGTGCCTCAACCTTGCTGTTGTTGTAAGTAAAGAAACAAGACCATAAGGTCCTCATTCAAATGTGGAAACACTGGTGGAAATAGGGAAGAAGTTAGAGTAAGTAATAGTGAAACTGCCACAGGACAGGTTTCCTCTCTATGAACTCAGATGACACGAGTGTCAGCTACACTGAGGATAGTTGTATTGCTCTCTTAAAAAAAAAATCTGAGGACCTACTGCAAATATATTGAGGTTTCTTTATATTCCCAGGGTAATCTTAATGTTAAATGAAAATTGACTTGTTCCTGCCAATAGAAACAAAATCATGAGTTTGGATGAGAGGTATCAAAAAGCATCCCTCTAGTCAATTTTAGTGTGGGGCTGAATCAAGCGTTTGTGGATGCCTTCCCTTTCTGTGTGAGTTACAGCATGAACAGTATAAATTGGATTTACTGTGCTCTTTCCATAATGTCCCCAGCCCTGTTTTGCAGGGAAGGCTGTATTAAACCCCATGCTCAGTGTATGTGTGACCTCACTGCCCCAGCTGCTTGCTCCCCATGGTGCTCCTCAGCACCCCTGCAATGGCATCCCCTGAGCTCTCTTGTCCTACCTTAGCTCTTCAAAGACAAGCACAGGGGTCCCCACCTAAAGCAGTGCTAGAGGCTTTTCATTGCAGTGGTTTTGCACTGTCACAGGCTGAGAATGTTTGCCCTTGACTGATGTTTACAGTTTTTGTATTTATACTCAGCCCTGGATGTGCTCCCTGACTGTGTTGCACTAACTCTGTGGTGTCCATGTGTGTGTGTTCAGGATCACCGTGAGAGGGTGGGTGTTAGGGGCAGAGTGAAGAGATGCTTGGTATTAACACGATATAGAATCATAGAATGAATCACAGAATCATGGTAGAGAGCATGTTGGAAGTGACCTCACAGGATCAACTGATCCCATTTTTTCTGAGAAAGAGAGCCTACACAAGATTTTTCTAGAACTGTGTCCAATTGTACCTTGAAAACCTCCAGCAATGGGGACCCTACGCCATTCCAGTGACTGACTGTTCTCACTTTAAAAAATTTCTTTCTTCTATCAAAATAAAACCTTTCCTGGTGCAACTTGTACCCATTGCCATTGTCTTTTCCATGTTGGTCCTTGTGAAGAAAGAGCCTCAACCGTCTTTCTAGCCACCCTTTAAGTACTGGAATATTGTGATGAATTCCACCTGAGCATTTTATTTTCTAGGGAGAAAAATCTTGATAAATAAAGGCAAATTACCTTATTCAGACCAGGTATTTTCTGCCTGTGTCCTAATTTATACTTGGAAAGCTGTTCATGTTTCCTGTACTCAGTCCTTCTTGTCACAGTGTTAACTAACCCTGCTCAGTTCCCACACTCTGGACCGAGTAGCTCTATAAGTCTAAGCATAGGCACATGCCTGGAAGCAGTCAAGTCAGGGGAGAAGGGCACAGAGGATCCAAGCCCCATTTTTCTGTTCAGAAATGAACTGGTGGAAGCCCAAATTCCCAGAGAGACTCTGTGTGTCTCATTTGACAGCACTGACTTCACTCTAGTAGAGCCTACTGTTTATATTGTAATTTTGTCATCAAAATACTCACAAGGAATTCGGACAGATGTTTTTCACACTCTCTTAACCCTGAGAGGATTCAACCCATATATCCTCTATCTCATAATCTTGTCATATCCATGCTTTCTGCTTGCTCTGTGTTTAAGTTCAGACAAGAGTGGAAGATTCATGGGGTTGAGGAGGGCAGAAAATGGAAGGAAAAGAGACCCTTTCATTCCTATCCCCACAGCGCTGAGTACAAAGAGGTGGTCTACTGAAGGCCTGAGTGCTTGCTCTAAGACAATAATTTTTTTTTACACAGATTCACTTATGAAAATTGTTACAATTTTCCTGCTTCAACATAGATAATTTCTGTTTGCTTTCCACAAGCTACTCATTGCCTTTAGGGACTCGACTTTGTGTTTATGCCTCTGGGAAAACTCATTACAATTACTGCTGGTAAAGCTACATTATTCTTCATTGAATTGGGAAATTATATCCATTATTTAGAATTAAAGCTGCTCAGAAAGAAGGACTTGTTTGTTGCGAATATATATTCTTTCTAAGTAATAAAATAATGGAGACTGAGCAGTTGGCCAGTCTGTGCAGGGTACAGTTGTTTTGATGTTAGCTTAACAGCAAATCTAAACCACTTATCTAAGCCAATAAGTAACAAGGCTTGTACATATTTACTTAGATGTTTATAGTGTGAGTGAGTCTGAAGCATGTGACATATGGAGATGACAGAAAAGAGGTAGAAAACCAGAAATGGTACAACCCGTGTTATACAGATGGGGGTTGAGACTATTACTTGGAGATCTTAAAAAGCTGTCTGGCCATGGTCCTGGGCAACTGGCTCTTGCTGGTCCTGCTTGCGCAGGGAGGTTGGACCAGATGTCCTCCAGAGGTCCCTTCCAACCTCAGCTGTTCTGTGATTCTGTGATTAGGGATGATCTAGCAAACTCATGTAAGCAGTAAAGACAAATTATCTGCTTTTGTATAAGTTATGTCCAGTAGTTGTTTTGTTAAGGACTGTCAGTTTTAAGTAAGAACTTAACTTACATTGAGCTGCAACTCTAGAAACCAGCCTTCTTGGGGTCAAAAGATAAAGATAAGATCTCAATAAAAAGAACATGCAGAATTTTATGCTAAACATTAATTTTATTGCTGTTGCAGGCTGCACCCGCTGTGTATACAAGTGGCTTTATGCAACTACTGTTAAACACTTGGATTAAATCCTCTAAGTCACAGATGCTGCAGAACAGAACAGTGAAAGAATTACTGTGGGGATACAAAGATCCCTTCTTAAACAAGATCCCCTTCCCCTTGGACCCAGTTGTGGGAGTGTTCTACCCGGTAAGTGAACCCAACGAGGAGGCAAAGCCTTCAGTTATCATTCTGTGAGTGAAAACTAAGCTGCTGTGAGGAAGAAGAATCTGACAATGCTATAATCTAGTTCAGTACTTCTAACTGTTATCCCTTCTTCTTGTGTCTGTTACAGTATAATGAGACATTGGATGGACTTTACAACGTCTATACTGGGGCAGATGATATTAAAAAAACAGCAATAATTGAAAGCTATAAAAACAAAAGGTATCACAGCATTGTATAATTAAAGACCATACATATTTTCAAGGTACAAATTTTAAGGCATGATTAACTAAGAACTATAGATAAATGGAAAATCTTCAGGAATTAAAGGAAAGCTGGATCAAGCACTGGACTTAGCAAAACTGCCTCTGTCTTTCAGCTATTCATGATTCTGTTATGGATTTAAGACAATTATTTTTTGATGCAAGTAGTTACTTCTGTTTTGCATGCTCAAGTAGCTAGATCCCTTTTGTCCTATTTTAATGCTTCATATAGTTTATCTGAATAAATGCATGAACATTTCTACCCTCTGATTTTGCTAATGAATCAGGATTATACTGGAGCAGTTATATTTAGCAGTACAGGTTATGCTATACTACATGGAGTGTGAATTTTTTTTGTTTGTTTTAAAGGAATCTTTCATACTGGGAAGGTCACTGCGATTTGGTTAATGGCACAGGTGAGCCTATTAAAGCTTTTTAAAACTTCAGCACATTTCTTTATATTGTAAGGGAGTAATGTGATAATATTTTAAAGTTAATTCCCCTGGGCTTTGAGAGTTCTGTATTCTGTATATTTGATGTCTATATAAATATGAATGCATACATACTGCTACTACTATACATGACTAAATGTGTGTCTTTTATAATATATATTATACAGTATTGTACAGTATTTTATATATAGATGTATATGCACCCTCTTCAGCTAGAGTAGATGTGTAAGAGACACAAGAAGAGAATCCATCTCTCTCTTTCTACTGATTGTCTTTATGGTGCAATGTAACTAATATTCTTTTTCTTTGCTATAGAAGCTGAAAAATTTTCTTTACATTCTAATAATGTACATTCATTTATATTGTTGAAAAATAAAATTAAATGCACCAGAATGGACAAAAAAGATTTTTTACTGATATATGAAAAGAAATTCAGGTGGTAAGGAGGAAGGCTCTCAGAGAAGTGGAGGCAGCTAGCAGGTGAAAACGGATGGAGAAGTAGTTTAGCTTGGGATGGATAAACTAGAGGAATATTTTTGAATTTGCTTTTGGAATGCATAAGAAAACACATGAGTTGTTTTAGGATACTTTTGTTCAAGGTGATATTTTTCTTCTGGCGGGTGAAAATGTAGCTGTTAGGACACCAGAAATCTGTTGAGCTGAGGCTGGCAGATGTCATGGCAGAGGCATCTGCAAAGAGCTATTGGCTTCTAGTCAGCCATTATCAAAACAGGAAGTTTTTTGGGTTGTGTTTGTTATCTCTTTTTTTTTTTTTAAAAAATCTCTTTTTTTCCTTTTTTGTGCTGCTTTATATGGCATAGATCATTTGACTTATAACACAGTGCATATTGAAGGTATTTTGAAGTATTTCAAATACATCACAAGAATCTGACTGCAAAATTCGTGAATCGGGAAGGATTAGTTCCTTTTTAAACTATGTAATTAATTTTATAAGAGGCAATATTTTCTTAGGTTCTGGGACTTTCCTTCTTTCTTATGGAGCCTGAACCCTTTTTTTGCCAGGGTCAGCTTTTTCAGTTCTCAGATTTAATTTTAATTCTTTCACAGTTGGTGGAATAAGCATACTCAGCTAGCAAGCCTAAGTGCTCCAGGACAGTGAAAATGTGGAGATTTTCATTGTTAGCAAAGGTTGCCACACGATTTTCAAGAGTATTCAGTGTGAATGCTCAGGAGAGACCATGTGTTCAGAGAAGCAGCAGGTTTAAAAAAAGTCTTGTAAGTGTGAGAATTCCTTTTATCTGGTAAGCTTTTACACCAAAGCACAACATGTATAGCCCAAGTGAATATCTAGATAAAAATGTTAAGCAGTGTTCTTGTATGGGGCTTGAAATGAGTTCATGTTTGCAAACTCTCCAAGACTGCCAAGATTTAGAAATAGTGTGTCTAGGACGATCTTGGATCTTCTTTAAGAAAAAGTGCTTCTGTCAGCAGTGGGCAAGTGGCAGTATGCAATTTAGCTTTCTCTCTTTTGCCAACTAGATTCAAAGATATCACAGATGTTTTCAATCCCTTGGTTATGGCAGCTGACTAAGAAACTAAACATAAATTGTAGCAAGAAGTAACAAATGTTCTGGTTAAAGGTTTGTTACACCACCTTGTCTGGGAAAATGGCAGAGAGTCCTCTTACTTAACTCTGGGTGTTTGCAATGCAGAAATATGCATCAGAACTGGCTCTCTGTGTTCTTTTTAAAATGAGTGGAGAAAAAGTCATCACCAAAGTGGTACTCCTCTGACCTCTTCTGCATGTCTACCATGGGGTGAGATGGCTTGTGCCCTAGAAGTGTTTCTTTCTTGCCATTATCTATAGAGACGATCTCAGGATCTCAGCTTACAAAGAAGAGATCCGGTTGAGCAATCTCTGGTAAAAAAGAGGTTTAGCACTGTTATTAAATAGGCAGTTTTGAAGCTTAAAGCTGTGTTTCACGTAAGCGCTGAGTGCCATAACTGCAGTTGAACCAAGCATCCCTGGAAAGGTCTAGGTCTTTAAACGTCATAAACCTTGAAGCAACAGCAATAGGTGTTTGGGTTCATATTAAACAGAATTGGTTTTTGTATCCTCTGCTTTTAATAAGCTTGATCATCCAGCTTCACATCTGGGAAAAAAAAAATAGCTGCTGTAATTTGGCTTGCTTTCAAAAACAATACAATCTTATCTGTGGAGTACCTGTCATTGTGCAATAGTTTCCATAAATATTTTCCCCATAAATAACTCATTTGGTTTACTTTGTTTGCAGCTTTATAACAAAGTAACAGCTGAGTACTGAGCTAGAAATGAAATCATGTCTTCTAAGTGGAATTGCTTTCAAGCTCTTATTTTATTCACAGATGGGGCATCATTCCCACCATTTGTTAAGAAGAGTCAGGTACTGCGCTTCTTCTCCTCTGACATTTGCAGGTAGGCTGGTCCCACGTGTGCTACCCACATGGTCTTTGTTTTCAGAGGGCAGCTGCAGTGGCTCTGCCTGGGCTTAGGTCACTGAGGAAGTTCAACGTAAACGTTTCACCTAAGCATAAATAAATTCATGATCCGTGCTCATGACTTTGAACCTGATTCTCTATTTTTATTTATGTCAAATGGCAGTCTATTTATGTGTATTTTATTTCAGCCAGTTGCAGATGTATTATTCAGGAATATTTGACACTGTTGTAAGCTGTTGTAGATCTATGAAAGACATTGAGGGCCATAGGATTTGAAGTCTTGAACCTCTTCTAAGACCAGGACCCAGCCTATAACCTGCCTTATTTGGTCTAAGAAGGCATAGATACAGAAGGGGCCAGTTAGGCCCATCTTTGGCATTTCTACAGAACATCCCCTATGCAGAACAGAAATTACTGTCTTCCACTAGGTACTTGAAATTGTTTTCTCACAGGATATTTTAATATATTTTATTTTTATGTATTTATAAACAAACAAACCTGCTTAAGGCATCCTAAACTGATGGCTTTTCAGCCTGCTTCTTCTGCTGTGGCTATCCAGTGTCCCTGAGTTCTCCAGTGGGATCGCTGAAAGCAATGTTAAAAGATTTAAAGTGCATCACAGTGTATTTACTTTGGGTGGTTCGATCCTCATATTTATTTTGCTGCCTGGAAACAGCTGCTTCCTTTTGACTGGGCTTAAAGAGGGGCATTTGCTTTGCAGACTGTTTGTTTTTAAAGATCAGTGTTTTTACATGAACTTAAAGTTCTTTTTTTTTTTCTTTTTTTTTTTTTTTTTTTTTTTTTTTTTTTTTTTTTTTTTTTTTTTTTTTTTTTTTTTTTTTTTTTGTGAAGAAGTAATTGTATCCCCCAAGTGGAAAGCATTTCACAAGTCATGGAAAAGGGAATTCTATGAAGATGAGAAATGATAAAATTCTTTGGAACGATTGCACACAGTTTGAGAGATTGTTTCTGCCATTTAATTGCCACAATCAATGAACTGTGAAGAAGGACAGTAGCAATCACCCAAAAATCATGCTGAAATAGGATCACGGAAAATAGTTCTGTCCATGTTGCTAAACCCAGAACCTTTCTTTGGTTTGGCTGCAGTGCAAAGTGGTACTGCACTTTGGCTACAGTACAAAAGGGGAGGTTTAGATTGGATATTAGGAAACATTTCTTCACCAAAAGGGTTATCAAGCATTGGAATAGGCTGCCCAGGGAAGTGGTTGAGGCACCATCCCTGGAGGTGTTCAAAAGACGGGTTGACATGGTCCTCAGGAATATGGTTTAGTGATTTTTATTTCCTATTTCTGATTTATTTTTTTGTCAGAGTTAGGTTGATGGTTGGACTAGATGATCTTTAAGGTCCCTTCCAACCTAGACGATTCTATGATTCTATGATTCTAAAGTGCTGCCACCCTGGCTGCGTTATTGTGTTACAACCATAGCTCCCTATCAGTTGATAATGTATCAGCAAGACGCAGCTTAGTGGTATTCTGATTCATATGCAATGGAACACGGTTGTATGCAGAATGTTGCCTGCATCATAAAGCTTAGATTAGTATCATCAGCTCAGCAAAAACCTATAGCAGAGCTGAGTTATACTGATAATTATCCGTACTGTAGTCCAAAAACTTTCAAAAATTTCATATCAGTGAGTGCAGAAGTGTGTAGGGAAAAGAGTTCTTAATTAATTTGTTAGTTTTGTGTATTTTTGTCTGCCTTTTTGTGCAAATCCTTTTGTGAAAGTGTGGAATATCCTCCATTACAGAGGACCACCCCTACAAACTATTCAACAGTATGAAGGGAGCCTGGACATTGCCTCCCTGGAGTATCTGTTTCTTTTAAGAGACAGACAGTTGGGGGAAGCTTAAGGAGTATTGCCATGAGTTCAGCTTTTTAATCCAAATGACTCAAACATTTTTCTCCTCTTTTGTATTCAGATCAATCTACGGAGTTTTCCAGGGCACGCAGAATGTGAAGGGAATCCCACTCTATCGTTTCACAGTTCCTCGTGAGGCATTTGCATCACCTGCTGAAGTCAGCGATAATTATTGCTTCTGTAAAGATCAAGTCATATCAAAGAACTGCACAGTAGCTGGAGTCCTAGACATTAGTGCCTGCAAATCAGGTATAATAGTGACATGGTACTGCCAAACAAGCTGTTTACCTGGGGAGAAAACACGCATGCTGTAGCTCAGGTGTTACTCTAAGATCCAGGATGTTCATGTGTGTGAATTCTTCCACAGATTGCCTGTGAGACCTTTCACTTTTCTATAGCATCATTTCCCAAAACGAGGACTATAGTATTTCTGTATTTTGTATAGTGCTATGCAAAGTCATGGCTTTACAGATTGTACACTGAAACTGCAGGAATGTATGTATAGAAAGGAAAGAAGAGGATTCTACAGGCACTGTATTAAAAAAGGAGATAGTCCCTGTCCTCGTATTTGTGATAATCCATGCACACTCTGTGTGTGTTTGTGTACACAACTATATACACATGCAGAGATTGAGAAACACCATTGCCTAAGGTCAGCATTGGTTTAACAAAATAAATATATACAGAGTCTGCGTTTGGTGCAGAGTGGACTGCATGGGTTCCCTTCAGGCTTGGTTTCTACTAAAACAAGATTATAATGGTGCAGACAAACAGCAACAATTAGGTCCTCACCTCACTGTGAAACTGGGAGCACTGTCAGCTCCACAGTGTGGATGAAGACAAACAGGATTTATAACTACAAATTAATTCACTGTGCAAATTTTCCTAGGCAGCAGAATTACAGAAATGATCAGCTTTTTTGGGGTGGTGGGACTATTAGCAATTTTATCAGGACCGTGTGTCTACATAAAAAAAACTATATTTGCATGGAAAATGGCCTGAGAAGATGAGCACTGAAACCAGGCTCAATGATTCAAACGTGTTTGTTTTTTTTTTTTCAAATAGGAAAACCTGTATATATCTCTCTCCCGCATTTTCTTCACGCAAGTGATTCTGTATTGCATGATGTTGAAGGCATGAGCCCAAATGAGAAGGAGCATGAGACGTTTCTAGATGTAGAGCCTGTAAGTCCAAATATTTAATAATTGTAACTCACTAAACTTGCCATGTTTAAATTTAATTATAGTACAGTAGGTCTTTTACCAGAGGGACGAGCAGAAGATACAATATTTTCATGCTTCCTTTTGCAAGATCTGCTCACATAAGTGTTACAGTTTTAGCAGGGGAATATTAGAGCAGAACTTTGTCTCACTTTGACCTTCAAAGTCGGGAAAATAAGTTTTGATTTTTCCTTTTTGGTAATGTGGTATTAAATGCAAACTTTGAAGTATGCTATAGCTTTTCCATGACAATCAAGTACTTTGAAAATTCTTTTCTATGGAAGTTTGTCCGTTCCCTCTATATTTTTTTTCATTTTCTATAATTAGCTATTTTTGTATAATTACTATCTCAATTGAAATTAAATAAGTATAGATTAGTTTATTTCCAAGAAAAATGCTAGAAGTCCGACCAGACTAGACTCGAGCAGATCTAATATAGTCTTTGTGACTTGGGTTGTCTAACAGAACTCCGAAACTGAATGAATTTATGACAACTTTGATTTTGATTGCCTCTGATTTTACCTCTACCTCTGTTCCAGTGATTCAGATTCTTAACTTTAAGTGTATTTACCAATTTTTTCTGAATTGTGTGATGAATTCTAAGGTTTCAAAATTTTATTTAGATTTGAATTTGGATGAAAAGGTAAAATTCAGAATTTTGCACTAAAATATTTTTAGACATATAATTTGACAGTTAAGCTATGTAACTTCAGCAGGAGATCTAAAGTTAGATCTTTGTTTCACATTATTTGGAAAAGAGATATCCACCAGAATTTCCTATATCTGATATGATATTTTCAAGGATCAGTCCTTATCTTGTTTTTAACGGAGGACAGAGGGGAAAAGAAAGAGATCAAGAAAAGACGTGACCTTTGTTTTGATGTATTTGTTCGGATATGAAATGTTTGAGTCTGGCCCTGTGCAAATTAAACATCCTTTCCATTGAAAAAAGAAAATTTAGCTAATTTCTGGTAAAAAAAAAAAACCTAAAAATATTTCTATACGAAACATTTCATGACTTAGTATTTTTAACCTTTTTTTTTAACCCTTTTTAATTGCAAATTACAAAAGTAACTACGGTAAAACCACAAAATCAGAACACAAAATTAGAACTTTTATGAGAAATGAGAGACCCTTGGAAACAAAAGTTTCATAAAAATGTAATCCTTCAAAACATAAGGATAAAATACTACCAAAGTGCTTTATGACACGTTCTATATTCTAGGCATAGGCATCCAATTCAGAAAACAAAAGTAACTACAGTAAAACCACAAAATCAGAACACAAAATTAGAACTTTTATGAGAAATGAGAGACCCTTAGAAACAAAAGTTTCATAATAATGCAATCCTTCAAAACATAAGGATAAAATACTACCAAAGTGCTTTATGACACGTTCTATATTCTAGGCATAGGCATCCAATTCAGAAATTTAAATTAATGTGTTGGGATTTAGTTTGTTGGGTTTTTTTTTTCCTGGTTTTAGACCACTGGTTTTACACTACAATTTGCGAAAAGGTTACAAGTAAACCTCCTTGTGAAGCCTGCGCCAAAGATTGAGTAAGTACTACTTGAATATTTTGTTTTAAAAAAGTTTTTTCAAGAGGGCTGATTGGTCTATGAGACTGTCAGTAGAAATGGCTGGGAAAAGAAGGAAGAAAAATACCTTCCCAAAGCCTTTTTGTCTTTCTTGCAAAAATTTAGGACATAGCTTTTCAGAGAACATAAATTTCAGCAAAAGAGCAAGCCTTCTTGAGCAAGGCAGTATTTTAACACACATTTGATTTCCCCACAGAAGCTTACAAGGCAACATGTTCTTAAAAATAACACTCTTACAAAACCCAAATGGGGGCCATGAGGATGAACTGGAAGGCAAAATGTGTTCTCTGTAATAAATCCAATGAGAGAGAGAATTCATGTGTGCTCTGTCACTAGATGGATTTTATCACAAGGGTTGATAGGTCTCTAGCTGTTTCTTTTCTCTTCATTGGCCAAAATGTAGTTGTACAGACAGCATTTGGGGATCCTGTAATCTGTCAGGTGAACACCACACAGATCTTCAGACCCTCTCACCAGCACCAAGCTGTGTCCAAGCTTTCTTCTTTCTGACTACTCACGTATGGAAAACTAGAAAGAAAGAGATTGTTGCATTATATGTAAAATGGCTGTTATTAACTGTAGGCTTATTTTTTTTCCCCAGTCCAAATCTATACTAAAACAGTAGATCTGGAAGGTTAAAATGTAGTTAGAACACAAGAAAAATGTTTAAATAGAGACTAGGCTTATGCACCAAACTAAAGGTAACATACTGTATTTCTTTTTTCTCATTTCAGAGCTTTATCAAAAGTTAAAAACCCTTATATTTTTCCTCTTCTTTGGCTAAATGAGGTTAGTATATTTTCTGTCTATTAATCTTCATTGTTTAAAAAACAAACAAAAAAAAAACCCCTGACATAGCTTTTTCAGTCTTGGTGCCCTGAAAATTGGGCAATTAAACTCATGCTGTGATTTGCACACACCAAGAATATATTCAGCAAGTGAGGGCTTGTATCTTCCCTTTCACTGACATTTTTCTTTCACTGTTTCAGTCTGCTGTTATTGGGGACGAGAAAGCAGAAATGTTCAGAAATAAAGTCACCGGTCGGGTCCAGATGCTGGGTGTGCTGCAGATGGTGTTAATAATCGCAGGTTCTGTGCTGTTCATCGCATTCATGGGTTCCTATTTCATATGCAGATCAAAGAAATTAAAATAAGTAAGTAAACACTAATCGCTCAGTTCTCAACAGTAACTTTTCCTCAGGGTTTCAAGAAGTTCAGAATCATTGCATATTTAGCTGTTCTTATTTTTCAAGTGCTAGTAAATTCAGCATTTGTTCTGTGGGAAATCATCCAGATAACTTATCTAATGTTTTCAAATTCTCTTCCCAACCTTAATCTTTCAGGATGCTCTTAATGCACCCAGGTGAGAGTATTGGGAACTATATCAGAAGAACAACATTTTTTTTTGTTGTTCCAGAACACATGATTGTTGTGGGTTTATGAAAACAGTCATTTTATCAAAGACTGCGAAACTGCTTAGAAGTGCCCTCTAGTACTTCTCCTTGACAGAGGCCACACAGCTGCAGATTATGTGCTCTTCCAGGGCATACCCCTGCCTGGGGTTCAGAGAACCCACTGTAAATGACATATTTTATTGAGTGTTGGACAGGGTTTCTCTCTTCTTTCTCTCTCTCATGTATCACTGTCATGTTAGTCTAAACATCTCCTGGACATACCTAGCCCACTGGGACTAAATATACTCCCATCATGGGTAGAATAACCAAGTGGTGGATTAATGCACTGACATCTAAGGAAAAAAAACCACACATGCTTTTTTGGAGTGATTTAAAAGAAGTGCAGATACATGAATGTTATGGTGAAAAGTATGCTGTAGTAAAGAGACATTTTTAAGAAGACTTACCTTATCACAAGCTGAATTCTGATCTTATTTCACTACAGGTACAAAAGACTTCAGAGGTAGGCAATGTTTCATTGAAATTTCAGCCAAGCAGCATGTCAAAATTCAGAGACGAAAGGTATGATTCAAGGCACAGCAGTCCACATGCTATGGAATTCAACATGCTTTTCCATTTCGAGAAGACCAACTCACTAACCCAAATAAGCTGATGTTTCCAAAGGTCCACACTTCTGACATCACTGAAGAGGCCACCATGGAAATTATGCTTGATTATTTGAACCTTGTTACAAATTTTAAATGACATTCAAGCAGACTGAAGTTGAGATGCAGTTGGATTTTAGTCCACTTTCTGACGTTTATGCAACTTGCTACTTTTTTTCTTCTGGGATTTGCGAGACAAATGAAAGCTGTTTGCTGATGTTCTGTCTCTGAGCACAGACTGGGAATGACAACACCTTTGAACTCATGCTGTGCTCTAGATGCCCTCATTGCGATGTTTCTTTCTGTTCCTTCAGGGAATAGAAGCTGCTGCAATAGAACTGCTCTCTGTCCTCTATTCAGGGATGTGAACTGTGTTGAATGTGAAGTTTATTATGTAAAGTTACTAACTGTAATACATGAAGTTAATAAAAGACTTACTAAAATACGTGTTTTATACATTTTATATGGAGATGGCTCATAGATACACCACAGTCATTCGTGTGTTAATGGAGCTCATCAACACTTGGCTCTACAGCTGTTTATCAATCTGAGCTTCTCCCTAACTTACTCCCTAACTCCCAGCCTGCTCCACTGCTCTTACGGTTGCCTCCTGTGTGCTTTGCTTTCTGGCTGTTGCTTGAACACCAGCCTCTGCTCTGCCCTAACCTCACTTTGCCCAAGACCTCCCTTAGGGAATGATCTCATACATCCCCTTTAGGGTCAAGAGAAAATATTCCAGAATGCTCCAGACACAGGAAGGCCTGAGATAATGATTTTGATCAAACATCAGAAGGTTCTACTTTCTTGCTGTTGAAGAACATAAATGAAAACAGGTAGCCCTAATTCCTTGCTGATAAACCATCTGCCACGAAGAAATTTGTGCAACCATTTGTTTAATGAGGTGTATCAGCCTGTAGACAGGTAGCAAACACTACCATCTGCATAAATGGCTTACTTTTTCATTTAATCTGAATGCTATATCATAGAAATGAGAGTCAATGGGGCAGATATTGAGTGCCGTGGGATCTCTCCTTTTCCCGTGGACTCACTGAATTCAGAACAAGAGCCTAAATTCAGCATTTTTAAGACTTCTTCCTGGATCTTTTGTCCCCTTAAAAAACAGCTGTAAAGACAAAGGAAGATCAAAAATTGCCAGCCTCTCATAGCCTCGTGTTTGGAAATAGTGCTACAATGGACTTTAAACCAGGAAGGTTTATCTTGCTAGTAAAGGACAATATCTTTCTCTGGGTATCTTTAGTAAGGTGTTTTCATCCTTTGGAAATAAAGGGAAAACCCCAACAGACTAAAATGCTGGTTTATTAATCCCCTGTTCCTTGTGGAAAAAAGTTTTGTAGCTATCAATAGAACTGATGAGTCACAGAAAACCCAAGAGATTGTTCTAGAAGGCAAGGTCCATGTACATTCTCTTTTTCCAGCCATGAGCTGGGAATGCAAAGTAACAGGACAGGAGATGTGAAGAAGGCAGGGCACCCAAGGGAAGCTCTGCTCTCACTTAGAGAGCCAATGCATTTGATTACTCACAGTGCTTGCTAGTTATTAAAATAAAATAAAATAAAATAAAATGTAATATAATAAAATAAAATATTAATTATTTTAGAGACCTCTCGTGCCTACATTATTGCTGGTGTTGTATGTGATGCTCTGTGTTCATATTAGTCTGTGGACAGTTTGACAAAATTGAAGGCATCCCTAGAGTCCTATGGCCTGGTCAAAAAAGTATGAGGACCACTAAAGTCATTAATTCACCCTCTCCTCTGAAGCATGCACAGCTCTGCTGTGGTTCAAGATCTGACACTAAGTTTTTATACTAAAACTATTCTTTTGTGCCAGAACGTAAATGTGAGATCTTTTCACCAAAGGAGCAACAGCAATGCTCCTCTCCGTTTTGACACACTAGCATTTCAGCTTAATTTTCTTTGGCTTCAAATCCGTTGTCAGCAAGTTACCATTTGCCCTACTGGTGGTGTTTAGTGCTAAGTGGTGCTCCAGCAGCAGTGATCCAGCAAGTCAGGCCATGATTTTAAATGTCTCAGGGCCCAATTTTCCATACACATGAATATGTTTGTTCATATGTATAATCTCATTGATCTCAATGTAGGTTTGGACTTTTAAACTATGTTCAGCATCTAGACTGTGCTTGAATTACAATTAGTAGCTATTTTGTCCAAAGCATTGGTTGCAGTTATTGTTAATTCATGTTATTAAGGCTATGTTAAGTATTTAGACTTGTTCAAAAAGTGCAGGATAAACATTTTTTTAAAATGTTAATTAACTCAATACAAATAAAATAAAGCTCAAACTCTTCTTTCTGAGATCCTTATGTCTAATTGTAAATAAAGTCTTCTGTGTTGGATAATGAACTCCTTGTGTTTCTTTTCTTGGTATTTTGAGCCTGTTTTCTTTTCTCAGAGATTGATTTTATGAACTGATGAATAACCAATCTTAACGGCTAACCTTGTTATGTCATTGTAGTCTGGCACATCACAGCTGCTTAGAAGTGTGTATCACGTTTCATGTTGCCTCGTGATGTATTATAAATACCAGTGACACACAACATCTATGCTCTGGATTACAAAAAGGAGGAGACTTTGTGGCCAGAGCTGAGCACCAGCACGTCCACAGCAAAGCAATTCTAAAACAATCCAAGAAAACCAAGCTCAGACAGACCTGCCTTCAGCTCCCTTCAGCTGGAGGTGCTGGCAGGATGGCATTAGCACATCCAGCAGCACATTACAACATCCTTTGCTGGCTCTGCTGGCCTGGCAGGTCAGGCAGGACGCGAGCCCAGCTATGATCACACCTCACGTTCCATAATGACTCCAGGCCCTTATGGGTGAAAATCTCTGGTGAAAATCAGATCTGACCCAAGATCTAACAGCCCACATGCTTACACCCTGGAGCAGGTGTGCCAGCTCTTGATCTCTAACTGTAATTATGCTTTCAAAGCCTTTCTTAAAACCTGTTCTTCTCACCTAACCTACCAGTGTCTGTTAAGGTAATGTAAACATGCTACTACACCTTGAAAAAGAAAGAAAATCGGTGTTTTCTCTGATGTTTTAACTGTGAGACTAGGCAAAGACTTGTTTTATTGATGGGTGTACACATCAACAGTATTTAAAAAACCAATAAATTTAATAACTAATAAAATATGCTTACAGCTTTTTTTTCCAGTAACCATATAAAACTAAAACTCAAATAGGCAAATGACTCATGCTTACCAAATGCAAACTACATTTATAAATAGATGCTATTCATTTTCCTCTCTGTCTACTGTTTGCATACCAGATATCCCTGATGGTCTGTGGTGACACCCTCTCCCAGCAGTACCCAAAGGAGCCAGGGGCTTAAAGGTCACCCAGCCAGCGCCAGGCTGGGACCTTTCTCAGTTCTACTCTGTAAGAAAAGAAACCAAATGCTTTGCAGTAGGCGCCACCCAAAGGGCATACAGTTTTTCACAAGTTCTCCTGCTTCATTTCAGTTTAGGCAGTCAAAAATATTGCTGGCTAAAATTCATTATTGCTTCCACTCCCAGTTGACATCACCAGAAATAACTGCATCACTTCAAAAGCAGCATGAGAAAAAACACATCCTAAGTGTCTGCTGAATCACAGGTTTTCAGATGCAGCACTAAGACAGAGATTTTGATACCCATTAATATTCTGCAGTGTTTTGCAACGGCTGGGGTTTCCCCTGAGTTCTGTGAATTGGTGTTTTACAAAACATGTACTTGATATAACCAGGCACACCCATATTTATCAGGACCCTATTTCTTGCCCAGCATCAGTTGTGTAACACCAAGGATTTGTGGACAAATCAGGACTTACATATAGCCGTGTGTGTGCTCTTTGATGTGACTTAGGTTTTGGATGCACTTTATACAAATTTGCAATTTCAGCCCTAACAGAATATTTGCATGTAGCACTGGGAAAGTCTCGTTTTTGCCCTCAGTTTTTCCTCCCTTATTTTTCTAAATGGAAAGCCCACACATGTGAAAGCTTCTAAACATAAATGTCTTCACTGATAGTTTTATCCATGATAGAAGCTAAAACATGATTGGCACCTGAAACCAGCAGTGAAAGGTAAAAACGTGCTAGATGTAGGGGTACTTTTGGGTACTGACATATAAATACAGACGTTTTCTGTGTTTTTACCACTGAGGTGGAAGCATATCCTTCTCTGTGCATTCACGCTACAAGTGCAACTATTTATCTTTGCACTGGTTAAACACCAGGTCTGCTTTGTGAAATTGGAAGTTATCCTTACAACTAATGCACATGGGGACACACATACGTAGGCTGACTGTGATGTGGTAGCAGCTGCGTTTTATTCTGCAGCCTTGACAGCCTCAGCCTGGTTGTCTTCAGTGGGATAAATTGAAGAACACTACTGACATTCATGGATTTACGCTGACAGAAAACAAGGACAAAAGGGGAACCAGAACCCTCTAATTATTTCTATTTTTTCCTACAAGCAATGGGGAAAAGAACTAAGAAAGAACTTTTGGCAAAGCATATACCTTAATTCAATGACAAGTTAGTGCAGTTAAGACATTAATTCAGGAAATCTATTTCAACCGCCATCAAACCTGGACAGCTGACAGAGACTTCCCTGAGCACCCAGGAGCATCACCTGCTTTGCTGAACGGATGTACACGTGTGTCTCCTGCATAAGATCATTTGGCACTTAGTACAATTCTGAAGGAGCCATATCGGACAGATGTACTCAACGTTTCCAGCAAAAACAAGTTAGTGACTAGAGGTATCAGCCAGAATGAGGAATATGGGGGTTCCAAAAGCTTCTATTTTTATGTGAATCCATTTAGATTACACAAATTCAGATGAAGAGAGTATGTTCTGATTCAGGTTACTCGTTCAAATGAACTTAAAGTCCTAGCAGAAGATGATTGCTAATACACGTAGATGAAGGGGATCTTGGCTCTACTTTGGATACTAGTTGAGAGACAGATGACTCTTTATGTTGGTTTTAATTCTTACTGGGTTAAAACCAGAAGTAGTCAAAAAATCAAGGAGCGGAAACTCTTGATCTCCTTTTCTAGTTAGGTGCAGGAATGGTAACACAAGTACTATATACTTTTTCTCCTTATGGAAGCAGAAAGATGGAATCAGTTTTTGGAATTTAGATGATCTCTTTCTTAGCTTACCAGATTTTATGAATCCAGGTGAAGAGCCAATCCTTTGTTTTACCTAAATTCCTTCCTGTGGCCAAGCACCCTTTAGACATCGCAGCACCAACTGTCATAACATTTAAGTAGTTCTGATTAATGCTGCTTTGCCCCCAAAGGGGCTGCTTTGTCTGGGCTACATGAGTGAAGACGCTGTAGGTCCCTGAAGTCTGGCCAAGTTTTACAGAAAGATAAAGAAAGGCAAGTCTGCACAGATGGTTTAGCATGGCGATGCCTCATATCCCTGTGGAAAACTTTCAAGAGTGTGTTCAGCTCAAAGTCATCTGCTAAGAGTGCCAGTCCTGCAATCTGTGCTTCATGGCTCCCAAACACTAGAGTGGTCAGTGGCCCGGGCTATGGTGATAGATCACACCATGTCAAAACCCCCCAGGTAGCTGGTAATAGCTGTTATTCAGTACTATCTAATATCTGTTTATTCACTAATAGCTGATTATTCACTAATAGCTGAAAATTGCATCTTATTAAAATTCTCACATTTGACTTAGAACAAATCAAACAAATGAATTTAAAACAATCATGGTGGTATTACCTTAAACTAATACATGTGACTTTGCATCTCAATCTCTCTGTTGTATCACACACAGGAAATGGTTTAAGCAACTAACTCTGATTGATCAGATCTGAGCTGAGAACTGTTAAATGCTTTTAGGAATGTTTAAATCTTTGACAAGATCTTTCACATATTTGGTCTTCATCCGAAAGAGAGCAAAATCATAGAATCATAGAATGGTTTGGGTTGGAAGGGATCTTAAAGATCATCTGGTTCCAGAACCCCTGCCATGGGCAGGGACACCTCCCACTAGAGCAGGTTGCTCAAAGCCCCATCCAGCCTGGCCTTGAACACTTCCAGGGATGAGGCAGCCACAGCTTCTCTGGGCAACCTGTTCCAGTGCCGTATCACCCTCACAGTAAATAATTTCTTCCTAATACCTGGTCTAAATCTTCCCTCTTTCAGTCTGAACCTGTTATTCCTCATCCTATTGCTACACTCCCTGATAAAGAGTCCCTCCTCATCTTTTCTGTAGGCCCCACTTAAGTAGTGGAAGACCTCTATAAGGTCTCCCCAGAGCCTTCTCTTCTCCAGGCTGAACAACCCCAAATCTCTCAGCTTGTCTTCTTGGGAGACGTGCTCCAGCCCTCTGGTCATCTTCATGGCCCTCCTCTAGGCTTGCTCCAACAGGTCCATGTCCTTCTTATGTTGGGGACCTAAGAGCTGGATGCAGTACTCCAGGAGGGGTCTCATGAGAGTAGAGGGGCAGAATAACCTCCCTCCACCTGCTGCCACACTTCTTTTGATGCAGCTTGGGATGCAGTTGGCTTCCTGGGCTGCAAACGCACATTGCCAGCTCACATTAAGCTCGTCAACCAACACCACCAAGTCCTTTCTTCAGGGCTATTCTCAATCCATTTTTTGCCCAACCTGTATTTGTTCTTAGGATTCCCTGACCTATGTGCAAGACCTTGTGCTTAGTCTTGCTGAACTTGTTGAAGTTCTCACTATTGCACAAAGGATGATGAAATAGTTTTACAGACACAAAGATTTATTTGAGGCGTATGCGGCAACTGCAACAGTAACTTTTCCATTTGGGCAGAAAAAACCCGAGCAAATATACAAGGGGAGTAAGGGGAAAAAAGAGAAGGAAAAAAGAAGGGGGAATGTGTTCCCAAGTGGCCAACTTGGATGACAAGTGACATGCGTCTTCTAGATGAGCACCCTCTCCAGGGCCTGCTTGCCAGAGAACCATTCCTCCAAATACGATTTTTAAAGTAGCTGCAGTTGCATCCTGATCTTGCCATTGCTTTCCCTCCCTCAATGCGCTAATAGAGTTGACACATTCTTCAATCGGGAACAGATTTTGCAGCTCTAATTGGCTGCTGAGGCCTTGTGTGTCTACATTACTGGGAAACGTTAATTGTCTATCTGAAAAACTCTTATCTACTATGCTCTACTTGCTCCCTAATATATGGCTTTATAGTAAAAATTATGAAGTGGGGAATGAAATGTAGAGAGAGGAAGGAAGGAAGGAAGGGAATTCACATGATGATGGCAATGACTTTTGACAAAACCCAACTGAACAGCCGTAACAGCAATTTTTGAGTGCCCCCATGCAAAAAAAAATGAAGGTAAGAGTGCTCTGGAAAAGCAGGACAGGGAGAACAGCTGCAGATGCAGGTAGGGGTGTCCAGGTCAATGGCTGCGGTGCTCCACAAGAAGGATTACAAAGCTGAACACAGCTCTGGGCATTGCACAGGTTGGGACACCAGGAGCATCATATCACTAGAGAGTTTGTTGCACACCAGCCACTAAACTGTTCACTGCTGACACCCTACCAAGTGTGGGTGTGTGCCACGTATAAGCAAGCAAACCTCAGAAAGCAGGGATGCTGTGAACAGTCTGAGTTGCCTAACTGTATAAATATCTCTCAAGACACCTGATTTTTTATTAGTTGCTAGTTTAGCAAGGTTTGACCCCCATAGAGTCCATATCGTACAACTCATCATTCATGGAAATCTCAATTATGATGGAGCATGTCATGTGAGTCTTGTTAGATCATTCTATAATCTCTTTCCATATCTGCATTTTTTGAGACTGGGCTCTTTAACACAGTTGCTGGCCTGAAAACAGAGCATCAAGATAGGTGATGAGTACAGGAGGCCACATAAGACATGTAGCAGGCTGGTCACCAAGACGTTTTGTCTGGCTTTGGCAGAATCCCTCTGAGACAGTTAGCCTTTGCATATCCACATCTCAGGCATACAATCCTCCCTTGCTGAGCAGCCAACTTACCTTCTTCACAGATTTGGACCAGGTACTTGAAAACTTTGCTGTTCTTGCTTCACACCTGAGTCCTTGTATGGAACTTCCCCTAAACTTTTTCATAGGCAGAAGAGAGAAATGGATGAAAAGAATACCCAGCTAAATAATTCAGGAGCAGCTTTCTATTAACTTCTCTTGCTAATCTCTTCTGTCTTTTTTTTTACAGCCACTTATTGTATGTTCCGAAACGGTGTTCAGGAAGAAATGCTCTCTTGCAGCCTGAAACCCTGAATGGCATGTTTAGATATAAAAATGCATGTTTACAGTTTGGACAATATTGATTATTTTGGTCCACATGCACCCACGCCGCAAAACTTGGGAGTGCAACACACCTGCCAGAAGCATCGGAGATCAATGCTTTACAACTCCTTGAGTCACTGTTCGCAGCGTGGGAGTGATGTGCAAACCATGGAGCAATCAGTGAACAATTTTGAATGAGAAATAAGAGTTCCATATTTGCATTCTATCTGCAAGCAAATATTTAGCTGAAAGAGCTGTGCAAGACTTGCCTGCAGCTTGTCCTTTCTCTGTTTACAGGGTGGGGTTACCCAGGGCTCTTCCCTGGGTTCTCCTACACCCAAGAAAGGATAATGGAAGGGGTGAGACTTTCAAATTTCTCTTGCTGTTCCCTCGCAACGTTGATTCCTTCTCCTTTAGCAAAAGAAGGAAGGAGACTGGAGATTCCTATTAAGAATTTCCTACTGCCACGACATACGAACCCAATCGAACATTTCTGAAAACCTTCCTTACTTCTAGGCAGGTTTAGTGCTGTGCATCCCAATTTCCAGCCCTGGCCCCGCAGTTCCTGCGGTGCGCACTAGATGGCAGTGCAATCTCTAGGCTGACTCCCGCATCCTCCCGCCGCGCCGGGGTTTGGGTGGATCCACTTGGACGCGGTGAAACTTCAGCTGGGGCCTCTTTTTTTTTGCCTTAATCTGGGAGCATTAAATAAGCATTGCGTCACCGCCTCACACAGCTTGGTAACGTTGCAACAGTTACCTAATTCGTTCATAGATGTTAGTGTGTGTTTTCCACACGAAATAGATTCTATAGAGAGTAGGTTTTTTACAGTTGCTTTTCAGCATGTGAAAAAATGGTGAAATGCTTGAACTCAGAGAGATCACATACTCCCAGGCCTGCAAACAATGTAAAGATGCTCCACTTGATGTTTGCCAGCTGCTGCAGACTCTGGTGCCAGTTCAGAGACCAAGGCTGGCCTCCTCTGATGAAGGACACAAGAAAGTATTCAAACCTTCGTGCTCAGCAAACCCAATTGCTGCCCCTCACCATACCATCAGGCACAGCAACTCCCACCTTCTCAGAGTCCTCCTTTTTAATATCCCCGTTCTTCATCCAGAAAACTCACCACCCTTGATTCTCTCTACTTCCTGTGGCTATAAGGACATCTGACCATGACCTCCTTGCACATTTGATCTCACTTTTACTTACAATGTATTGGCTCTGTATATATTTGTGTCATTTTTTATTTAAAATACTTGCTTAAGTATGACTACATCTTCTCTCCCAGATTTTCTGTTCTAAATCAAGGCTCTCACCATGAAATGATATACTACCTTCTTTGCAGCACATGTTTTGGTTGTAGAGAAAGTAGGTTGTTTTTGTTTTGTTTTATCTGGGAAGAATACACACATTGCAATATAAGTGGCTAGATAGACAGTTTTAAGTTGAGATAACATGTTTGCACCACTAATATCTAATTAACAGGGGGCCCATGATAGCAGTCCTGAATGACATGAACTAAAAAAGTAATGTAAACTGCTGACTTGACTTTGTAGCCTACCTTCAAAAATGTGTCTACACAGTGTTCAGTAGGATTTTCTGAGTGAGCAGGACATGAGCCATTTCTGAACCCCATTGTCAAGCTAATAATACAAAACCTGCTGAGAACCAGCACCTCAGCAAGCTGGTCAGGTCTGGCAGAAATTATGGTTAGATCACTATTCACCTGTGTTCATTATTTATGGAAACAAATTATTTATCCATCTGTGTGTATTTATTGTCTTTAATCATAATGCATGTATACTTCCTGGAGTTAGGAAGACTGGATAGCAGTCTCTCTTTTATTTAGAAAATCAAGGTTATTAAGAAACCACCACATTATATGCTTTTCCTTACATAATCTTGTGTAAAGCTAAAAATATTAAAAATATAAAAGTTCTTTGAGAAGACTATTGAAATGATTTCTCAAAAGTAAGTTTCCCTCAAAATAATAATTTTTTTAATAATTGTTTGCAATATTTTTTTGGTATTTATGTAATTCAGGGAAGAGATGAGAAATTTTGAGTCCCCCCTGAAATTCACATTAAAATTGAATATATCATCAAAGAAGGAAAAATAAAGTTTTGTTGGGTTTGATCACCCTGATTTCCAGAAATTATTATCCATGGATGTGTGGGAGGGGTGATATGTACACTACTATGTTTGCTTTTATATATAGTTACTGACCAAAAGAGAAATGTTGGAGTCTGTGCCTGACAAGTGATGGGCTGTGATCTTTCTTCCCAGTGAGATGACATCCTAATACCTAGGTGAAAGCAATTCTTGTAACACTCAAGAGATCCTTTATAATGATGGATGATCAGTTTATTTTTGAAAATCAAACAGCTTGAATTACATGGACAGAGTCAGAACTAGACTCTAAGTTATTGCTCAGAGAAATAAGGACCAAGATGTTATACCAGAAGTTATCTCTGTGGCTAAACAGACAAGGTGCCAAATGCTGGGCTTGTTGAAGCTTCCCTCTCTGTTTCTATTTGTAACAGGCATGTGTGGGTGTCCTGAAGGTATGGTTTCAGTCTACTGGCCTGCATCTGGTATGATAAGGAAACTGAATGTAAGTGTGTCCACTTGAGACTGTATGTTATGGAAGTTTCTGGTAACAATTTTAGGGTGAGGATTTAATCCTAATTTTTACAGTAATTTAATATAAAGTTTCTCTTACGGTCTTTTCATATATATGTAATTACCACATTGGTCTTTTCACATATTTCAAGCAAGAAACCTCTACCTTTGACTACTGACTAAAGTTAGTTTTTGGCACACCTGCCTTTCACTGAAGAAAAATGAGTTTTAAATAGTTTTATCCATACAAACTGAACTTGACATGGACATGATCCTGCAGGGAGCTGATACCATAGTGAAGGCTTTTGTGCTGCTGCATTTTAAATAAGTTAGAAACTTGTATCCATTATCCAAATTAGCTCTGCAAATGAGTTTTGCAGCAAGTCTTGCCTGATTGAAGCTCGGCATGTGGTAGCTTGGTGTCCCTGCTGAAGACTAAGCCTTCACACAGAGTGCCTGAAGGGCAGGGAGAGCATTTCCAGGTCTGAGTAGGTGGTGGAAGCGTGTTAAAATGACAGATATGCAATGTGTACTAAACTTTCTCCATTATTGGCTTTGCCAAAGGAAATTTCATAGGCAGCTGCCATCTCATGAATTCATCTCCAGCTGCTGACTCACCAGGGAGCACACACAGCTGCTGATATATAAAATCCTGCCTTTTGCTACTCCTGTCCCCATCGGTTTGCTTCCTCCAGCCCTCGGCAGTGGCTGCTGACAGTTCCTCCAGACAGGCCTTGACAATTAGCAAACACACGAAAAGCCACATTGCAAAGGGGACAGTTGCTGCACACGTGATATCATTACCATGTACCCACATAAATAAGAACAAAAAGTAAAATTGCACCACCTGATAAGGCTGGGGTTCTCCATTACATCATCTGCAAACACACCCATGACAGTGTGTACTTCGTCACACCCTCCTCACCCATTTCTTCTGCCTTGATAACTACCCATTGAATTGATAACGACTGTTTTCCAACTCCGAGCACAGCCCTATCTGAAACCCTTCACTACTTGGTGTGGTAAAGTCAGACAACTGGCAGTGAGGCAACAGAAATGCATTTGAGAAGACAACACATACCATGGCCCTTCATCTGGGCATGGCATCACACTCTTGACCAACTTTACCATCATAACTCAGCCCCATATACTCAACTGATAACGTCTTTAAGTACCCACCAACCCCTTTGCTTGAAGAACTCCATGCTTCAGTGCAAAAAATGTGTGTCCAGAGCTTTTCCAGAAGGGGTATTAGTGATTTACTCAGTATGTGCCAACAGTTTGGTCAAAGGACGGGGCGGCACATCAGTGCAGAGAGCTGCAGAGCCTGAGGCTGGGTGGCCATGGCGTGTCGGCAGCCTGAAGGGGCCCAGCCCTCAGCTGGGGTAGGGCACGGGCATTTTCAGGTGACATTGATTTCTGAGCTTTACAGGATTAGGAAAAGGATTTTGAAAGAGTCACAGATCTCTTGGCAGGATTGAAGCCTTTTAATAACTGTAATATCACAGGATAAAAAGATTTTACTCATTTTCCAGGCTATGGCCCCAGGCCTTGGTGCTCACAGGTGGGCCTCAGACCTGTAATTCCCTCAGGCAGGGCTTAAAACTGCACATATGGGGCATTTAAACCCCAAATGTTTAAAGAGCTGTGGTCACTGAAGTACTGCTTACACCTATGATTCCTGTTAATCTTAGTGGGTCTTAAACAACAACTAGTCAGCTGCCCTTGCATCTTGGGCCCAAGGCTCAGGTTGCTCTGGTTGTAAAGAGCCCTGAAAATGTGACCCCAGGGTGATCAATCATGAGGCCTACTGGTACCCAGCTAACCAAAAGAGTGACTGATGAGTATAACCCAAAGCTAGACTATAATGATTGTCATTTAAATAGCACAGGTTTGGATTGCAAACCATGCATGAACTACTGCAAATGATGACCTGGTCTGCCTTCAAATAGGTGGCCCTGTCCAGCTCCCACAAATTCTATGGAAATTTTTCCATTAGTGCAGTCAGTGTTGGTTCAAGACATTTTGCCCTAATGAAAGGTTTCTTGCAATTAAATACTTGTCTGCTTTGTCTCGTTTCTGTGTTGAGAGGCTGAGGGTTGCAAACCAGAAAGTATGAAAGCAGCATTTAGCTGCTATTAGCATTTAGCAAAGTTCCAAATAACGCCTCTCAGTAAAAGTTTTTGCTCTTTCTTGAATGCATTTTTCTACTGAAAATCAATGGTTTGTAGTCAAAAGTTAATAGACGCACCAGCTTTCAGCATCTGGAGAAATCATAGTCCAAAATAAATTGTATGCTTTACATATTGTTTAGCTCTGGTGTGGTCACTTGATTCCTGAGGAATGAACACATTCTGTGTGTGTAGGACAAACTCTTCACCCTAAGAATGCAATCTAGCAAACACCAGCTGTTTAGGGTTTTAGCCAACAGAACAGGAGGAAAAAAATAAAATAAAATAAAAAACCTAGGAAGATGTATTTACAGCTGCATTAGCACTTAATACCATGAATTTCTTTCAGACTCAGAACAAAACTGACCTTTAAGAGTAGCGAACTTGGACTATAAATGCAAAACATGGCCTGATTATGAAAGCTCTGATATAAAGCAGGTTTTATTCTTACAGTGCTTGTCAAGCCCTTGGCTTGGAACTGCAAAGCTCTTTGGTTGCCATGCTTTTACAGGCAGATGATAAATCTGCCTGCTTTGTGCAGTTTGATATGACAGCATGGCTCGTGCGATCCTTTTAAGCAATGAAAATATGCCCGAGACCACAAGATTGTGTCACAGATAAAGGAGCTCCCTCTTGCATTGTTTTTTTCACAGGGATGTTAAGGGTATTGAAGTGCTGCTGGCTTATGCACATATGGTCACTTATTGATTAGTGCTGTAGATCCAGTTACAGCAAATGATATTGTGTGCCCTCCTCCCTAATTACTTAATGAAATCCCCTTGGGCTGCAACAATTTCCATATCAAAGTGGGTGGTTCATGCATTCATATAATGACTGGAGCTGAAGCAATCCTTTTAAAAGCAGAGGCACAAGACCAAAGGCCACTTCCTGCAATTAAATTAGAAAATTTGAAATCAAGTTGGATCAGGTAGGCATCTGTGGTCATAGAGGTGTGCTGGGTAATGCGAGTTACTTTGTCAGAATTAACACTAAGGTTTCAGTTCTCTTCTGTTTGTAGTGGTCTGGGAGCTGGAAAGGGCGGAGGAGGCAGCTCCTGGGAGCAGCTCCCCAGCAGCATAGAGAGGTCAATGATCATCCAGGCATACCCACTGGAGTGAAGCAACCTGGTCCTCACTGCAGCCTTTCAGCTGTCCTGCCCTGTGACTCCTTCTGCCTCTTACCTGCCTTGCTGACCTACATGGAGGCTATCAGGCCTGTTCTGGCCTGGGACCTCTAAGTGCTGTCACAGTGCAATATGGAGGAGGTTGATACTCTTCAGTTAGAGTACATTGCCTTTCACCCAAAGCTGCGGGAAGAGGGGAGTGAACCCAAGACACTTGCTGTGCATGTGTCCCAGTGCATGCCCTTAAGTGAGCTGGCACGTATGAGGTCTTTCAGCTTATCCATGGTGTTGGTGTCACTGCTCTTCCTCCCTTCCAGTGCCTGACTCTTCAGTCATCACAAGGGTTAGCTATGCTGAGGCTTATCTCACCTAGCATTACATGTCCTTACCACAGGTATTAGACCAGCACATTACACCCTTTTATACTTAATGGACAAAAAGAGGGACTTGTGAGTCATGATTCCTCTAAGCGTAAGGCTTGTCTTTAGATATACCACAAATGACAAAGGCTTATTTCTAAGCCTTTGAAAGAAGTAGTTCATATGAATGTCTTCCCTCATGATATTTGGTGTGTTTAGGGCGACCCAGCACTACAGAGAAGGTTTGGGGTTTTATTTTGGAATTAATCTTTCAAGTTGCTAAGTATGCCATGGTATCCAGCCTCAGGAGCACTGTCTTTTCAATGTGTCACATCTGTCTCTGGACATATAAAGCAGAACTCCCACCTCATGTCAGTGACACTTCCTGTCCGCAATCAGCTAAGCTTCATCTGCCCACATGTGAGCACACCAGTTAGCTAAGCTCTTGGGAGTTTTGAGGATTTCCACAGCAGATATTATTCTGATTACAAAGCATGAGCCTGTAGTTGTTCTCAGACTACATGCAACCCCAGTTAAACACATCCAGAGACAGACTCCTTCCCTCCTCCCTTTTCAAACACAGGTCATGGGGCTAACTCAAATGCCAATTCAATCCTTGCTCAATCAGAAGAGATTTTAGTCTGCTTCTCTCAACCAACTTGAGGCTAGCCCCCTTGTTGCAACTTGGGCATGGGTATCTAAGTCTCTCTTGCTGATGTTGGTTGGCTTTGCATGAAAAACGGAAGAAAGGACAAAAAGGAATCTCACTGTGCTCTCTTTGAGAATTGAAACCTCCCTTTTGTACAGGTTGCACTGAAAATCCAGCCCAGAGCCTCCATCATGGAACAGCCCAACGCTGTGGCCTGGAACTTGCTCAACATCTCTCTTGCTCAAGGGGGAGGACTGAGAGCAGCAAATCCTACACAAATGAATCAACAAGTTCTGCATTCATGTGACAGGTCCTTCTCAATAATTCGAAACTTACTCCTCCAGAAAGGGAGTTAATGTTTATTTGAAAACACTTTGATCTTATAAAGGTATTGGTTTTCTCGGGAGACAGGGCAATAAACAGCTGCATCAATATTTACCTTAACAGAAAAGCCTTTTCTTTGTATCAGTTCCCTTCATTTTCTGTTTTTAGTTTTTTTGTTTGTGTGTTTGTTTGTTTTATTTTTTACAGCTCATGGGCTGCAAAAAACCATCTCTGTTTCTTCAGTTTTCAGATTGGGGGGAAAAGGGAACTTCCTGGTATTTTTCAAACAGGCAACCACATCCATGGCAATGTCTGATGTCTGATCAACTTTCTTGTGTTGCTGGAAGTCACCATGCAGTGGTAGGCTTGCTGCTCCTGCAGGCTTTACAGCACTCAGCTAGCACATATCAACAAACATCCAACTCATCTTCCCAAAAACTAGTTATAAAATACCAGCAACTCTTTATTTACAGGCAGAATATAAGGACTGTATTGGTACACATTGCGATTATTTGTTATAACTCATTTTTCAGCAGTTCAACCCCTTTTTTTTTATCTTCGTAAAAAGGCCAGTATGCAATTTGGGGTCAGTGGTGATAAGAGAAGTTGAAAATATTGGAGGTTGAATGTCCTGTGAGACTTACATTTTCATTTCAGCTGTTGCTGTGCATGTGTAGCTGTCCACAGAATAGAGTGTGAGATCTGCGATGACACATTCATTTTGAATTGCAACCAATTTTCTGACCAGCCAAATGAAAATATAAATTCAGGCTGTGCTCCACTGTCCCCACAGCTCTCCCATATTAATTACATCACATGTTTCTTTGAATCGGGGGACCCAAGTGAGTTACAAACAAACAAAGAAAAACACAGAACCGCCCTGCAAAGACAGAAGAGAGACCAAGGGTCAAGATTTGTGGCAGCAAGAAAAACTAAACTGCACAACTGGCACGAATTCCTACATCAAAGAAGACAAAAAAACCTTCAGAGATACAAAGCATTAGTATATTGCCAAGCAGCTGTACCCTATGGCATGGAAAATATTTTTAATATATTTTTTTTTAATTTCTGTCCTTAAAATCAACTCAATATTTAGTTAATGAGGCACTGTTGATAGTTTCTGGTCCAGAGCTGAACTGTAGAACTGACTCATTTTACAGTTTTTAAGTGTGGAGAGGCACACTGCAAAACCAAGTTTAAGTACTCTCTGATCAACAGTAAGGAGAATATGAGCCATATGCTTGTTAATGCGATGCAGAAACATGTTCTAGCACCATCTAGCCAACTTCAAAGGCAACTTCAACTCAGCAAATAGGCCCTGACTGTCACATGTCATCAAACTGTCAATTGACCGTGTCAGTATAGTTGGTGGACTAAACAGCACAGTTACAGGACAGCCAGGGTTGCAAAGTCATGCACGTCCCCCAGTTTGGTTCAAGGCTGCATCTGTTTCTGAAAAACTGTCGCCCTCTCTGTAAGAGAGAACCTCCAGTGAAGAAAATGTTTAGCTATTTTACTTTTTACTCACTGTGGAGGAAATAATCCAGTTATTTGGGGATATCAGTGGTTTGGGCCATAGAGAAGATGGAGAGGGATAAAATTGTCACAGTGTGACTGAGATTTGTCAAATTAACTCAACAACAGGGTGCATTTTAGTTTCTCTTTTACTGGATAATGACAGAATCTTTACAGGATTATTTAATTCTGATTTTGGTTTTGATTTTTTCTATATACTACAGAACTCATTTTTTTCTCTGGTTATTTTTTTTAAATATACCTTCTGAATAATTTATCACTACTTTATGTTTGTGATATTCTGACTTTGTATATGGTTACTATGGCCATAGAAATCTAAAACAAATAACAGAGAATAAGTGTTCTTCTCAGTGACTTGGAATGCATTTATGAACAGGGGATATAGAGAACCCACGATCAGGTGGTGAGAAAAAATCCAAATGCAGAAGACCCTGGACACAGGAAAAAGGAGGCTGAGCACGATTCTCAGAAAGCTAAATCCCACCGGCCTTATTCAGCCCTCACTCATCCAAACTGAGTAACTAATGTCAGTAGGAGTTTTGACTAGGAACCTGGCTTAAGGAACTGAGAAAGCTAGTACGTTGGACTGGGCTGCAGTTTAATGTGTCTTTAAGGAAATGCTTGCCCAGTCTTTGCTAGGATCTGTGGATGGGAATTGTTAGATGATGCCTGTGTTAGCCAAGGAGTTCATGACATTGCACGAGACTCAGGGTAGTTTAGCAAGTCTTGACTTGAATTCTGGTTCTTTCATGAATTATATATTTCCTGCTCTTTTCCAGTAGCTAAATTACAAGTTCAAGGTATGATGTATCTTAAGGACTGCCTTGTTTATTGAAATACAGGTGTGCAGCATGCAGAAAGCATTACAGAAGTTGTTCTCCCATCTTACAGCTGAAATAGGTCACTACCAAGCATTATTTGCAAATTGGAGCTCTCCTGGTTATTGCACCAACCTTCAACCTATTTCACCACCAGCAATGCTACTTCTTTAGTATGCCAATAAGTCCCAAAGCTGCCTTTGTGCAACTTAGTGCTTTGTCCTGGTAAAGGGACTTAAAATAATGGCCTAGATCCTATGGTTGCTTTGCAAAATTCTGGTGATGAAGAGCAGCTGTGAACTGACTTAATCAACCAGTGAAATGGTGTTTATGACTGTTTCAGCTTTCTGGGACAGCACAGAGTAGCTGGAGCGAAGCAAAGGAGAGGCCCAGAGTTGCCAGTCTGAGGCAAAGGAAGGGGGACTGCACCATCTCCTTCTCTTCCCACATGGACAAGTAAGGCAAAAACTGGTGTAAAAGGGGCCGGGGTGGGCATGGAGCATTTGGTATGGCATGCGTGGTCTGCCACACTCAGCTCTGCCTTAACAGCCAGTAACAGCTCAGTCAACAGCAGTTACTTCAGAGGTTTCCCTCAGAGTGAGATTTATTCTTGGCATCCAAACCTGAGTGCTCTCAATGCAGGAAGACTTGTACCATTTCCAAGATTTCTGCTGGCTGACTTTACAGTTGGCTGGAGGATGCAGGGGAAGTTTCTGTTCAGCTTATATGGTTTTCGCCATCGTGTCGTTAGCTCCTTTCAAAATAACAGCTTGCCTTCTTGACAGGAATGAATAAACTGGCAAAGCAATTCTTTCTTTGTTAATCTCTAACTGGTCTCCAACGACACTAGAAAATGAACTGTCTCTAACTCCATTTAGGGCTCCTTGGCCAGTGTGTACTGTACCACAACAGTCCCCGTGCCGGGAGACGACTAGCGTGCTCCAGAGGGCCAGGTGGTTACCAAATGGCAGCAGATATTATTCCCTACTTCTGGAGTCCTGAATAATCCACCAGGCATATTATTCTCTGCTTTAACCATTTCCTGATAGACAGCTCCAGACATTGCTAGGTGGAGGACACAGCACAGGACAGATCCATATATAGGACAAATCCATATATAGGTAAATATAAATCTTTCTAATCCTTAGAAGTCTAGAAAAGGGAAGAAAACTCATGAGCTCCTTTTGTCTCATATATGTAAAGGAGCCATCTGGGTTTGTTGCTGTGATAACAAAGGTGATTTTTCTCTTCCATGGCAAAGGCCTTTGATCTTTCCCCCTAAAGAAAACAATCTTAGGAACACTTTTTTGTGCTCATTGTTTTGGATAGCTTGGAGTAATTCTTTTTATTATTGACCTTTCTGAGTTACAAAATGATTTCTCCTACAGCTAATTTAACAGAATGTATTTGTGACTGGCAATCTGTCAAATAGATCTGTATAGTATAATCTATTGATATTTTTCTCTCCATCCTTTGTCACAAGTTCCTCAAAATAAAGTCCTTGGGTCAGGGTATTTTTATTGTCAGGCATGAAATCAAGAAGAGTCTGCAATATAAATATAGTGCTGAAAAATACCCAGAACAAAATATTACCCAAACATCTTTGGAGTGTGAACACATACATCCAACTAAGTAATCTGGTTCTGATGTCTGTTCTTAAGCTCAAAAGGCTGCAAACATCTTGGAAGTATTTCTTATTTTGTTTGTTAATTGACACTATGGAACAGACCAGATTGATGAAGCCAATAATGTGTGACATCTTTTGAAGATTATAATAGGTAATATATTTCAGAGTATTGAAGTGAATGGGGTTTGTAATTAAAAGAGCTAAATTAAAGTAACCCCTCTGGGACTACTAGCCTCAGTTCATCCGAGGAAAGGAAAGGGAATAAAGAGGAGTCCACACAGAAAAGATGGAGTAGAACCGTACAGGAAGAAGAGCTTTTGAAAGATGAAATGGTTGAATTTTTAACAAAAATTGAGTGGGGCAGAAAAGCTCTTGAAAGGGCCCCACCGAATTCTCATTGTCAGCAGTTGAAATAACATTAGTCTTGGTGAACTTTGACTTATGGGTGAACTGAACCTTCAAGACTGAAATAATTGTACTTTTCCATCATATAACAACACGCCATAGCAAGTCAATGCTCACAGTGTTCATGTAAAGATCACAGCACATTGCTCTGCTCTGTTTTCTTCTGGGGTCCTGTTCCTCTCTCTCTGTCATTTTAAGCAAAGTCTTAAAAATATTGTAAGCTTTTTTTCCAAATATTATATCATTTTCTGAAACAATTTAGGCAGGTATCATTAGATAATACAGTAAGTAATACTATTTTTACTGAGGTCTTAGACAAGAAGCCTGAAAGAATGCCCTGGACATCATGTCCTAAGATGTCAACTTGAAAGCAAGTATAAACCTTAAGGAACTTTAAAATGGAGAAATGAAATGAAACTTAAGTCTCTTAAAGAACTTTGAAATAGAGACAGAGAGCGCAGATACTGGAAATAGAACTACTGCAAAAAGCCAAAGAACAACTATCCAAAAGAGTTGTGAACCTAAGGTTAAGTAAATGTATTTTTTCTTACTCTTTCCCCAATGTACATGTTGCTGTACAAGCTTCTCAGCTAGAAAACAGTCTTTCTTACTGATCCTCATACTGACATTACTGATTGTCATATTGACAACAACATTGGCTATTTTTTAATTTGCTTTTTCTAAAATCCTTTGTAAAAGTTCTAGGACTTTAAAAATGCTGGATATTTTGAAATCCTGTGGCCTAAACCGCCTTGAATACAGAGCTCAGCAAACATTCGGGTTCGTTTATAAGGCTGGCATTCAAATCAGGAGTAATGAAGCTGATACAGTGTTAAGAATATGTGAATGTTGTTTGCTCTGTAAAGCTGTATATAGAATCCAATAATGAGTCCTGGGATACGGGACACTCTATCACTGTAAAGTAATTATTTGTTGACTGCTGAGCCAGCTGTGTTGAATTTGCATCTTGGAGTGTTCCGAATGCCAAAGCATCTTTAAATCTCAGTCTTTAGTTTAGATTAGACATGTTAAATGACAGCACATTTTTTATTTCTTACACTGTGCTACTCACTCCTGATACTAAAAAGAAATTGTTTTTGAGATAGTACAGAAAAAGGTAAGTTAGAAATGGGAGTGATTAAAATAACAGACTTTTGTGGACAAACTACTTGTCTTTCATAACACTCTCAGAGATGATAACTGCTCTACCCAAAAGCTACTCATGTCTTGGGACCCTGAGGTCTGATTCTGCCCATGTTGAAACAGTAAAAGGACAAAAATTAATGTTAAAATAAGCTAAATGGATCAGCAAATACTGCATGGAAAGAAAAGCTTTTCTGTATGCATGTAGTTGTGTGTACACATCTATCTGGAACCTGCTGGTGAGTATCTGTGTGTTGTTTTACTTGGGCTCATATCGCATGAAGTCACTTCTGCCCAGCCCACCTTGGGGTGCATGAGAAGGGCTTAGCAAGCCGGCTGGAGTGCAAACAATAAAGAAGTATTGTTCTCCTGCGACCTAGTCTGCTGCTTTAGGCAAAAGCCACAATGCCTCAACCTGCTTTTATGGCCTGCCCCACAGAATTACAGCTGCAGACTTAATTCTGGAGGCAACAATTAATTCCAGAGGCAACAACCGTCCCGTAACATTGGGAGCCACCTTGTTGTCAGCGGGGCCTCCTGAGCAAGCAACACTTTTTGGTGGCCCCCCCCAAAGGCTTCTGCGTCAGCATAGACGAGCCTGCACTTGACACTGCTCTGACCCACAGGGATCCTGCATGGGCACATGCATTGCAACAGACTCTGTAAGTTTGCATCCCGCTTTCTCTTGAAGAGAGACCTTAGAAAGGTTTTGTCACCAAAAGAGAGACCTTATAAAAAGCAGTAGCTCCTAGATAGAAAAAAAAAAAAAAAAAAAAAAAAAAAAGGAAAAAAAAATTAAAAACCAGTCCAAATCTATACTTTCCCTTAAATTGATCACTTTGATAATATTAGCTGAGTAACATTTGATTCAATGAATATTCCAAAGATCAGTTTCCACTCAATATCAACACTGTTCTGTA